>NC_142747.1:1050000-1650000 GCF_051943395.1 Hippocampus bargibanti | reverse complement strand
TGACAGAAACACAGAGCTGCAATTGAAAATAGATAGGCAGACGACAGAGAGAGGGTGACAAAATGGATAGAAAACAGTGAAGATTGGACTTGTTTCAAATTTATTGATAGTTCAAAGCAGAGTGTAGACTGCAAGGTTAAATTATCCCATCAATCAGGCTCCACAAATAACCCGCACAAGCCATCTGTACACTTAATGCAAAAATCTATCAACCCAGCTAAACAGAACACAATTGATCAGGAACTAGGTAAAATTATCGCAGAGAAAGCACGGCAACTTCACTCGGTTATCATCAAGAGGCAACCTGGAAGTTCGTCGTCCATTGATGATTTCATGGCTAGCCACGGATGGTTCGAGAACTTTAAGCGTCATACAGGGATTCATAGTGTCATTCGTCATTGCGAGACAACCAGTTCTGGGGATAAAGCTGCCAAAGCTTACAAGGAATCATTCCTCAAGATGGTGGAAGAAGAAGGCTATATATACATATATATATTGAATATAGAAGGCTATATATATATATATATATAAGGGGTGACACAACTTGAAGACAAGCGCACCCAGAGGAGGATCGTGCGGCACGAGCAAAGACACCTTTGTGCTGCTTCAGTACCGCCTCGCCAGCCCGGTCCTGGCCTCACATGTCCTGAATGTGGCAGGATTTGTGGCTCCAGAATCGGGCTTCATAGTCACCTACAGTGGCATCGCCGCCAGCGCCAATAACCACTGTCCAATACCCCACAAAGCAATGGAAGCGACGTCATCCTCGACTTCGATGGACTGCCAAGAGATATATATATATATATATATATATATATATATATATATATATATATATTATTATATATTTATATATATATATATACATATATATATATATATATATATATATATATTGTTAGCTCTTTGCAGTCAGAGCTAACAACCTTATATATATATATATATATATATATATATATATATATATACAGTAAAGTCTCGTTATATCGATATTCAAGGGAGTCCGAAAAAATATCGATATAACCGGGACTATCGATATATCCGACCCTGTTTGCATGTAATTTTCTCCGTGCGTGCATAGAAATCGTATCAATATAACCGGGACTATCGATATATCCGATATCGATATAACGAGACTTTACTGTATATATATATATATATATATATATATATATATATATATATATATATATATATATATATATATATATATATATATATATATATATATATATATATATATTGGAGAAATACCAAGGGCTCAGAGACGAGCTGGAGAGAGCCTGGAAGGTAAAGGTGACATTCGTGCCTGTGGTGGTCGGAGCACTCGGGGCAGTGACCCCAAACTGGACGAGTGGTTGCAACAGATCCCGGGAACAACATCGGATATCTCAGTCCAGAAAAGCGCAGTGCTGGGAACAGCATGGATACTGCGCAGAACCCTCAAGCTTCCTGGCCTCTGGTAGAGGACCCTAGCTAAAAAAATGGGGGACAGACACCACCCATGAGGGGTGAGATGAGGATTTTTTTTATTATATACAGTAAAGTCTCGTTATATCGATATCGGATATATCGATAGTCCCGGTTATATCGATACTATTTCTATGCACGCACGGAGAAAATTACATGCAAACAGGGTCGGATATATCGATAGTCCCGGTTATATCGATATTTTTTCCGACTCCCTTGAATATCGATATAACGAGACTTTACTGTATATATATATATATATATATAGTGAGTCCGATGCGCTTGGAAATATATTTGTTTTCAATGAATTTGACATCCCTGCTCAAAATTGTCTATGGGTGTGAAATGTGAGCGTGAATGCTTACTTACATCTATTTGTGCCTTGGGATTGGCTGAAAACACGTACAACTTACTCGCACCAATTCAGCCAGAATTGCTTGTTTAGACCATAAGAGACCAAGTAAGAAAAAGCCTCAATGTCATCCGCTGGTGCTCACTTTCAAACAAATAAATCAAGATAAACTTGGATATTTAATTTCAGCCAATTATATTAACAATAAGCAACTTCCAAGTTCTTCAGCTATCTCCCACATCAACCTGGCCATGCAAACACCTTTTTTGATGAACGAACTTTGTCGTATCGTCACAGCCTAAACCCTGAGTGGATTAGGTCCAAATCATCGGTTAAGACTCTTTGCAGTCAGAGCTAACAACCTTAATCTCCAAGTTTACCTTTCTTACATGTGCCTAGTCCTCTTACTGTATGTCAACTAAGCAGGACGGTAGGTTATGTGGCGGGGAAGATTGTTCGGTAATCCAACACCTGCCAGAAAGACACCGGGTGTTCAGATTACCTGAGATCACAATTTCAATGTAGGAGCAGTTCATTACACCCTACGTGATTGTCCTAATTACTTAAGTATTCAGACAGGCAAGGCAAGACTCCTTCCATGAAGTAATATCTTCTTCTTTTCCTTTCGGCTTTTCCCTGCAGGGGTCGCCACCGCGAATCAATGTCTAACCCGGTTTTGTGCATCCTCTTCTCTCTTCTCTTCATATCCTCTTTGACAACATCCATAAACCTCCTCTTTGGTCTTCGTCTCGGTCTCCTGCTTGGCAGTTCAAGCCTCAGCATCCTTCTTCCACGAAGGAATATGATTTTTAAAAGATAAAATGGTAAATTTATAGTGATGTTATTGGGTGTGCCAAGGATTCAGAGCGTGTGTCATTTGCAAGAAAGTCACATAACCAGTGACGGGCAGGTTAGTTAAAGATTCAGGCAATAGTTCTAATTTGCAAAAATAATTGCGTTAAGAACTCGGTTACTGTCTTGTCAAAGGGATTAATTATTGAGGAAGATATTGTGATTTTTTTAAATATGATATGCATTTGATTGTGTCGAGGTTAGATAGGATGAACAATGAGTATGTCAGAGGGACAACTCATATTAGAGGTTTTGGAGACAAAGTCAGAGAGGCCAGACTGAGATGGTTTGGACATGTCCAGACGAGGGGGAGTGAATATATCGAGAGAAGGATGCTGAGCCTTGAACTGCCAGGCAGGAGACCGAAAGGAAGACCAAAGAAGAGATTTATGGATCTTGAAACAGGAAGGTTGCTGGTGTGAGAGAAGAGGATGTACAAAACTAAAGGCCGGACGGACGGACGGATAGATAGATAGATAGATAGATAGATAGATAGATAGATAGATAGATAGATAGATAGATAGATAGATAGATAGATAGATAGATAGATAGATAGATAGATAGATAGATACGGATGGATAGTGTATTTTCAAGCTTTTCACATATGTAAGGACTATAAGGAGCACCTTCAATTGATGAAAAATGTTTTCCAAATATAATATATAAATATAGAAAAGTTTTCCAAATATAAAGCCCCAACATTAGAAGGCGCTACAGTAGAGGCTGGTCTGTGTAAGCTCTCAGTCGTACAGGAGTGGTCCATCGATGAGAAGGTTTCTTCAGCCGTCATCTGTAGAAATTTGAAGGTTTCGGACGTTTCGCCTCCTATCCAAGAGGCTTCGTCAGCGAACTAAAGTCTGACTGGTCGTATCGGCCCTATTTATATATCCTTAATGTCAACTGGTGTTATGATATGGCATAATCATGCTCTGGAGATGTGCACTTTATTTATCTGACAAACCAACTAACTACACAAATAAATACATACATAAATACATCTTCTTTTCCTTTTGGCTTTTCTATACGTAAATAAATACATAAATACATAAATACACAAATAAGTTATTTTCCTTTCCTCTTCCTTTCATAACTTTGCTGCTGTGAAATCTAAATTTCTCCACTGTGAGACTAATAAAGGCTTATCTTATCTTATCTCATCTCATCTCATCTCATCTCATCTTAACCAACTAACTAGCCAACCAAATAACCAGCCAACCAACTAATTACCTGACGAACTCACTAACCAACTAACTAGCTAACTAACTCATTTACTGACCAACTCACTAACAAACTAACTAGCTAAAACACTCTGTAAAATATTAACTCATAAAAGTTACAACCATTAGCTTGCTACAAAAATAAAAAACAAATAAAGTGCACATCTCCAGAGCATGATTATGCCATAACACCAGTTACCCAGTGTTAGGAAATGGCAGATATATTAGACAAATAGGGTTCGATGGATGACACTGATTCGCTGTGGCGAGCGCTGAAAGGAATAGCCGAAAGGAAAAGAACAACAAAAAAACATGATACAAAAAAAGATACATTTTACAACACAATATGGAAACATAAAATTCATTCAGTCAAGAACAAAGCAGCCAAGATGTGACTTAAATATATTTTCTGACTGAAGGAACCATGCATATGTGTATGTAGGTATGTGTGTGTGTGCGTGCGTGTATGTGCGCGCGTGTAAATGTCATTCAATGAAAAAAAAATCGATGATGATTGTAAATGTAAATAACTGGAGCATGACTTGTACAGTATGCACAAGACAAGTATAGGCTTATCCCACTCACTCAGCCTTTATTTAGGTACTTAATCACCTTCAGAAGGATTGTTCCTGCTTTGGATAACCTTCCATCAGCTGCATGTGATCCCCAGTAAACTGGACTTATCAAACTAAATACTTGAGCCGGACAAGGCTAGGGGGTAAAGATTACATTGTGATTACAGATTTGAAGGCTGACATGTCTCACTCAGTATCAGGTAGTTTCATAACTAACTGGTGAGACACTTGTACCTCAGGAGTAAGATATACTTTGGATAAATATGAACTTGAAATGCGTAGTAGATTTTGTGTGCGTGTTTTTTAATGGGCTTGAGCTTTTATGAACACCTTCATTTTCTAACAAATAAAATGACAAAAGAAAGACTTGAGAACAAAAAGAATCTAACTACCAAACAAAAACCATGGCTAAGCTAAAACTATGTACAGTAAAGTCTCGTTATATCGATATTCAAGGGAGTCCGAAAAAATATCGATATAACCGGGACTATCGATATATCCGACCCTGTTTGCATGTAATTTTCTCCGCGCGTGCATAGAAATAGTATCGATATAACCGGGACTATCGATATATCCGATATCGATATAACGAGACTTTACTGTATAAGAGTCACAAAAACATGAGCGAAAACATGACCGAATCAAAGAAATGACAATCAACGACACGACAGCTAGTGCTAGAGTTGTGAGTCACAACACAATGACCAACAGGTGTGCAGCTTCAGGCTGAGCCATATTGTGCCACCTCACGCACATAAATGGAACCATGGCAGGACCCCTCCCTCATCGCTAATGGCTTTCAGTTTACTGCGCTCCTAAACCACATTGTGAATTTTTCAAAGAATTATCTGCTGTCCTCAACCATCTCTCCTCTCTCTCACCAAATATAATTATTCTGGGGAATTTCAATATAGACATGGACAATTCCGCCCTTATAATAATAATAATAATAATAATAATAATAATAATAATAATAATACATTATATTTTAAGCGCCTTTCAAAGCTCCCAAGGACATTTTACAGCCACGGACAAGCATAGGTACTATAATAAATACAATGCAATCACAAAATAGAATACAATAAATAAAATACAATTATAAATAGAAACAAGAGAAAGAGCTACACATAAAATGCAATTTTAAATAGTTGCGTTTTGAGAAGGGATTTGAAGGTGGGAAGAGAATCGATGTTACGAATGTTGGGAGGAAGTGAGTTCCAGAGTTTGGGAGCAGAGCAGCTGAAAGCTCTATCCCCATCGTGCTGAGAGGGGGGGGGGGGGGGGGGGGCACACAGAGGTGGAGGGAGGAAGAGGATCTGAGGGAACGAGAGGGATTTCAAGATGGTCAGATTGGTATAGGGGGCAAGGTTATGGATAGCTTGAAATGTTTAAAGACATTTTTCAAAGTTGATTCTATATTTGACCAGGCGCCAGTGGAGCTCTCGGAGGACTGGGGTGATGTGGTAAAAGGATGACGTTCTGGTGATGATCCGGGCTGAATAATTCTGGACGAGTTTTAAGTTTTTGGAGAAGTTTCTGAGTGACACCAAGGAGAAGTGAATTGCAAGCTCGCTTGAAATCTAGCTTGTGAGACTAATAATTAGAATTGACTACAAAATACATCTTTATACATCCATAATCTTGTCTTCCGATAACTATCTGACCCTCTTCAAATTTCTGTTCCCTCTTGTTGCCTCAGATCCTTATTCTTCCTCCACCTCTGTGTGCCCCCCTGCTCGTCTCAACACGATGGGGGACAGACGTTTTAGTCGCTCTGTGGCCAAACTCTGGGACTCACTTCCTCTCAACATCCGTAATGTCCGTAAATTTAGAAAACCCATCTATTTAAAAACGCATTCTTTGTATAGTTTTATATCCTGTCTATTTTCCTGTCTATTTCTAATTGTATCTATGGTTTTATTTATGTGCCTGTTTTGTGATTGTAAACTGTCCTTGAGAGCTTTGAAAGATGCTTATAAATAAAATGTATCTTATATGATCTTATTTTTTATTATGCAGCAGAAGTTTGTCTATTATTTGAGAAAAGTTGTTGCAATTGTAACATGCTGTTTCCCCAAGAAAACACTACGACTTTTGAGGGTCGAACGATGAATGAAAAAACATGACAATTTGCAAACGCATCAGTCCTAGCAACAGCATGATATTTTTTATTAGGTTGTTTTTCAATTTTTCAAATTTGGCTTGACAATGCCTCCTATACTTATTTTGTAGACATTGAGCTGCTAGCCGTTCGCCTCTGGCCGCATTCCCTGCCGCGGGAATTCTCACACGTCTAGCTGTGATGGCATACATTCCCCCAACGGCAAATGGCGGCGCAGCCTCTGATGCTCTCATGACTGTTGGAAACAGGCTGCAAACCCAGTCCCCCAACGCCTTGTTCATCATCTCAGGGGACTTCAACAACATCTCCCTGCAATCCTCCCGCCTAACATTCAAACAATATGTAACCCATGCTACCAGATACAATAACAACTTTTACTTATTCTATTCAAATGCTAAAGGTGCGTACAAACCCTCCCCCATCTCGGAAGAGCAGATCGCAATATGATGTATCTCCAGCTTGTGTACAAACCCCTGGTACACAGGCAACCAGCTGTGACCCGCACGGTCAGAAGATGGTCCTCAAAGGCTGAAGAAGCACTGCGGGACTGCTTTGACTCAACCAGGCGGAAACTCCTTACTGATATTCACGGGGTGGACATTGATTCACTCACAGACGCCACGTCACGGACTACATAAACTTTTGTGAAAAAAACACTGTACCCACCAGGACTGTGCGGTGTTTTTCCAACAACAAACCGTGGATTAATCCTGACATAAAGCCCCCCATGAAGGAAAAGAAAAGGGCTTTTATGTCTGGCAACAGAGAGGAACTCAAGGCCGTACAGTCGGAAAAGGGTGGAGTGCCTACTCCGGGTCGGGGAGGAGATCTTTCCTCAAGTGGAGGAGTTTAAATATCTGGGAGTCTTGTTCACGAATGTGGGTAGGAGGGAGCAAGAGATCGACAGGCGGAATGGTGCGGTGTCTGCTGTGATGAGGACTTTGTATCGATCTGTGTTGGTGAAGAAGGAGCTGAGCCAAAAAGCGAAGCTCTCAATTTACCGGTCGATATACGTCTCAACCCTCATCTATGGTAACGAGCTATGGGTTGTGACCGAAAGAATGAGATCCCGGATACAAGTGGCCGAAATGAGCTTTCTCCATAGGGTGTCCGGGCTCTCCCTTAAAGATAAGGTGAGAAGTTCAGACATCCTGGAGGGGCTCGGAGTCGAGCCGCTTCTCCTCCACATAGAGAGAAGCCAGATGAGGTGGCTCGGGCATCTGATTAGGATGTCCCCTGGACGCCTCTCTGGTGAGGTCTTCCGGGCATGCCCCCTGGACGCCTCCCTGGTTAGGTGTTCCGGGCATGTCCCCCTGGCAGGAGACCCCAGGGACGACCCAGGATACCCTGGAGAGACTATGTCTCCCAGCTGGCCTGGGAACACCTCGGGATGCGACAGGACGAGCTAGAAGAAGTGGCAGGAAAGAGGGAAGTCTGGGCTTCCCCACTGAAGCTGCTGCCCCGCGACCCGACCCCGGCAGACGATGGATGGAAGGATGTATTTTTATAGGTGTAATATTGTATGAAAATATATGCCACAACTACATACAGATGCATGTTTAATATCTGATAAAGTATATTGCGGATATGTGTTAATTACAGTCAAGTCTCGTTATATCGATATTCAAGGGAGTCCGAAAAAATATCGATATAACCGGGACTATCGATATATCCGACCCTGTTTGCATGTAATTTTCTCCGTGCGTGCATAGAAATAGTATCGATGTAACCGGGACTATCGATATATCCGATATCGATATAACGAGACTTTACTGTATATGGAAACATTATTGATGGGTTTATTTTGATCGTTCATCCCTGATTCATTGCTTCTACGGGCGTTGATGGCAGAGGATGGTGAAATCATCAGGAAGCCAGGTGTTGAACAGAAAGTTGGTTTAATCTTGAAGAGAGCGGGGACATTGTGGGAGGTCAGCGAAGGAAGGAGGCAGAGAGGAGAGAGAGAGACAAACTAGAATGGGAGAACATTTATACGGTGCACAGTGTGTGACGCGATAGGATGTGACGTCATGTAAATGCGACATCATGTAAAGGAAAGCAGGATATGACGTATCAGGAAGTCCAAAAGGTAAACAAAGATTAGAAGCGATGTTTAGAGATGTTTGTATAGCGAATTACCCCAACAATTGTCTAAATATATGAGCATGTTTTCATGTTAAACACTGAACACAAACTGGTTGTATCAATAGCCTCCTTTATTTTTCTTCATCTCAAATAACACATTCTGACAATGACGAGGTGTAAATATTTTCATTGCAACATTAAAAAATATTAACCAAGATTATGCACCTTTGGCAACACGAAAACAGTGTTCACACAATTACTCTGTGGATATACCCATATGACAACATAACTAACCATGTTTTAATTAAATTGTCCAAATTGTATGTAACTACTTATAGATAATCAATTTTCTGTAAACTTCGATAGACACACAAACTGTACAAAATGAGTAAAAAATGCGAATAATCACAAATTCCAATTTTTAGTTTCATCTGTTAAAGTATCAGCTTCCTTGGCCGTTGGAAATTGTGTTACAACAGCATCAGTCAGAAAGAAAAACATTAATAGGACCCATTCCAGTCGTCTTGCTTAATTGCTGTCCCCTGTCAGTGGCGTCCAGGATGATTTTTTTGCCTGCTTAAATGGCTGTGAATATGGCCTCAATACTGGGATTGTGCAGTATCAACAATGTGTGTGTGGGTGTGCGTGTGTGCGCATGTGTGCGTGTATGTGTGTGTGTGTGTGTGTGTGCGCGTGTGTGCATGTGTGGCTTGGTGCCGCGACTGGGATCACCACCTTATCGTGGTGAGGCACTTGGCGCACCTGCAACCGCACTCACCTGAAGGTCATCTTGAGTCCTCACTCATGCCGCTGGAATACAGTGGGTGTGGCCAAGTGTGTGGAGGAAGGAATTGCGTACACTTCCTCACACTAAATACAGTAAAGTCTCGTTATATCGATATTCAAGGGAGTCCGAAAAAATATCGATATAACCGGGACTATCGATATATCCGATCCTGTTTGCATGTAATTTTCTCCGTGCGTGCATAGAAATAGTATCGATATAACCGGGACTATCGATATATCCGACCCTGTTTGCATGTAATTTTCTCCGTGCGTGCATAGAAATAGTATCGATATAACCGGGACTATCGATATATCCGATATCGATATAACGAGACTTTACTGTACATTAGTAGTGCAGGCTTCAGCTTCCAGCGGAAGCTTTGTCATCTTCGACTCTGATGGACTGCCAAGCGTGTGGGTTGGTGCAACTGCAACTATTCTGAAGTAAAATGTCACACTTTTTTGTTTCAAGACTTTTTCAGATCCCCTTTCAATAACTTTACAATTTCATTTCCCTTAATTTCACTTTTAGGAACCACAAGTAAGATTTTCTGCAAAGATTAACGGTTTTATTTTCAGCCTTTTTAGACCTAAAAAAACATCAGAATCAGAATCAGAATCAGAATCATCTTTATTGCCAAGTATGTAGAACACACAAGGAATTTGTTTCCGGTAGAACACGCTGCACTAGTATCGTTGTCAAAAAAACATGGACATTTAAAGTCATAAAATCAATGAAAAACAAGTATGCAGCAACTCAACAGCCCACCAAATCGACAATATTGAGAGGAACAGGCCGTCGGCTTTTATTAAAATTTATAACAATGACAATTTGCTATGTAAATCAGTAGGCATTGGATTTTATATTGTCTTGCAATGTAAGAGATTGGAATGGATGTATTCTGATTATGATCAAATTAGAACCGAGAACATATGCATCTAAAGTAGTGTCCAAAGTGGTCATTTTTGTTGGCCTCCTGAAGTGTAATTAAACATTTGACTAATTTTGTCCTTATTAAACCATGCTGTCATCAGCTGTTAGTTGACTCTATTGATCAACCACTCACTAATTGATTGAGACAAGCACTTTTCCCACTGATGTGCAGCTCGCTTTTCAATGAACATAACGTGGCGACCATGTAGCCGTAATTGAATGCGAGTTTTGTGATTACCGCCACAAAATGAAAAGAAAATGAAGAAGGGGAGGAGGACGGAGGAGGAGGTTGCCTCATTAATTGTTCTGGCTGGGAGGCAGGCGACAGGCTCCGGGTTTTGGACAAAGGGCTGTCTGCAGCTCTTTTAGCTCCCACTGTTTAAACCTCAACAACAACATATACACACACACACAAACACACACACACACACACACACACACACACACACACACACACACACACACACGTGCGCACATACGCACACACACGCACACACTGTTGCCACTTTGTCCTCCTGCGAGAACCAAGCATGACCAATTGCAGTTATCAGCTTTGACTCAATAGTTAGATTGTGTAACTGCAATTAATCCCAGACAAAAAATGAAGCCCCTAATCTGCCCTATATATAAAAGCACAAAAAGTAGATTGATATTATTATTATTATTATTATAATAATAATAATAATACATTTCATTTCTTAGTGCCTTTCAAAACTCTCAAGGTCACTTTACAGTCACAGGATAACTTTTTCTGCGGGTGAGCAATGGCAGCCACACGCGCCAGCGTTCACTCAACCCGGAAGTAAATCAAATACATAGAAAGCTAGCTATTATTAAGTTAATAGCTAGCCAGCTAGATAGTTAGCCAGATAGATAGCTAATATCTAGCAAGATAGCTAATATCTAGCCAGCTAGAAAGATAATAGATAGCAAATAGCTCGCTAGCTTGGTATATAGCAAATAGCTAACTAAGTAGCTAGCTAGCTAGATAGCCAGATAGCTAGGTTGAGCAGCGGCAGCCACACGCAACGGCGTTAACTCAACTCGGAAGTAACTCAAATAGATAGAAAGTTAGCTAGCTAGCCAATAGATAACTAATAGACAGCTAGATAGATAGATAGCCAGCCAGCCAGATAGATAGCTATATAGTCAATAGATAGCTCGCTAATAGCTAGCTAGATAGCTAATATATAGCCAGCTAGACAGATAATAGATATAGTAGCAAATAGATAGATAGCTAGATAGTAAATAGCTAGCTAGCTAGCCAGATAGCTAGGTTGAGCTATCTGAGATATAGGGAGTGTTAGCAATTGTTGAGTCTATAAAGTACGTGATTAATTTGCTTATTTATTGCATGCCTTGTCGAACATATTTTATTGATGTCAATTGTTGTTTTAAAGGACAACCGACGTCTCTGGACAAGTTATGTCCATAATTTGTAAAATGGCATCAAATGACTTCTACTGAGCGTATTTTCCGTTGATCGTAAGATTCCACCGCCTATAGCTATATTTTACGTTTTAAGACTCGCACTGAATATTCCGGAAGTCTTGTTTTTGAGTTGGTGACGAGTCCTCACCCTACGTCACTGAAGGAAAAAGGACACATTGTAGCAGTCCTTCCATCGTGTCAATGCATTTTGCTGTACTTTGGTCTGAAAACGTCGTGTACGACCAAAAAGAGGCAGAAGAGGGAGACGAAGCTCCATGTAAGGAATTAATCAGCCTGTGGAAACTGGCTGATTAATTCCTTACACGACTTTGCCGCCATGTTCTGCCTTTTTTGGATGCGACTTTTCGCACCCCTGATGCCTCAATATGACACGGAATAAATTCTTTAATCGATTGCAAACATGTATGCTTTCTTCTTCAGAACTATTTGAATCATATTCATAACTGGATGAGTAACAAGAAAGCATATTCTCCGAATCTGAAGCCATTGTTTTGATTCTCGAGCAAGGCAAGACGTCTAGCCGTGACACCACGAACATGGGGGCGGGACCTTCTGAAACTGGCCACTTCCGGTTTCAAATTGAAGTACTTTTTAGACACTTTAAGTCATTTTTATTGGTGTTTTACATTTGGCTAAAGATATCATATTGCGTGTTTTGGGTATTTTAGATGCTATAAAACGTGTTTCTGATTTCAGTTAGGAAACAAAAAAGTGATGTCGGTTGTCCTTTAAATGTCTTTTAGTTTTCATGGTCTTCCACAATAAACGTTTGTGACATCAGTACGAGGCGTCATCTTTGACAGGAGATGTGAGACAATCTAAGTGACCTTGAGAGATTTGCAAAGGCGCTTATAAATGAAATGTTATTATTTTCGTCAATGGACGCTACAGCTACGTGTTTGCTTTCAACATTTAGCTTGTAGTGGACGTGCACATTCCACCATGACATCGGCAGATCCACTGCTGAAAAAAATAATACAGTAAAGTCTCGTTATATCGATATCGGATATATCGATAGTCCCGGTTATATCGATACTATTTCTATGCACGCACGGAGAAAATTACATGCAAACAGGGTCGGATATATCGATGGTCCCGGTTATATCGATATTTTTTCGGACTCCCTTGAATATCGATATAACGAGAGTGGCTTGCCATTGGCTTCAAGTGTGGTTTTCCACATCCTCATTGAGTTTGCAACGAAGGCTCTCAGGGTCCTGTTGACCTTATACAACTCCAAGCATTCAGTGATATATATATATATATATATATATATATATATATATATATATATATATATATATATATATATATATATATATATATATATATATATATATATATATATGTAAATATATAAAGTCTCAGGTATGAAAAACTGGACGGCACCAGGCCCGGATATGGTCCACACCTACTGGCTAAAGAAACTCACAGCTCTCCACGAACGCCTAGCAGTACAAATGAACCAGTTGCTGATGGATGGGACTCACCCAGGATGGCTAAACGAAGGGCGAACAATCCTGATCATGAAGGATTTCTCAAAGGGTGCAGTTCCTTCCAACTATCGACCAATAACCTGTCTCTCCACAACATGGAAGCTGTCAGGCATCATTGCGGCTAAGATAAGTGGACACATGGATCAATGCATGAGCAACGCAGAGAAAGGCATTGGTAGAGATAGTAAAGGTGCCAAACATCAGCTGCTGGTTGACAGAACAGTCGCACAAGACTGCAAGTCCCGACATACCAACCTGTGCACAGCCTGGATTGATTACAAGAAAGCATATGACTTGATGCCACACACATGGATCACTGAATGCTTGGAGTTGTATAAGGTCAACAGGACCCTGAGAGCCTTCGTTGCAAACTCAATGAGGATGTGGAAAACCACACTTGAAGCCAATGGCAAGCCACTAACGCAAGTGTCCATCAAATGTGGCATATATGTGGTATACCACAGGTCAATGGCAACCTCGAACTAGCAACAAGGAAAGCGGCTACGACCAAATACCTCCAGCGGGTGAGGCAAGTCCTCAGAAGCCAGCTCAAATGGCAAGAACAAGCTATGCCCTGCCAGTGATCAGATACCCTGCAGGAATAATTAGGTGGCCAAATGAAGAGATTCAGACCACGGATGTTCAGACCCGAAAACTCCTCACCATGCACGGAGGGTTCCATCCCAAGTCCAGCACCCTGAGACTGTACACAAGCTGTAAGGAAGGAGGCCGGGGACTAGTGAGTGTGAGAGCCACTGTCCAGGATGAAACATCCAAGCTCAATGAATGCATCAAAGAGAAGGCTCCAATGGATGATGTACTCAGAGAATGCCTCAGACAATGGGGAACAGAGGATGAGGTGCTGGACGAGGGACAATCATGGGAGGAAAAGCCCCTACACGGGATGTACAACCGAACCATAACTGAAGTGGCTGATCTCAAGAAGTCCTATCAGTGGCTAGAGAGGGCTGGCCTAAAGGACAGCACAGAGGCACCCATCCTGGCTGCTCAAGAGCAGGCCCTGAATACCAGAGCCATAGAGGCACGGATATACCACACCAGGCAAGACCCAATGTGTAGGTTGTGCAAAGAGGCACCTGAGACAATCCAACACATAACTGCAGGGTGTAAGATGCTGGCAGGGAAAGACTACATGGAGCGCCATAACCAGGTGGCTGGCGTAGTCTACCGAAACATCTGTGCGAAGTATGTACTGGAAATCCCAAGGTCAAAATGGGAAACACCTCCCAAGGTGGTAGAGAATGACCGAGCAAAGATCTGGTGGGACTTCCAGATACAGACTGACAAGATGGTAATGGCCAACCAACCAGATATCGTGGTTAAAGATAAAGGGCAAAGGAAAGCTGTTGTAGTGGATGTAGCGGTCACGAGTGATGGAAACATCAGAAAGAAGGAAAATGAGAAAATCGAGAAATACCAAGGGCTTAGAGAGCAGCTGGAGAGAGCCTGGAAGGTAAAGGTGACAGTCGTGCCTGTGGTGGTCGGAGCACTCGGAGCAGTGACCCCCAAACTCGACGAGTGATTGCAACAGATCCCGTGATATATCGGTTCAGAAAAGCGCAGTGCTGGGAACGGCACGGATACTGCGCAGAACCCTCAAGCTTCCTGGCCTCTGGTAGAGGACCCGAGCTAAAATGGGGGACAGACACCACCCACACACACACACACACATATATATATATATATATATATATATATATATATATATATATATATATATATATACACAAGTGTGGGGGGGCACAAATTATGTACAGGATTTTACGGTTAGTAATCTCTCTCTGTCTCTCCCTCTTTCAGCTTAACATGAAAATGATTGAACAAACCATGGACGATTGTCTGTCGAGTTCTGACAATACTGATGATGAATATGTTCCCAAACCTGGAGAACAAACAAGCGACAGCTCGGTAGAAGAAACAGCAGCAGAAGAACAAGAGGACAAAGAGACGCAAAGTGCCTTCGACCAACCTACGGAAAGTACATGTAACTTCACATAAAAAAAGACATGTGACACCTTCTTCTACCCTGGACACGGATAAACCTCATGAATCAAAAAGTTTACACCCGGCCAATTCCTCTAAGCCACAGACACAAAGACGTGTGACTTGTGCCGACTCATCTGACTCAGAACACCAGCAAACAGCTTCATCCAGTGGTTCTGATATGAAGGTCATGACTTTTAAAAAGAAAACATGGTGGCAGGCTCTACAACAAATCTCACTTCTGTGTGTTTTGCTCCAAGCCTTACAGAAAAATTGCACGCCATTTGATAACACAACACAAAGATACCCCTGAAGTGGCAAATGTGCTTCAATTTGCAACTGGCTCCAAAGAGAGAAGAATACAACTGTATCTTCTCAGAAATAAAGGGAATCGTGCCAATAACAATGACGTTCTTCGTGAAGGTCAAGGAATGTTGATACCTCGTCATCAATCCAAAAAAACGTGGAAGCCAAAGATTACATGCATTGTGTGAATTGTCAGGGCTACCTTATGAGGTGAGCAATGTGGAGGCACATGCAGAGGTGTCACTTAAACATGCATGTGCAAAATTTGAAACCAGGAAAGACTAGGATTCATGCCTTGTGTGAATATGCTCAGCCAGTTCCAGAATGTGTAAATGAACAGTTTTGGAAAATGGTGCTTGTTATGCTGCAAGATGCCATCACAAATGCTGTGCGTAACGAAAAGGTGATTCGGAAATTTGGGGAATAACTCTTCAATAAGTATGGGCATGAGGTCTCAAAACATGACTACATCAGACAGAACATGCGTGAGACAGGGGAAGAAAAATGGAAAGCTTAAGACATGGTGGATATCTTCGTCCCAGTAAATTTACGTCATGTGATCGAAGCAGTGAGGAAGGTGGCTGGCTTAAATGAGCAATTACATGCATTCGAAATACCATCCTTAGCACTTAAGTTGGGACACAAACTCAGGAAAATTGCAAATATTATTGAATGTGAAGGATTAATCTCAGGTGATGACGATTCCATTAATAATGCACGGGTGTTCAAACAAATCTGTGGCACCAGATGGAGTGAATCAGTGTCCTCAAAGGCCCTCAGAGACCTGCGTGAGGCAAAATGGAATGTTCCACGACTTCTGCCTTTGACCAAAGATGTGAAAGAGATGCATGAGTATCTTGAGGTCCAAAGACACGTGTACCAAACAAAACTCAAAGAAGACACAAGTAGGAAACATTGGAGAGAGCATGCAAAAGTTACACTTTGCGAAATTATCATTTTCAACCGGAGAAGAGAAGGGGAAGTTTCTAAGATGCCACTTACTGCGTTTATTTTGAGAGATATTGTTGACACATCCGGATGCAGAGCTGGCTTTGTCTGACCTTGAGCGGAAACTGTGTCGGCACTTGGAAAGAATTGAAATACAAGGTAAACGAGGGCGAAAGGTTCCCATTCTCCTTACACCTGAAGTGCAGACATCCATGATGTTACTTGCCAATACTCGTCATAAATGTGGAATACTGGATGAAAACATTCTTTTTTGCAATACCACAAGCTCCCAGTCACTTCCGAGGATCTGATGTAATTCTTCAGATAGCCCTAGACTGCAGGGCAAAAAATCCGGAAGCATTGTCTTCCAAAAAAATGAGAAAGCACATGGCCACAATGTCCAAAGTTCTCAATTTAAAAGACAATGAAATGGACGAACTGGCAGACTTCCTAGGCCATGATATCAGAGTGCGCCGTCAATATTATCGGCTGCCGGAGGGGACATTGCAGCTTGCAAAAATGAGCAAGATACTTATCGCTCTGGAAACGGGAAGTGTCCCAGTTTAAGGGCACTAATTTGGATGAAATCAACATTGATCCCCATGGTAAGAACACATCTGCATATTTTAGGAAATAATTGCACCCATTTTTTTCTCTGCCAGCTGAAGTTTTATCGGTGTTTCCTCTGTTCCTCAGAAAAGCTATGTGTTGACACTGATATGTCAGGCACTGATGATGAGGACGATAAAGATATGACAAAATGTACTCCTACATCAACATCATCGCCACAATCATCTGATATTTTTATGACTTTAAAATGTTTTAGGTCAAAATATGTTTTGTTCAATGCCTTCCCGAAAATGTAGACAATTGGTGTCATACATGTCAGTATATATTAATGTTGACACAGAAAATAATTGTAAATTCAGAACAATACTTGTGAATTTCTCCACTGTGAGTCTAATACAGGGTAATGTAATGTCATGTGATCTAATCTAATTTTGCACAAGGAGAGTGGGAGGAAGGACAAGCAGTCACTGATGCTGAGACAGCAACGTACCCACAAGTGACGTACCACAGCATAACAAGCACATTTTCCAAAACTGTTCATTTACACCATCTGGAACTGGCTGAGCATATTCACACAAGCAGTGTTAATTTACTTGATTCTCTTCAATGTATTTTATAAGATGGCGCCCGAGTAGACAACCGTCAGCAAGTGCTCTCATGAGCATTGCTTTTTTGTTGTTTTTGTCTTGTTTTTGTGTTTTCTTTTATCACTTTGTGTTGTTGTGCGTCGTGTGGAACGGATGGATTGTTGTTCAGCATTTTTGGCCACGACATTCATCATGGAGGAGACTGTGCTGAGCAGTTGGGTCTCCCCCACCTGTTCCCTGCTCTTGCTACAGATCACAATGTCATCTGCAAACATCATTGTCCAAGAAGATTTCTGTCTGACCTGATCCCTGATGGAGTCCCACCTCCACCTTGAATTCCTCCACACCTCAAACCTGTCTTACAGTCATGATACATGTACTTCCTCATGCAATACCACAGCTCTTCTCCGGGCACCCTGTCATACGTTCTCTCCAGATCTACAAAGACACAATGCAATTCAATCTGACCTTCTCTGTACTTCTCTATCCGCATTCTTAAAGCAAACACTGCATCTAGAAGTTCAAGATGGCGCCCGAGTAGGCAGCCGTCAGCAAGTGCTCTGATGAGCCTTGCTTTTTGTTGTTGTTTTTGTCTTGTTTTGTGTTTTCTTTTGTCACTTTGTGTTGTAGGGCGTCGTGTGGAATGGATACAGATTGTTTTTCAGCATTTTTGACCATGACATTCATCAAGGAGGAGACTGTGCTGAGCGGTTGCGCCTTTTCGGCAGCATGAATGTGCCAGTACTGTTTTTGATTGTGAGGAAAGTCGGTGCCATTTGACTGTCATCGCTGGACAGCTCTGGGGCGATTGTGCTTTTTTGAGCCTGTAAGGGGCAGCATCTTCACAGCCCCGCTTTGTTCAGCAGAAAGGTCGGTACTGTTGGACAGTCTGCGGCTGTATGGATACGTGGCTTGAGGAGCCCGCGGTAAGAAGGAAGGAGCGTCAGCGCAGAGGTCCGATGCGTATATGGAACTGTCGCGGCTTGGAATTGAAGCGGATTTATGAGGGACAGGAGATGTGAGACAATCTCTTTTTTTCAATGGATGCTACAGCTGCTTGTTTGATTTCACATTTAGCTTGTAGTCGACGTGCACATTCCACCATGATGTCCTTGATCCACTGGTGAAGAGACGTTTTGATCCTCTCCTCTTTCATCTGGAACTGCTTGATGTAACAAAGAATGTACATAACGTACTCAAGAATGAATGTCTCTTTGTGTTGTCATATTATTTGTTATTTAGTTTTTTAGTTCTTTTGACTTCAAGACGGCGCCGCGAGCTTCTGCATTTTGCTTTTCTACTTTCATTTCTTTCATAACTTTGCTGCTCTGGAATGTATAGATTTCTCCACTGCGAGACTAATAAAGGCAAATCCAACCCAATCCAATCCAATAAATATGCAAGAAAAAGTATGTTTGTTCTAGCAACTTAGATTGAAAATTGAGAAAATTAAAACATTGTCATTTCGGTCCGATCTGCACAGGTTGTTAGTCAATATGTAATTAAAAGACGAGATATTTTTCATAGATTAATTAATTAATATAAAAACTACACAAAGAGCACACCAAGTGAACTCAGCACATTTATGAAACAAAAATTTGCCGGCAGCACCAATGGGATGTAATTCACAGATAAATATTAAAGTATAGCACAGTCCAATACTGGATGCAGTCAAATTTTGGTTGTGACAGAACCTGGCAGACCTACATCTGGTGCTTGATTATTCTGTCAGATAATGGGAGGGGGCTTCGAGCCAGTTGTGCATGTGAGCAAAATATTTCACAATTTATGTGTTCAAAATTTAGAATTGTAAAAAAATATACGATCATGGCTCCTGCAAAACATAATTTCTGACCTTACAGGCTCTAAATATTGTCTCTTGAAAAAAAATAAGTGCCACCTGCTAGTAGTTTTGGTTTGACATGATTCGTTAAGTCCCCACGGAGTTGCGAAAAACCTGGAAAAATTAAATCAAGAATTATGCCATTTTAAAGTCATTTCTGAGTGAGCACGGACTAAAAAATGTGGGTCCTAAAATCAATTTTTGATGAGTTTCATAAATGTTTTTTTAATGTTTGCAATTGGGTTCCCACTGGCCAAAACCTTTGCACACCATGTCCCCACCATGTTGCAAAAACGTGTATGCCTGTGTGTGTGTGTGTGTGTGTGTGTGTGTGTGTGTGTGTGTTTGTGTGTGCGTGTGCGTGTGCGTGTGCGTGTGCGTGTGTGTGTGTGTGTGTGTGTGTGTGTGTGTGTGTGTGTGTGTGTGTGTGTGTGTGTGTGGCTCTCACTGAATAACGTTTCTAAATGTTTTACTTTTATGGCTCTCTTAGTCAAAAAGGTTCCCGACCCCTGATTTAGAATATGATTACACATGTTAACAACACGGCATTTTTATTAAAAATTGTGAGACAATCAGAAAAAAATGGACAACCAGGATGAGCAAAAACATTGACAGTTTAAATAGATCAATTAACAGACAAGGAATTGTTTTGATCAAAAATCGCCTGACTGGTGTTATGTAACCTGAGGTGTTTTAAATCACATGAACCCTTCTGTCATTCCCTCAAAAAATATTGCTGGGTATCGTGTTGACCAAATATGGCACAAGTGTCCCATAATCAGCAAGTCCTTAAACACACATTTTAAATTGCTCAACAGGCGTCAAGGGACTGTGATTGAATAGCAAGGTCTTATGTTCAAAATATATACACTCTAATACACAGACTTGAATAAATTAATATCATTGCATATCAATGGTTCTTAGTTATTTACAGATGTATTTGATTTGATTACATAAATAGAATAGAAACACCCTTTCTCTTGAATACAAATCACACTTGAAAACATTTAAAGGCCCGTGGCCTCGAGGTGGACCTTCTTGTTTTTGTTTTTGTTTTTGTTTTTCCGTGTTTCGTAAAGGACAACCGACACCTTTTTTGTTTCCTAATTGACATCAGAAAAACGTTTTATAGCATCTAAAATACCCAAAACACGCAGGCTGATATTTTTAGTCAAATGCAAAACACTGTTTTCCGTTGGAAATGAGCTTATTTGTCCGCTGGGAATTTGTGTCAACTTGCACCTTCTTTGCACCTCTTCTAGCTGCGACACACAACAATTCACCATTGCATTATTTATGTAGTTTTCCTTCTAATTTCACCATCAACACGATGTTTTCAGATGAAAAAAAGTACCCAAAATGCATTGTGTGTCGCTTTCTCGGTCAGGGGCGTTCCAGACGTGACGTCACGTGGGGCATCGTCATCAACTCGAAAACAAGACTTGATGAATATTCAGCGCGAGTCTTAAAAGGTAAAATATAGCTATATGCAGTGGAATCTTTGTAAAATGCGCTCTGTAGAAGTCATTTAAAGTGATTTTACAAATTATGGACGCAACTTGTAAGGACGTGTCTGTTGTCCTTTAAAATACAACCAACACCATTTTTTGTTTCCTAACTGACATCAGAAAAACGTTTCATAGCATCTAAAATACCCAAAACACGCAGGCTGATATTTTTAGTCAAATGCAAAACACCAATAAAAAATGACTTAAAGTGGCCCAAATCTACATAACTTCAATATGACCTTGGAAATGGTGAGTTTCAGAAGGTCCCACCCCCTTATCCGTGACGTCACGCCAGGACGTCTTGCCTTGCTCTAGAATCAAAACAATGGCTTCAGATTCGGAGAAGACGCTTTCGTGTTATTCATCCAGTTATGAATATGATTCAAATAGTTCTGAATAGTTCAGACGCTTTCTCGGTCAGGGGCGTTCCTGACGTGACGTCACGAATAGTAGTATTCCTGAATATTCAGCGCGAGTCTTAAAATGTAAAATATAACTATATGCCATGTAATCTTTGTAAAATACGCTCAGTAGAAGTCATTTCAAGTGATTTTACAAATTATGGACGCAACTTGTCCGAGGGTGTCGGTTGTCCTTTAAGTTGTTTAGTTTTAAATGTGGCTCCTTAACAAAATCAAATGACACAAATACTCTGTAATGTTCAAGTATAGTCAGGGAGATTCAGTTTGGGGATGGAAATTGGGAGAAAATGGTTTGGTATAAGCTTTCCATTTCAAAATTAGAGGTTGACAGGTCGAATTGTTAAAAAGTGATTATCAGTCAAATCCTCACTTGTGGGGTTTTTGGGGTTGTTTGGTTGTTGTTTTTTTTGTTCTGAAAGTAACAAAATAATCATCAGTCTGCAAAACATCCCAAACAGAGTCTGGTATCAGTTTGAAGAATTTTCTGGTGGAGATGACTCCCTCTGACCTTCCAGGCCACTCACAAGTCTCTGAATATTCTGTAGTTCATTCAGAGAGTCTTTCATTTTGGGGGATGTGCCCCTCCCGCAAGATCCCCTTTTCTTGTTGTGGCTCTGGTTTTCTAGGGCTGGGCTTGTCTCCCGACTACACAGTTTGGATGATTCCGAGCTTGTGTTGAGGTTACATTGCAAGGTGGTTGTGAGCAGGCTGGAGCTCTGAGACAAAGACAACGGCGGCTGGTACGGATTGAAGCGTAGCCGTGGTCGAGATGTGGTGAGAAAAGGGTTTCTGGAGAGTGGGTTGGAGGTGCTTGTTGCTGGGAGGGCAGAAGCTGCAGCTGCAGCAGCTGCCATGTAGGTGTAGGGGTAGGGAAAGAGACCCCCAAACTGAGGCATGGGGATGCCCTGAAATACAATAGGGTAAAATTGGATATTTGTTTTTCAACTGCACATTCAAGTCAATAGCGCAACAGGAATGTTTGTATGTTGTGTTTTTCCAAACACTTATTGAAGGAAATTAATATCATTGTAATACATCTGTGTAGGCTCTCAGTCATACAGGAGTGGTCCATCGATGAAAAGGTTTCTTCAGCCATTGTCTGTACTTAAAGTGTCGGACGTTTCGCTCCTCATCCGAAAAGCTTCGTCAGCAAACTCACTGACAAAGCTCGCCGACGAAGCTCTATTATACTACTACTACTACTACTACTAATAATAATAATAATTATTATTATTATTATTATTATTATTATTATTATTATACATTTCATTTGTAAGCGCCTTTCAAATCTCTCAAGGTCATTTTACAGGCACAGGATAAGTTTTTCTCTGAGTGAGCAGCTAGCTAGCTAGCTATTAATTTTATTCTGTTGAATATTCCCCCGATTATGACAAAATAGCAGATTGGACCACCATCAGATTAGATTGCAGTCGAAAAACTCATCGTGTGACTGTAAAGTGACATTGAACGTTTTGAAAGGCGCTTATAAATGAAATGTATTATTATTATTATTATTTTAGCATTATTATTTTAGCATTATTATTTTAGCATAATTATTTTAGCATCATTATTTTAGTATTATTAGTATTATAGCATTTCCTGTGTAGCTCTTTCTCTCGGTTATATTTATTACTGTATTTTATTTATTGTATTCTATTTTTGATTGTACTTTATTTATTATAGTACCTATGCTTGTCTGTGACTGGAAATTGTCCTTGAGAGCTTTAAGAGGCGCTTAAAATGAAATGTATTATTATTATTACTATTATTATTGGCTATCATTAGCTCTGGCTGGCTATTTGTCTGGCTGACTAGCTAAATAGCTGTCTATCCATCTATCGATCTATTCACTATCTAGCTGCCTGGCTATCTAGGTAGGTATCTGATGGCTAACGATTGCTTAGCTAGTAAGCCTTCTATCTATTTGAGTTACTTCCGGGTTGAAGAAACCTTTTCATCTATCATTGTGACAATAATTTAAATAATAATTATAATAAGAATGAATATGTTCATCCTCATCATAATATCTTTATTGAACTGCAGTCCATTCAGACTAGCATTCACATTTGTTTGATGACTGCACTCATTCACAAATTAGATTTGTGTGACATAAGCATTTACCATGCATTAATATGTCATGCTACTTTATTTTTAAAAGTACATTCTTGAGAAGTACTAAACATATTCCCTACCATATAGCAAGTCAGTGTGTTGTTATGACTAGGGATAAAGTAAAGCATCTCACAGTTAAAGGACAACCGACACAATTTTTTTGTTTCCTAACTGACATCAGAAAAAACGTTTTATAGCATCTAAAATACCCAAAACACGCAGGCTGATATTTTTAGTCAAATCCAAAACACCAATAAAAATGACTTAAAGTCTCCCAAAACTGCTACAAAATGAGCTCGGAACTGGGCAGATTCAGAAAGACCCGCCTCCTTGTTCGTGACATCACTATTGGTCACACACTGCCTTGCTCCAGAATCAAAACAATGGCTTCAGATAGTTTAGATTCAGAGAAGATGCTTTCTTGTTACTCATCCAGTTATCAATATGATTCAAATAGTTCTGAAGAGGAAAGCATATTTTTGCAATCGATTAAAGAAGTCCTTCCGTATCAATTCGAGCTGTCAGGACTCCAATGTAGTGCCCAGAAAAGGCACAAAATGGCGCACAAGCTCCATTGGAAATGGCTGATTTGTCCGCTGAGAATTTGTGTCAATTACACATTCTTTATGCATTACCACAATTAGCTGCGACACACAACGATTCACCATTAGTTATTATTTATGTAGTTTTCCTTAGAATTTCGCCATCAACACGGTGTTTTCAGACGAAAAAAAGTACCCAAAATGCATTGTGTGTCGCTTTCTCGGTCAGGGGCGTTCCCGCCGTGATGTCACTTAGGGCATCGTCATCAACTCGAAAACAAGACTTCATGAATATTCAGCGGCAGTCTTCAAAAATAGCTATATGCGGTGGCATCTTTGTCAATTGCGCTCAGTAGAAGTCATTTGAAGTGATTTTACAAAATATGGACACAACTTGTGTGGAGGTGTCGGTTGTCCTTTAAAGCCTTGAAGCAGATATAAAAACCTATTGGTGCAGGTGCTTAGGTGTGCAATATTATCTGGTCTACCTTACCTGAGAAGTAAGCATATGCTGAGATAAATGGAAAGGGAAGGTGTTGGCGGTTCCTCCTGTCCCTTGAGAAGAGAGGTTACTATTTTCCAAACCACTTGCTCCAGATACAGAGGCCAGTAAATGCCCCATACCCATTGCAGATATAGCTCCATGCGTCATGGCAAACTGCCCAGGGTGAAACAAAAGTGGCGATCCGGTGTTTAGAGGGTTAAAGAATGGTTGGCTGTGTAGGCCAGACAGTGCCAGGCTTTGTAAATGACCTGGGTTGAAATGTGGAGGGCTTTCGGCCTGGAGCATGAGTGGGGAGAAGGTGTCCTTAATAGCACTGATGTTCCCAGACTCAGCGTCTTTTATCAACATATCTGTGATGTCCTTCCGATGCCTGCTTTCAGCTTTGTTGGCTGCAATAACCAGGTTTCTTACATTTAAAATGCGGTCATCTTTCTTGTCCGTATCAGGCCTTTCCCTGACCTGCTCCTCACATTGAGAGCTACAGTGGGAAACAGGTTGAGTCTCCAGGGTGTTGGAGATTGTGTAGCGCTCGCCATGATTTTCAAGTTCCTGCTCACTGTCACTGCATGCTTTCTCATCTGAAACAAAAAAACGGCAAAAACAACTGATTAAGTGAATGGGATATGCACAATAAAGTTCCAAACGCAGTCAGCATCGGTGTTTCTGCAATATGTTTGTAGAAATCGTCTGTTAATCAATTTTCATTTGTTCATTGAAACTTTCTTTTATATAAGGGGTGTCTGTGTAAGCTCTCAGTCGTACATGAGTGGTCCATCAATGAGAAGGTTTCGTCAGCCGTCATCTGTACTTTTTTGAAGGTGTCGGACGTTTCGCTTCTTATGCGAGAGGCTTCGTCAGTGAACTAAAATATTTTGCTGGTAGTTGTTGGCCCTATATATCTATCCCGACTGTCCAGACGTGGCGGTGCCTGACTCTGCTATGATTGGTCCCTTCTCTCAGGTTGGGGGGAGCAAAGGACTACTCCCAGCTGCTACACTGATTACTTCTATTGTCCTGACTGATTACTTCTATCCTAAGTTATAAAACAGCAATACCCTTCACTAAATCACCATGGCAGGGTGAGGTTCAATTTGGATCGACTTCTTAGGCAACATAGGCTTAGTTATGCTGATGGGGTAATACCAGATCAAAGGGGGTAATCAGGGCAGTCGTAGACCCCATACTCTGTCAGGACAATAGAAGTAATCAATCAGGACAATAGAAGTAATCAGTGTGGCCGCAGGGAGTAGTCCTCTGCTCCCCCGAACCTGAGAGCAGGGACCAATCATAGCAGAGTCCGGCACCGTCACGTCCGGACAGTAGGGATATATACAGGGCCAACAACTACCAGCAAACGATTTGAGTTCGTTGACAAAGCCTCTTGGATAAGAAGCGAAACGTCTGACACCTTCAAAGAAATACAGAAGACGGCTGAATAAACATTCTCATCGATAGCAGGGGTGCTCATACTTTTTCTGCACGGGAGATACTTTTGAAATGACTACGTCAAAATTATCTACCCATTATATTTATTGAGAAATATATTAAGGATTCTTGCAATATATGTTGATGTATAACTGCATTGTTTTGCACAACACAATTATGTACATTTTTCGCCATTACCTGAGTTCACTCTGATGACTGGCAGATGAGACAAACACACTTTGAAAATGTCATCGTGAATAAAAGTCCCACTCCCATTCTGTATGAAAGTGCTACTTTTTTTTCCTTCTTACTTGGTCTCGCTCCCCCACTCTTTTTATACCCTATCCTACATTTAAGACGGGGGTAAAAACGAGGATGTATAGAAACTAGCTTGTTAAGTTTGCAACGCTCAGGTGCATTCTTTGAGCATGCCGAATAACAAGATGTCATTTGATTGGCTGTCCAGTTTATCAATCAAGTGAAGGGGTGGCTGATAGGTTGACCTCAAGTGTTTTTCAAAACAACTCAACTTTATTTGTACCTGTCAAGCATCAGTTCATTCAATGTCACATCACCCTGTCATGCGATCAACCAATAGTACACGTACCTTGGAGATCGACATATTGAGCACCCCGGTCTGAAATTTATGAAATTAGTGGTGAAGCCACGTAAGTGTAAATAGCCTCCTAGTTGACGAATGCCGTATTTTTAAAAAATGCAAAAGTGGGTCTAATTTATAAAGTGATCATCTCTAGAGGTTAACTATACAGAAACATTTTGGTAATTGACACGAAAACTGAGAAACGTGTCTCAACATTTTTAGAGTGCTTATACAGTAAAGTCTCGTTATATCAATATCGGATATATCGATAGTCCCGGTTATATCGATACTATTTCTATGCACGCACAGAGAAAATTACATGCACCAGGGTCGGATATATCGATAGTCCCGGTTATATCGATATTTTTTCGGACTCCCTTGAATATCGATATAACGAGACTTTACTGTAGTTGATTTTGACTCATTGATTTTTTTTTCAAACAGAGGGCCTCCCAAATGGATACCGTACACAAGTCCAAGGTAAATATTTAATTCCGTTCATAATATTTACAATTTAAAATTAACTGTTAATGTTACTATTAGCTTGTAATATTTTAACCTAACACTAGCTAGCTATTTGAGTCAGGAAACATATTAGCTATCTAGCTAACTAGCTATGAGCTATCTCGCTTTATATTAGCTAGATAGCTAGCTTTTTATCTTTTTGAGTTATTCCGGGTTGAGTAAACGCTGGCGCGTGTGGCTGCCACTGCTCACCCACAGAAAAACGTATCCTGTGACTGTAAAGTGACCTTTAGAGTTTTGAAAGGCAATTCTAAATGAAACGTATTTTTAATATACGTTCAAAAAGTGAATTAATTATTTTGTTTTCATTTCAGATCATTCTAAATATGTTACAGTAAAGTCTCATTATATCGATATCGGATATATCGATAGTCCCGGTTATAGCGATATTTTTTCGGACTCCCTTGAATATCGATATAACGAGACTTTACTGTACTTGAACAGGTTATTTAATTATTTAGGTAATATAGGCAACAATCCCTGAGTGGATAACCACAGTGATTTTGTTGAATGTGGGACTTCACATTCAATTATGTGGATGCATTTACAATGTTGGCAGCAATAACACATGCAGCCTTAAAATGTTTCGGTGCTCAACTTTCAAAAGAGTCACGCAACATCTTCATCAGCAAAATATTGCAACAGCAAAAGCTAAAATAAATTCGATAATAAAACAAGCAATTAATTACCTTGGACAGGCCTGTTGAACCGTTGCGGACTTGTGCCTGCTCCAATTGGGGAATGAACGGCGTCAGAAGGAGTTGGAGTTTCGCTTGAAGCGTCAGAGTCCACACCGTCCTTGCCCTGATCCTCAAACATTCGCAGCGATGGCATCGTTAGTTGTTTCCTGTCAAGTATACAAAACAATAAGAATAAAAATATCACCACCATCACCGCCACCACCACCACCAACAACAAAAACAACAACAACAACAACAACAATAATAATGATACTACTACTACTACTAATAATAATAATAATAATAATAATAATAATAATAATAATCACTATAATCATCAGCATCATCATAACAATAATGATAATGACAATGATAATCATCATATATATATATAATAATAATAAATCACCGTTTCTCCCGGCGTCCGTTCCCAGTGTCTCGAAATCCTTTGGCAAATGGATTGTTGTCTATCTTAAGTTGTGTTATCTGTCAATGACAAGAGCAACGAGAATTTTAAAATAATGTATTCTTTACTTTTGGATTTACCATGTAGTCCATATATTATGATTGTTCCGCAATGTGTTAAATGTCTTTTTTTTTAATACAATTTAGACCCGAACGTTTTTAACTGGCCAGGATTTACAATTGCATTTTTCATGAAAGCCGTTAATCTCATCGGGCCTTTGATATGTTCGCTAGAAAAAATATATATATAGATAAATACATACATAAATACATGGAAAACTCGGTTGATCTGAGGGCAATGAAAACACCCCCCATACAGAAGCTGAAATGCTTGAACAGATAACTGTGACATAAATTATTACTTTTGATGCTTCGATTCCACATAACGCATATTCGGATCAATAAAATGTCGTTGTTGGTGCTAATTACTCTAAAATGTTTCTTGAACAAATCACTTTTTGGCGTTTGCTACTTCAGCATGGTGATTTGTTTTTGCTTATCTTCCTGAGCTGCATTGTGACAATCCCTCGAAAATAGGCTTGTATATACGTAGTTCATTTCGACTCATTGAAACAATTTTAAAAAAGAGGGCCTCCCAAACGGCTATCGTGCGGCTATCGTACAGAAGAAGAAAAAAATGAAAAGTCTGCAATAAAATCATAAAACTAGTTTTGACCGACGACTGAATTTTAAGTCTTAATCTTAATGGGTGATGACGGTGAAGGTCTGACACTTCATGTGTTCGAATCCGTATTCTTGCGGAGCTTGCATGTTCTCCCGTGCCTGCGTGGATTGTCTCCGTGTTCTCCGGTTTTCCCTCACATTACGACAACATACACAACAGTGGCAGGAAAACCAGTTCTGGGTGTACCCCACGTGCTCCCAGACACCAAGGACGTGCTCGAGCGAGGAAAAGCAGTTTAAGAACGGATTGTCATGTCTGATCTGCCCAACAAATATCAAGCCACCAAAATTGATTAATATTAAACAAGATGATGAACAACAGTGTGTGTTGTAATGGAAAATGGGAGAGCTACGAAACCGTGTGTGACATAAACATAATCTAGAACAGGTATAAAAAACATGCACAGGAGTTAGCACACGAACTCACCTTGTCGTTTTGATATGCTGTCACTGCCACAAACTCGGTCTCCGGAAAAACGTACGTCCTAAATGTGCTGTAAGGGAGCTTCAGTATGTCGTTCGCCCGCACGATGTGGAATCTGGGCTGGTACTTGTGCATTGAATTTAGGATAGTCTGTGCAATAACAGTAACAATACAGAAAAACAATAAAAGACACAAACACGTTTTTTTAAGTTAATTTCCGTTTTCGCTCTCTCTCTCTCTCTCTGTGTGTGTGCGTGTGAGTGTGTGTGTGTGTGTGTGTGTGTGTGTGTGTGTGTGTGTGTGTGTGTGTGTGTGTGTGTGTGTGTGTGTGTGTGTGTGTGTGTGTGTGTGTGTGTGTGTGTGTGTGCGTGCGTGCGTGTGTGTCTGTGTGGATGTGTGTATGGGAGCACGTTGGGGCACGTTTGTAGTTATGGTAATCTCGTATAAATAATAATAATAATAATAATAATAATAATAATAATAATAATAATAATAATAATGAAGATCCATCCATCCATTTTTATCCTCATTAGGGTGCACGAGCCTATCCTAGCCGTCTTCGGGCAGGAGGCGGGGGACACCCTGAATTTCTTGCCAGCCAACATTTAAGGGTACAGATAGACAAACAACTATTTGCACACACACTCACACATAGGGACAATTTGGAGTGTTCAATCACCCTGCCATGCATGTTATTGGAATGTGGGAGGAAAACCATCCTAAACCCGGGGAGAATATGCAAACTCCTCATATGGAGGCTGGAATAAACCCTCGACCTCAGTACTGTAAAGTCTGCGTTCCAATCAATAGACTATTGAGCCGGCATAATAATAATAATAATAATAATAATAATAATAATAATAATAATAATAATAATAATAATAATAATGTATTATTATTATTATTATTATTATTATTATTATTATTAGTAGTAGTAGTAGTAGTAGTAGTAGTAGTAGTAGTAGTAGCGGTAGAAGTAGCAATAGAAATAGTAGTATAGTCGTATAATTTATTATTATTACTTCAATCGCAACATGTTGAAGGAAAAAGCAGTGTGAAAAAAAATGTGATTTGCGTCTAATTTTGAATGATGAAAACCCAAATCGTTACCAGAAGACTTTATTGGAGCATGTGTCGTGAAAAAAAAACTGCAATATGTTTTGATGGGTCTGAAGAAAACCCAAAATCCGATTCTGCTTCAAGACGTGCATTTATTGTGTGGCTCTCACTGAATAACGTTTCTAAATGTTTTACTTTTATGGCTCTCTTAGTCAAAAAGGTTCCCGACCCCTGATTTAGAATATGATTACACATGTTAACAACACGGCATTTTTATTAAAAATTGTGAGACAATCAGAAAAAAATGGACAACCAGGATGAGCAAAAACATTGACAGTTTAAATAGATCAATTAAGAGACAAGGAATTGTTTTGATCAAAAATCGCCTGACTGGTGTTATGTAACCTGAGGTGTTTTAAATCACATGAACCCTTCTGTCATTCCCTCAAAAAATATTGCTGGGTATCGTGTTGACCAAATATGGCACAAGTGTCCCATAATCAGCAAGTCCTTAAACACACATTTTAAATTGCTCAACAGGCGTCAAGGGACTGTGATTGAATAGCAAGGTCTTATGTTCAAAATATATACACTCTAATACACAGACTTGAATAAATTAATATCATTGCATATCAATGGTTCTTAGTTATTTACAGATGTATTTGATTTGATTACATAAATAGAATAGAAACACCCTTTCTCTTGAATACAAATCACACTTGAAAACATTTAAAGGCCCGTGGCCTCGAGGTGGACCTTCTTGTTTTTGTTTTTGTTTTTCCGTGTTTCGTAAAGGACAACCGACACCTTTTTTTGTTTGCTAACTGACATCAGAAAAACGTTTTAGAGCATCTAAAATACCCAAAACACGCAGGCTGATATTTTTAGTCAAATGCAAAACACTGTTTTCCGTTGGAAATGAGCTTATTTGTCCGCTGGGAATTTGTGTCAACTTGCACCTTCTTTGCACCTCTTCTAGCTGCGACACACAACAATTCACCATTGCATTATTTATGTAGTTTTCCTTCTAATTTCACCATCAACACGATGTTTTCAGATGAAAAAAAGTACCCAAAATGCATTGTGTGTCGCTTTCTCGGTCAGGGGCGTTCCAGACGTGACGTCACGTGGGGCATCGTCATCAACTCGAAAACAAGACTTGATGAATATTCAGCGCGAGTCTTAAAAGGTAAAATATAGCTATATGCAGTGGAATCTTTGTAAAATGCGCTCTGTAGAAGTCATTTCAAGTGATTTTACAAATTATGGACGCAACTTGTAAAGACGTGTCTGTTGTCCTTTAAAGTACAACCAACATCATTTTTTTGTTTCCTAACTGACATCAGAAAAACGTTTTATAGCATCTAAAATACCCAAGACACACAGGCTGATATTTTTAGTCAAATGCAAAACACCAATAAAAAATGACTTAAAGTGGCCCAAATCTACATAACTTCAATATGACCTCGGAAATGGTGAGTTTCAGAAGGTCCCGCCCCCTTATCCGTGACGTCACGCCAGGACGTCTTGCCTTGCTCTAGAATCAAAACAATGGCTTCAGATTCGGAGAAGACGCTTTCGTGTTATTCATCCAGTTATGAATATGATTCAAATAGTTCTGAATAGTTCAGACGCTTTCACGGTCAGGGGCGTTCCTGACGTGACGTCACGAATAGTAGTATTCCTGAATATTCAGCGCGAGTCCTAAAACGTAAAATATAGCTATATGCCATGTAATCTTTGTAAAATACGCTCAGTAGAAGTCATTTCAAGTGATTTTACAAATTATGGACGCAACTTGTAAAGACGTGTCTGTTGTCCTTTAAAGTACAACCAACACCATTTTTTGTTTCCTAACTGACATCAGAAAAACGTTTTATAGCATCTAAAATACCCAAGACACACAGGCTGATATTTTTAGTCAAATGCAAAACACCAATAAAAATGACTAAGTGTCCCAAAACTACTTCAAAATGACCTCAGAAAGTTTCAGTTTCAGAAGGTCCCGTCCCCTTATTCGTGACGTCACGCCAGGACGTCTTGCCTTGCTCTAGAATCAAAACAATGGCTTCAGATTCAGAGAAGACGCTTTCGTGTTATTCATCCAGTTATGAATATGATTCAAATAGTTCTGAATAGTTCAGACGCTTTCTCGGTCAGGGGCATTCCTGACGTGACGTCACGAATAGTAGTATTCCTGGATATTCAGCGCGAGTCTTAAAACGTAAAATATAGCTATATGCCATGTAATCTTTGTAAAATACGCTCAGTAGAAGTCATTTCAAGTGATTTTACAAATTATGGACGCAACTTGTCCGAGGGTGTCGGTTGTCCTTTAAGTTGTTTAGTTTTAAATGTGGCTCCTTAACAAAATCAAATGACACAAATACTGTGTAATGTTCAAGTATAGTCAGGGAGATTCAGTTTGGGGATGAAAATTGGGAGAAAATGGTTTGGTATAAGCTTTCCATTTCAAAATTAGAGGTTGACAGGTCGAATTGTTAAAAAGTGATTATCAGTCAAATCCTCACTTGTGGGGTTTTTGGGGTTGTTTGGTTGTTGTTTTTTTTGTTCTGAAAGTAACAAAATAATCATCAGTCTGCAAAACATCCCAAACAGAGTCTGGTATCAGTTTGAAGAATTTTCTGGTGGAGATGACTCCCTCTGACCTTCCAGGCCACTCACAAGTCTCTGAATATTCTGTAGTTCATTCAGAGAGTCTTTCATTTTGGGGGATGTGCCCCTCCCGCAAGATCCCCTTTTCTTGTTGTGGCTCTGGTTTTCTAGGGCTGGGCTTGTCTCCCGACTACACAGTTTGGATGATTCCGAGCTTGTGTTGAGGTTACATTGCAAGGTGGTTGTGAGCAGGCTGGAGCTCTGAGACAAAGACAACGGCGGCTGGTACGGATTGAAGCGTAGCCGTGGTCGAGATGTGGTGAGAAAAGGGTTTCTGGAGAGTGGGTTGGAGGTGCTTGTTGCTGGGAGGGCAGAAGCTGCAGCTGCAGCAGCTGCCATGTAGGTGTAGGGGTAGGGAAAGAGACCCCCAAACTGAGGCATGGGGATGCCCTGAAATACAATAGGGTAAAATTGGATATTTGTTTTTCAACTGCACATTCAAGTCAATAGTGCAACAGGAATGTTTGTATGTTGTGTTTTTCCAAACACTTATTGAAGGAAATTAATATCATTGTAAAACATCTGTGTAGGCTCCCAGTCATACAGGAGTGGTCCATCGATGAAAAGGTTTCTTCAGCCATTGTCTGTACTTAAAGTGTCGGACGTTTCGCTTCTCATCCGAAGAGCTTCGTCAGCAAACTCACTGACAAAGCTCACCGGCGAAGCTCTATTATACTACTACTACTACTACTACTGCTAATAATAATAATAATAATAATTATTATTATTATTATTATTATTAGTATTATTATTATTATTATTATTATTATTATTATTATTATTATTATTATTATTATACATTTCGTTTGTAAGCGCCTTTCAAATCTCTCAAGGTCATTTTACAGGCACAGGATAAGTTTTTCTCTGAGTGAGCAGCTAGCTAGCTAGCTATTAATTTTATTCTGTTGAATTTTCTCCCGATTATGACAAAATAGCAGATTGGACCACCATCAGATTAGATTGCAGTCGAAAAACTCATCGTGTGACTGTAAAGTGACATTGAACGTTTTGAAAGGCGCTTATAAATGAAATGTATTATTATTATTATTATTATTATTATTATTATTATTATTATTATTATTATTATTATTATTATTATTATTTTAGCATTATTATTTTAGCATTATTATTTTAGCATTATTATTTTAGCATCATTATTTTAGTATTATTAGTATTATAGCATTTCCTGTGTAGCTCTTTCTCTCGGTTATATTTATTACTGTATTTTATTTATTGTATTCTATTTGTGATTGTATTTTATTTATTATAGTACCTATGCTTGTCTGTGACTGTAAATTGTCCTTGAGAGCTTTAAGAGGCGCTTAAAATGAAATGTATTATTATTATTACTATTATTATTGGCTATCATTAGCTCTGGCTGGCTATTTGTCTGGCTGACTAGCTAAATAGCTGTCTATCCATCTATCGATCTATTCACTATCTAGCTGCCTGGCTATCTAGGTAGGTATCTGATGGCTAACGATTGCTTAGCTAGTAAGCCTTCTATCTATTTGAGTTACTTCCGGGTTGAAGAAACCTTTTCATCTATCATTGTGACAATAATTTAAATAATAATTATAATAAGAATGAATATGTTCATCCTCATCATAATATCTTTATTGAACTGCAGTCCATTCAGACTAGCATTCACATTTGTTTGATGACTGCACTCATTCACAAATTAGATTTGTGTGACATAAGCATTTACCATGCATTAATATGTCATGCTACTTTATTTTTAAAAGTACATTCTTGAGAAGTACGAAACATATTCCCTACCATATAGCAAGTCAGTGTGTTGTTATGACTAGGGATAAAGTAAAGCATCTCACAGTTAAAGGACAACCGACACAATTTTTTTGTTTCCTAACTGACATCAGAAAAAACGTTTTATAGCATCTAAAATACCCAAAACATGCAGGCTGATATTTTTAGTCCAAATCCAAAACACCAATAAAAATGACTTAAAGTCTCCCAAAACTATTACAAAATGAGCTCGGAACTGGGCAGATTCAGAAAGACCCGCCTCCTTGTTCGTGACATCACTATTGGTCACACACTGCCTTGCTCCAGAATCAAAACAATGGCTTCAGATAGTTTAGATTCAGAGAAGATGCTTTCTTGTGACTCATCCAGTTATCAATATGATTCAAATAGTTCTGAAGAGGAAAGCATATTTTTTGCAATCGATTAAAGAAGTCCTTCCGTATCAATTCGAGCTGTCAGGACTCCAATGTAGTGCCCAGAAAAGGCACAAAATGGCGCACAAGCTCCATTGGAAATGGCTGATTTGTCCGCTGAGAATTTGTGTCAATTACACATTCTTTATGCATTACCACAATTAGCTGCGACACACAACGATTCACCATTAGTTATTATTTATGTAGTTTTCCTTAGAATTTCGCCATCAACACGGTGTTTTCAGACGAAAAAAAGTACCCAAAATGCATTGTGTGTCGCTTTCTCGGTCAGGGGCGTTCCCACCGTGATGTCACTTAGGGCATCGTCATCAACTCGAAAACAAGACTTCATGAATATTCAGCGCCAGTCTTCAAAAATAGCTATATGCGGTGGCATCTTTGTCAATTGCGCTCAGTAGAAGTCATTTGAAGTGATTTTACAAAATATGGACACAACTTGTGTGGAGGTGTCGGTTGTCCTTTAAAGCCTTGAAGCAGATATAAAAACCTATTGGTGCAGGTGCTTAGGTGTGCAATATTATCTGGTCTACCTTACCTGAGAAGTAAGCATATGCTGAGATAAATGGAAAGGGAAGGTGTTGGCGGTTCCTCCTGTCCCTTGAGAAGAGAGGTTACTATTTTCCAAACCACTTGCTCCAGATACAGAGGCCAGTAAATGCCCCATACCCATTGCAGATATGGCTCCATGCGTCATGGCAAACTGCCCAGGGTGAAACAAAAGTGGCGATCCGGTGTTTAGAGGGTTAAAGAATGGTTGGCTGTGTAGGCCAGACAGTGCCAGGCTTTGTAAATGACCTGGGTTGAAATGTGGAGGGCTTTCGGCCTGGAGCATGAGTGGGGAGAAGGTGTCCTTAATAGCACTGATGTTCCCAGACTCAGCGTCTTTTATCAACATATCTGTGATGTCCTTCCGATGCCTGCTTTCAGCTTTGTTGGCTGCAATAACCAGGTTTCTTACATTTAAAATGCGGTCATCTTTCTTGTCCGTATCAGGCCTTTCCTTGACCTGCTCCTCACATTGAGAGCTACAGTGGGAAACAGGTTGAGTCTCCAGGGTGTTGGAGATTGTGTAGCGCTCGCCATGATTTTCAAGTTCCTGCTCACTGTCACTGCATGCTTTCTCATCTGAAACAAAAAAACGGCAAAAACAACTGATTAAGTGAATGGGATATGCACAATAAAGTTCCAAACGCAGTCAGCATAGGTGTTTCTGCAATATGTTTGTAGAAATCGTCTGTTAATCAATTTTCATTTGTTCATTGAAACTTTCTTTTACATAAGGGGTGTCTGTGTAAGCTCTCAGTCGTACATGAGTGGTCCATCAATGAGAAGGTTTCTTCAGCCGTCATCTGTACTTCTTTGAAGGTGTCGGACGCTTCGCTTCTTATGCGAGAGGCTTCGTCAGTGAACTAAAATATTTTGCTGGTAGTTGTTGGCCCTATATATATATATCCCGACTGTCCAGACGTGGCGGTGCCTGACTGCTATGATTGGTCCCTACTCCCAGCTGCTACACTGATTACTTCTATTGTCCTGACTGATTACTTCTATCCTAAGTTATAAAACAGCAATACCCTTCACTAAATCACCATGGCAGGGTGAGGTTCAATTTGGATCGACTTCTTAGGCAACATAGGCTTAGTTATGCTGATGGGGTAATACCAGATCAAAGGGGGCAATCAGGGCAGTCGTAGACCCCATACTCTGTCAGGACAATAGAAGTAATCAATCAGGACAATAGAAGTAATCAGTGTGGCCGCAGGGAGTAGTCCTCTGCTCCCCCCAACCTGAGAGCAGAGACCAATCATAGCAGAGTCCGGCACCGTCACGCCCGGACAGTAGGGATATATACAGGGCCAACAACTACCAGCAAACGATTTGAGTTCGTTGACAAAGCCTCTTGGATAAGAAGCGAAACGTCTGACACCTTCAAAGAAATACAGAAGACGGCTGAATAAACATTCTCATCGATAGCAGGGGCGCTCATACTTTTTCTGCACGGGAGCTACTTTTGAAATGACTACGTCAAAATTATCTACCCATTATATTTATTGAGAAATATATTAAGGATTCTTGCAATATATGTTGATGTATAACTGCATTGTTTTGCACAACACAATTATGTACATTTTTCGCCATTACCTGAGTTCACTCTGATGATTGGCAGATGAGACAAACACACTTTGAAAATGTCATCGTGAATAAAAGTCCCACTCCCATTCTGTATGAAAGTGCTACTTTTTTTTCCTTCTTACTTGGACTCGCTCCCCCACTCTTTTTATACCCTATCCTACATTTAAGAGGGGGGTAAAAACGAGGATGTATAGAAACTAGCTTGTTAAGTTTGCAACGCTCAGGTGCATTCTTTGAGCATGCACAGTGTGCCGAATAACGAGATGTCATTTGATTGGCTGTCCAGTTTATCAATCAAGTGAAGGGGTGGCTGATAGGTTGACGTCAATTGTTTTTCAAAACAACTCAACTTTATTTGTACCTGTCAAGCATCAGTTCATTCAATGTCACATCACCCTGTCATCCGATCAACCAATAGTACACGTACCTTGGAGATCGACATATTGAGCACCCCGGTATTTTTAAAAAATGCAAAAGTGGGTCTAATTTATAAAGTGATCATCTCTAGAGGTTAACTATACAGAAACATTTTGGTAATTGACACGAAAACTGAGAAACGTGTCTCAACATTTTTAGAGTGCTTATACAGTAAAGTCTCGTTATATCGATATCGGATATATCGATAGTCCCGGTTATATCGATACTATTTCTATGCACGCACAGAGAAAATTACATGCACCAGGGTCGGATATATCGATAGTCCCGGTTATATCGATATTTTTTCGGACTCCCTTGAATATCGATATAACGAAACTTTACTGTAGTTGATTTTGATTCATTGATTTTTTTTTCAAACAGAGGGCCTCCCAAATGGATACCGTACACAAGTCCAAGGTAAATATTTAATTCCGTTCATAATATTTACAATTTAAAATTAACTGTTAATGTTACTATTAGCTTGTAATATTTTAACCTAACACTAGCTAGCTATTTGAGTCAGGAAACATATTAGCTATCTAGCTAGCTAGCTATGAGCTATATCTTTATATTAGCTAGATAGCTAGCTTTTTATCTTTTTGAGTTGTTCCGGGTTGAGTAAACGCTGGCGCGTGTGGCTGCCACTGCTCACCCACAGAAAAACGTATCCTGTGACTGTAAAGTGACCTTTAGAGTTTTGAAAGGCAATTCTAAATGAAACGTATTTTTAATATACGTTCAAAAAGTGAATTAATTATTTTGTTTTCATTTCAGATCATTCTAAATATGTTACAGTAAAGTCTCATTATATCGATATCGGATATATCGATAGTCCCGGTTATATCGATACTATTTCTATGCACGCACGGAGAAAATTACATGCAAACATGGTCGGATATATCGATAGTCCCGGTTATAGCGATATTTTTTCGGACTCCCTTGAATATCGATATAACGAGACTTTACTGTACTTGAACAGGTTATTTAATTATTTAGGTAATATAGGCAACAATCCCTGAGTGGATAACCACAGTGATTTTGTTGAATGTGGGACTTCACATTCAATTATGTGGATGTATTTACAATGTTGGCAGCAATAACACATGCAGCCTTAAAATGTTTCGGTGCTCAACTTTCAAAAGAGTCACGCAACATCTTCATTAGCAAAATATTGCAACAGCAAAAGCTAAAATAAATTCGATAATAAAACAAGCAATTAATTACCTTGAACAGGCCTGTTGAACCGCTGCGGACTTGTGCCTGCTCCAATTGGGGAATGGATGGCGTCAGGAGGAGTTGGAGTTTCGCTTGAAGCGTCAGAGTCCACACCGTCCTTGCCCTGATCCTCAAACATTCGCAGCGATGGCATCGTTAGTTGTTTCCTGTCAAGTATACAAAACAATAAGAATAAAAATATCACCACCATCACCGCCACCACCACCACCAACAACAAAAACAACAACAACAACAATAATAATGATACTACTACTACTACTACTAATAATAATAATAATAATCACTATAATCATCAGCATCATCATAACAATAATGATAATGATAATGATAATCATCATATATATATATAATAATAATAAATCACCGTTTCTCCCGGCGTCCGTTCCCAGTGTCTCGAAATCCTTTGGCAAATGGATTGTTGTCTATCTTAAGTTGTGTTATCTGTCAATGACAAGAGCAACGAGAATTTTAAAATAATGTATTCTTTACTTTTGGATTTACCATGTAGTCCATATATTATGATTGTTCCGCAATGTATTAAATGTCTTTGTTTTGAATACAATTTAAACTCGAACGTTTTTAACTGGCCAGGATTTAGAATTGCATTTTTCATGAAAGCCGTTAATCTCATCGGGCCTTTGATATGTTCGCTAGAAAAAATATATATATAAATAAATACATACATAAATACATGGAAAACTCGGTTGCTCTGAGGGCAACGAAAACACCCCCCATACAGAAGCTGAAATGCTTGAACAGATAACTGTGACATAAATTATTACTTCTGATGTTTCGATTCCACATAACGCATATTCGGATCAATAAAATGTCGTTGTTGGTGCTAATTACTCTAAAATGTGTCTTGAACAAATCACTTTTTGGCGTTTGCTACTTCAGCATGGTGATTTGTTTTTGCTTGTCTTCCTGAGCTGCATTGTGACAATCCCTCGAAAATAGGCTTGTATATAGTTCATTTCGACTCATTGAAACAATTTTAAAAAAGAGGACCTCCCAAACGGCTATCGTACAGAAGAAGAAAAAATTGAAAAGTCTGCAATAAAATCATAAAACTAGTTTTGACCGACGACTGAATTTTAAGTCTTAATCTTAATGGGTGATGACGGTGAAGGTCTGACACTTCATGTGTTCGAATTCGTATTCTTGCGGAGCTTGCATGTTCTCCCGTGCCTGCGTGGATTGTCTCCGTGTTCTCCGGTTTTCCCTCACATGACGACAACATACACGACAGTGGCAGGAAAACCAGTTCTGGGTGTACCCACGTGCTCCCAGACACCAAGGACGTGCTCGAGCGAGGAAAAGCAGTTTAAGAACGGATTGTCATGTCTGATCTGCCCAACAAATATCAAGCCACCAAAATTGATTAATATTAAACAAGATGATGAACAACAGTGTGTGTTGTAATGGAAAATGGGAGAGCTACGAAACCGTGTGTGACATAAACATAATCTAGAACAGGTATAAAAAACATGCACAGGAGTTAGCACCCGAACTCACCTTGTCGTTTTGATATGCTGTCACTGCCACAAACTCGGTCTCCGGAAAAACGTACGTCCTAAATGTGCTGTAAGGGAGCTTCAGTATGTCGTTCGCCCGCACGATGTGGAATCTGGGCTGGTACTTGTGCATTGAATTTAGGATAGTCTGTGCAATAACAGTAACAATACAGAAAAACAATAAAAGACACAAACACGTTTTTTAAGTTAATTTCCGTTTTCGCTCTCTCTCTCTCTCTCTCTCTCTCTCTCTCTCTCTCTCTCTCTCTCTCTCTCTGTGTGTGTGTGTGTGTGTGTGTGTGTGTGTGTGTGTGTGTGTGTGTGTGTGTGTGTGTGTGTGTGTGTGTGTGTGTGTGTGCGTGTGTGTGTGTGTGTGTGCGTGCGTGTCTGTGTTTGTGGATGTGTGTATGGGAGCACGTTGGGGCACGTTTGTAGTTATGGTAATCTCGTATAAATAATAATAATAATAATAATAATAATAATAATGAAGATCCATCCATCCATTTTTATCCTCATTAGGGTGCACGAGCCTATCCTAGCCGTCTTCGGGCAGGAGGCGGGGGACACCCTGAATTTCTTGCCAGCCAACGTTTAAGGGTACAGATAGACAAACAACTATTTGCACACACACTCACACATAGGGACAATTTGGAGTGTTCAATCACCCTGCCATGCATGTTATTGGAATGTGGGAGGAAAACCATCCTAAACCCGGGGAGAATATGCAAACTCCTCATATGGAGGCTGGAATAAACCCTCGACCTCAGTACTGTAAAGTCTGCGTTCCAATCAATAGACTATTGAGCCGGCATAATAATAATAATAATAATAATAATAATAATAATAATAATAATAATAATAATAATAATAATAATAATAATAATAATAATAATAATAATTATTATTATTATTATTATTATTATTAGTAGTAGTAGTAGTAGTAGTAGCGGTAGAAGTAGCAATAGAAATAGTAGTATAGTCGTATAATTTATTATTATTACTTCAATCGCAACATGTTGAATGAAAAAGCAGTGTGAAAAAAAATGTGATTTGCGTCTAATTTTGAATGATGAAAACCCAAATCGTTACCAGAAGACTTTATTGGAGCATGTGTCGTGAAAAAAAAACTGCAATATGTTTCGATGGGTCTGAATAAAACCCAAAATCCGATTCTGCTTCAAGACGTGCATTTATTGGAAGTATTTTCATTCAAATTATAGTTCTCTTTGATCTAACAATCGACATTTTTGAAGCATAAAAACGACTTATCGTGAAAATCAAACGAGCAACTAACGGAAACACGATTTGCACGAGCGACGTTGGCTTCCCCAAGACAGAAATAGAACAATAAAAAAATCATTGTACTTACAAATCCGTGCTTATCCGATATGTTATTCGTCAGTTTGAGTTTATGAAAAGCAACAGGCTTGGCCATCCACTGCTCGCCAGTGGCTGGGCTGTCCGGGTGGATGTACATTCTCTTGGGCATCTCTGGGTCGGCCTTGCCTGCGACCATCCAGCGGGAGTTGTGGAACTTGTAGCGGCAGTCATCCGCAGCCACAATGTCCATGAGCAAAATGCATTTTGCTTTTTTATCAAGCCCACTTATTCGTACTTTGAACGGTGGAAACATCCTCCTAGGAAGAAAGATATTTATGTAAAATATCACACTCAAAGACAAAACGTGTCGATAAAAATATGTTTTTGATGCAATTTGTGAAAGTTAATGTTTTCTTTCTGACTCCGCTTGTACCTGCTATCTGTTTTTCTTGATTTTACAGTGAAATTGCATCTGCATCATCGCGTGTCTTTCAAGCATATTTAATGCCGCAATTCCAAAAAAAGAATATATTGCATGCTGCTGTTTAATTTAGTACAATGACATTTTCTATGCTAGTATTACATTTAACTACATTTTGTTTGAATGAATACTTTTATCAGTCATGCATAATTTTAAAGTGATGCCATTTATTGTCATTTATCTTATAATTTTACGATTGATTAACGGCTACCACTCTTCTCCCTCTTGCTGTCTTGCACACACACACACACACAAAAACACACACATGTATATATATATATATATATATATATATATATATATCATTCATTCATTAACAGAAATTATTAATACATAATACCGGTGAAAATATGTGGATAATAGTTAAATCATCGTCTTTTCAAATATAGACATCACTCCAAATCGTTTGATCTGAGACACTATTTTTTGTATTTTCCTTTTTGTATAGTAAATATATCAGAAGTGTCAGATCACGAGTCCGTTTTATTCGTACCGTCCGGATTTCGTAATAACCATTTCAGTGCCGAGTTTGTGAAACTGGTCCCAAAGATCCTTCGCTTCCAAGGTAACTTTGGGATCATCGTCCACTTCTTCTTCGGGCTCCAAGGTTTTTATGCTGCGTAATTGAGCAGCCTGATTGTGGCCCAGTGCCGGGTGGAGTCCTGTTTCAGTCCCAGCCAAACCGTGTTCCGAGAGAGACTTTGACAGTGCCGCTGGTGGAAGGCTCAGCGCTGGAAAGAAAGAGGGCTGTGCGGTCGCTAAGAAAGCGGACACTGGGAAGTCGCTCGGCCGGTGTACGTGGAAAGGGTGATACGCCATTTCAGTCCCCGTAAAAGTTGGACCTCTCATCGGGGCATCAAAACAGGTTCTTCTTGAAAAATCTTCTTTCAGAGCGGTCGATTATACCTCGATCCGTTTCAGTACAGTAGGCTCGTCATCTACACTGTATAATGCGCAAACATCCCGGAGTTCCTTCCTCTCCTTGGTTCCTTTTAGTCTTTCTCCTGTCCTTTAGTCTGATCCACGGAGCGGAACCAGATCCCGGTTGCGCACGCTCCCTTTGGAAGAAGTGAGCCGTTCGTTGCTCGTTGCGGGGATTTGACTCTCTCACATATCGTTCCTGCATAAGCCCTCATTCTAATGAACTAAGCCCAATTGATTGCTAATTTTACGCTTTCCGGATCAATTGTGGGCCTCTTCAGGCGTGGCTCTGGCAGTTCTGATCAGGCTATATAAGAAGAGTGAGGACAAGGAGGTGTCAGAGGCATTAGCAGTGACAAAACATGTCAACAGAATAAAATATTAACCAATGACAGGAAAGATCGGGGAAATCCCACCCCCATCTTCGAGTGTAATCGGGTCAGTACTCAGCTGTTGGCCGATCTAGGCGTCACCTCACGTCTCGTTCTTTGTCACCAGCGGAGAAAGAAGTGTTCGGTGTTTCATAATTGCTTTTACAAAACCTGCCAACTACTGTGCATGGATACACTGGTGATTAGTTCAAGGTGTACCCGGCGTTTCGCCTAAATTCAGTTTATAGTCTCCTGTCAGTGCATGGTTTCATTTAATGGTGAGGAAAAGCAATATTAGAAAATGTGTGAATTGTTTTTTTACGTCTGATTTTCTTTTAGTTCCTCGATGTCTGTTCGGAATACACGGGGTATTTCTTTACCCTGTCACGTTTTAAGAAAAATTCCCCCGCTCTTCTAGGTTGGCTTCATCTTTCAGATTTACCCATGAAGGTAACATTGAGTGACCCTGATCGAAAGATGAAAAGGTAGCAGCCGTGGCAGCGGAAGCCGCAGCAGCGGCTGCAACCAGTCGCTACATTTTACGATAGAGAATGTAAACGACAACCCCAGATGCAGCGTTCATTGAGATAAAAAAACGAAACAGGCGAATAAGTAATAATTGGCTGACGTTTAGTCTGGATTGTGTGCAGTAAAAATCTTGGTCTCTAAAAACCTGCCTGCAAACACTGATCGTATTATTGAATGTAAATTATTTGAATGTAAAGGGGCATGGAATCGTCGTACAAGTAACAACCTTGTTACAAAAAGGCTCTTCAAAGTAGGTCGCACGCAGTGCTTTTGAGGCGCCAGTCAACTCGCAGTTCGAACAATTGCTTGTCTCTTCATATTTATCCTGGGGTTCTGTGTGTTTGCAACGTCACACAAAAAATCAACAGCTACAGCCGTGGCTCCATATCTCATCCATCGGCCATTGCTTAATTTAAATTATTATTTAAATTATTATTTTAAATGGTCCTCCACATCAACGTCGTTACTGTTCTCATCATCGGATATCACGATAAACCCGATCAACCATGAGCATTGTAATGCTGTCATGATAGTCTTACAACTGTTGTTTTGTTTGTAATGAAGATACAAGCCAGGCTCAGCGGCGTGTAATGATTAAAAATTGCGCTTGGCATGACCTCAGTGGAGGTCATGCCATATATATATATATATATATATATATATATATATATATATATATATATATATATATATATATATATAATATATATATATATATATATATATATATATATATATATATATATATATATATACAGTAAAGTCTCGTTATATCGATAAATAAGCAGTACTATCGATATAACCGATATCGATATAACCGATATCAATATAACGAGACTTTACTGTATATATAGGGTGTCCCCCGCCTCGTATATACTATATATATATATATATATATATATATATATATATATATATATATATATATATATATATATATATACTAAGATTATTAAATTATGACGGAAGTGACGCAACGGCGCACAGTGTGGCACCAAGTCCCGCCCATAATTTTCAGATTAATTTGGACGAGATTTATGGTGAGTCGCATTTCTCTGATGGTCTGGATTAACGCGCATTTTCATGACAATATCTTATTTTGTTTCCCCTGTACTGTCTTGTGTTATCTAATTAGTTCCCTGATTCCTTTCGCGTCCAGATTACTTTTTGTGTCAAATTTTAATTCAAGTTTTGTCCAGTGGAACTATGAAGCACATTTGCTTCATAGTGCTTTTCTGTTGCGCAGTTAATCACAAAATGAAACCCATGCGACTTCACCCATCCCTTCTGCCATACTGCGTTGCAGAAATAAAATAAATAAAAAGAGACATCCATGCGTCTGGTATCATTAAGACGGCAGCGTCGTGAAGCTCAAGACAGTCACTGTTGTGACACTCGTCACATTGGTCCCGTGACCTGTCGATCACAAGTGACTCTCCACTTCGGACCGGGACCGCGATGCTGCACAGTGTCTTCATCCCATCACTCGGTGGACGGTGTGTCGATCCCGTTCTTTAAATTGTGTGTTAATTGTCTGAGCCGCCGTTTTGCAATTGGTGTCTTTTTTGTTCCCTGTAAGTTCGAGAATGAGTTCCTTACAAGGGACATTTAGCACACCTTTGAATAAGTGTGTTGGTAGAGGTAGAGGCATCCCGACCATGTTACAGTTATGGACCTCCTATCCAGGGTGATGTAGTTTGTACAGAGGGGAATGGGCAGGTTCGAGCTGAGGCCACTTATGTTAGTGGGGACAGAGTTCCTTCACAGACCCAGTGCAGTGCATCTATGACGAGCGCACAGACCACTGATACACCGACGACAGATCCCTTTCTCCAGTCACCTGACGTAGTTGGTCAGATGAGTGACGTCATAAGACATTGGCCAGCAGCTGGCAGACAGCATTGTTGCACATCTCAGCCCAACACATAACGTCCCCATGCATAACACCTCATTCCTACATGACACGCCCATTGACACACCAATACAAAGTCTTGACTCATCACAAGTTCTGATACTGCCGCACAGGAAAGTTCGCAAAACCCCAACTTTCAAGGGTGACCACACTGATCAAGTGAATGTGGATGAGTGGGAAGACCTAATGAGGAACTACATGAGGAGAGCCAAAGTAGCACCTGAGCATCAGGCAGAGGAAATAAATCCTCACGAACATCAGCGGCAGAGCTAAAGATGTTGTGAAAGTTAGCACAAGAAACAGTGGAGTTGATGTAACCCAGAACCCAAATGCCATCTATAGCCTTCTTCGCAAGCCTTTTTCTACTGCCCCTTGTTCACCTCTCCCTCCAGCAGACTTTTACACCACGCTGCCCAGGGATAAGGAGGCCCCATATGACTATTGGTTGAGGCTTAACAATGCAGCTGAAGTTGCCACTAATCATCTCAAAGAACAGGGCAGAGATTTTGACTGTTCTTCCCTGGATGTAATACGGATGTTTATTAAAAGATGCCCATCCAAGGACCTTTCCATGACATTCAGGTCAAAAACAATAGATAAGTGGTCAGCAGGTGAGGTCCAAGCCATCTTGGATGAGTACCAGACAGAAATGAATCCCAGGACTGCCACACCCATTCATGTCAATAAGGGTGAAATGCTGCAGAATACAGCGGGCCAGGACAACGGTCGAATATCCCACTCAGCCAGGCCGCCCGACTCCGCAAATCTTGAGCGTGTCATTTCCATGCTGGCAAGACTTTTGCTGCAGGGAGCTAACCAGCCCTCTGCCTCTGTTAGACGCAAGTCAAGGCTTCCTATGGTGGACAGTTTGAATAAGCTACCATGTGCTGTCTGTGCTAGCGCTGACCATTCTGCGCTTATTCACTGCCGCGAAAAGAGATTTTACTTTCTGTGCTTTTCACCCGATCACTCCAGACGCAACTGCCCCACACCACATTCTTGTGGTCGGAATATACAGTACAGTGCAGTGAAGGGGTGTTTGGCCCCCTCAAGTCAGTGTCTCCACTCCTGTAGCGCCAGGATGACCGCCAACAGTTCCCGGTTCCCTACATCATAGTTGGCTTCTGCGGGGCTGAGCCGGCGGGAGATAAAGGCGCATGGGTGAAGTTTCTGGTCGACCGGGGAGCGCTGAGACAGGACTGCCCCCACTCCGGACTCGGATGCGTCAACTTCGACCGCGAACGCGAGGTCCAGGTCAGGATGACGTAGGACTGGGGGGTTGGAAAAGGCTTGCTGGAGGCGGTGGAACGCCCCCTCGGAGTCGGGTGACCACCTGAAGGGGACTTTGGTGGAAATGAGGTTAGTGAGAAGGAGTGCCGTCTGACTATAACCGCGAATAAAGCAGCGGTAGAAATTGGCAAACCCCAGAAACCGTTGGAGCTGCTTGCGCGTCTTCGGGGTTGGCCATTCGACCACCGCTTTGGTTTTGGCGGGATCTGCCCGGATCTGCCCCTGCTCCACGACGAACCCCAGAATAGACAGAGAGCGCACATGGAACTCACACTTCTCTGCCTTCACGTAGAGCCGGTTTTGCAGGAGCCGTGCCAGGACCCGTCGGACGTGCTGCTGGTGTTGTTCTGGAGATTTAGAGAAAATGAGGATGTCATATAAATAAACAAATACAAAAACGTTGATAAAGTCCCAGAGCACATCATTAATGAGGTTCTGGAATACGGCGGGAGCGTTGGTGAGTCCGAACGGCATCACCAAGTATTCAAAATGCCCCAAGGGCGTTTTGAATGCGGTTTTCCACTCGTCCCCCTCTCTGATGCGAACCAGGTGGCAAGCACTTCACAGATCTAGTTTAGAAAAGATGGTCGCCGATTGGAGCGGCGCGAAGGCTAAATCCATGAAGGGGAGAGGGTATTTATTGCGAATGGTGATGTCGTGCAGACCCCGATAGTCGACGCACGGACGCAAGGATCTGTCTTTCTTTTCAATAACGAAGAACCCCGCGCCGAGCGAGGAACGCGAGGGTCGGATGAGTCCCGCCGCGAGGGAAGAGTCTATGTATGTGCTCAGGGCTTCTTGTTCCGGTTGTGAACTATGGTATAGTCTGGAGTCCTGTAGCGGAGCCCCTGGCTGCAGTTCAATGGCGCAGTCATACGGTCGGTGGAGTGGCAGGGATTGCGCATTGTCCTTGCCTCCCGCAGGTCATAATAGCAACGTGGCACGCCCTCGAGACAGATCGCTTCGGGCGGGCCACCGCGGGAGGGGTCTCGCCCTGCCGTCGCCGACCGTAGGCAATTGGCGTAGCAGTAGGGCCAGCCCTGTATGGTGGGACCCTCCCAAGAAATGGAAGGGTCATGGGTACTGAGCCGAGGAAGGCCCAGTACTAACGGCACGTTGAGGGAAGGCATGACTTGGCGATGTTCGGTACGGTTACCCACTAACCTGAGTTTTAGCGGTGCCGTGATGCGGGTAACCTTGGCCAGTAGTCGGCCATCCAGGTCGAGAATCTCCTTGGGGGTTAGGAGATCTATAAGTTCGCAGCCCAATGAATCGGCCAGCTGGGGATCGATGAAGCATCCATCAACCCCCGAATCCACTAGCGCCCGTATAGTTTGGGAGCTGGAAGGGCAAATTAATTCGCCGTCCAGCTCCAATCGCGTAACGGGTGCCGTGTTAGTCGCCTCCAGAGGTCGCCGCGGTCGGCGCTTAGACGGGGACCTACAGGAGCTGGAGGTCTTCGGCTGGGGGCCTTGGGTGCGACGAGTCCCGGGGTTGGTGCGATCGCTTCCCCCTCCTATCTGCATGAGTTCGGGGGACCCCTCTAGGGGCCGCGAATGCCCACTGCCGCCGGGTGTGGTCGTCCACAGCCTGCTTCCGGGTTCGTTGGACCGCTGGTTGCTCTGCTCCCGCTGCCTCTCCCGAAGGCGATGATCCAGGCTGATGACAATGTTGATAATTTCGCTGAGGGTGGTGCCAGCGTCGCGGGTGGCTAACTCGTCCTTGAGAGCGATGCTCAATCCGCGACGAAAAACTCTCCTCAGCGCTCGCTCGTTGTAGCCACTGCCAGCGGCCTGGATGCGGAAGGTGACCGAGTATTCAGCGGCCGAACGGGAACCCTGGATGGCATGCGTAGGGGCGATGGGGAACTTCCTGGAATACGCCGACAACGACGGTACAGTATGTGTGGCTTTTATAGCCAGAAGAATTAAGGGAATGGGGAACAGGTGCGTGAGCCGGGAGAGCCAGGAAGGGAGGGGCGCGCTCTAAGGAGCAGCGGAGGAGGAGACAGGAGGGGAGGGGCGCGCTCCTGACGACAACGAGGATGTGACAATGTGAAGTTTACACCAACGGACTGGACCACTGAAAGTCAAATTGCCTTTGAGACTCTGAAGCGCGATCTGTCAAACTGTGTAACGTTGGCCCATCCGGACTTTAAGAAACCTTTCATCCTTGCTGTCGATGCATCGTTTGACGGCATTGGAGCCGTCCTCTCCCAGCTACAGCCTGATGACAAGTTTGCGAGACCAGTGGCATTTGATAGTAAAACGCTGTCACGAGCCCAATTGAACTATCCTGCACCTCGGCTCAAAATTCTTGCTTTAAAGTGGGCCGTATGTGACAAGTTTTCCCACTGGCTAAAAGGCAGACATTTTACTGCCTGCTCTGACAACAATCCCCTGACATATATCCTGACGAAGCCCAAACTGGATGCCTGCGAGCGGAGGTGGGTGTTGAAGCTGGCATCCTATGACTTTGACTTGAAGTACGTCCCAGGGCCCAAGAACATAGTGGCTGATGCACTGAGTCGAGAACCCTTCGTCCAGTCTTGTGTGAGTCATCACCTGGTGAAAGAACCAATACTTGTCGTGAATGAGACTGTACAGGATGCTTTCTGTTTCACCACCAACTGTCAGGCTGTCCACATGGCTGGTAATCATGAAGGAAAAGTTGCCCAGGGGGAAAGTCCTGATCAGTCGTGTGAAAGTGCAATTGATGCGCAGGAGGTGTCTGCAGTTTTAGACATCCATCAGACTGGTGGTACCTCTCGACTCCCTGGAGCAACCCAGTTGTCACTACAGCTACCTGAAGAAGATCCTTCCATTGTCATTCCCCATAGTCAGTTACGTGACCTACAACACCAAGATTCTACAGTCAGCCAGCAGCGATCAGTTTCTGATGCAGTGCTCGCTTGTGTTCGATCAACAACCCCACGCCTACGTTAGCGATGAGGCTAAGGTAGCCTTCGTCACCAGCCTGCTCACGGGTCAGGCAAAGACCTGGGTGCTGGTCGTCCGGGAGTCCCGGCCAGAACTGTGTGCCTCGTACCCAGACTTCGTGGCCGAGCTGCGCCAGGTCTTCCACCACCCGGTGACGGAAGTCGAGGTGCAGCGACATATGAGACCCACCAAACATGAAAGAGCAGCTGAGACGAGCTGTGTGCTTTTGTTGCTGAGGCACTGGAAGAAGCTGAAAGTTTGTGACGGGACTCTTTACAGAGTAAGGAAAGATCGCCGCATGAACAGAAGAGTCTTTCAGTTCGTCATACCTGGGTCTCTGAAACACCAAGTCTCACATGGTGTTCATGACGCGGCTGGTCATCAGGGCTGTTCGAGGACACTCTCTTTGGCTAGTGAACAGTTCTTTTGGACGGGGATGGAGAAAGACATTACGAAGCATGGAAGGCAGTGCCAGAGGTAATCTTGGGTAAGACCCCCGAGCTAGACGAGCCGAACTTCCTCTCCAATGGAGCTAGTATGCATTGATTTTTGGACAGCGGAGTACGGTGACAAGAAAACCACCGATGTCCTCGTTGTCACCGACTACTTCTCAAAGTTGGCTCTCGTCTTCCCCTGCAGGAACCAATCAGCAAAGCAAGTTGCCCGCTGCCTGTGGGACAAGTTCTTCTGCATTTATGGGTTCCCCAAAAGGATCCATTCGGATCAGGGAGCCAATTTTGAGAGTAGGCTCATCAAGGATCTTCTTGAGATGGCAGCGATGCACAAGTCCCACACAACACCGTATCATCCCATGGGTAATGGCATCGCAGAAAGATTCAACCGGACCCTTGGAGGCATTATCAGAACACTTCCCCCAAAGTCTAGGTCCAAATGGCCACAGATGTTGAACATGTTGACTTTCTGCTATAACTGCACAGTACATGAGACGACGGGCTTTGCACCATTCTATTTGATGTTTGTACGTGTCCCTCGCTTGCCCATTGACATTATGTTCCATCATGTCTTGGAGAATGCCAATGTTGTCAGTCACAATCAGTTTGTGAGCACCTTGAAGAGAGACCTTTCTGAAGCCGCGCAAATTGCTCAACAGCATGCAGTCTAGGAACAGACCCGTCACACCCAGATATACAACCGCAAAGTCAAGGGGTCACCATTGGCTGTTGGTGACAAGGTGCTACTAGCCAATCGAGGCGAGAAGGGCAAGCGGAAGGTTGCAGATTGTTGGGAGTCAACCCTTTATGACGTGGTGTCTGTGAAGCCGTTGATCAATGTGTACAGGATCCGGGATGATGCCACAGGCAGAGAGAAGGTTGTACACAGGAATTTACTGCTACCTGTTTACTTCTTGACATTCCCGGGGCAGGTGCAGCCTGGATCGTGTTCAGATGGGTCAGAGATGGACGCACATTGTGCGAGTGGCAAGAGCTCAGTTGCTGAGGCATCAGCTGAGCCTCACCATGGATTGCGCAATGTCTATGCTAACTGTGCTGGCTTGCTCTGCAGTGAGACTGCATTGCTGTCCCTCTGCATATCGCTATTAAAGTGTTCAAACACTAAATTTCGACAGTTTAGCTGGTGTATATATTGTAGAGTCACTTTACATAATAAACACTTGCGCCTCCTTGGCTGCAGAGTAATATAATTAGAGAGAGCAAGCTACAGTAAACAGTGACAAGTTAAGTGCAACCATCCAGTCATTTTTTCGTGTTGCTTGGCCTTATTTTCAGAATGTAGGATTACATATCTAAATTGAAAGAAATAGAGAGACTTTTAAAACTGTTGCATCAATAACTGAAAGTTGTTGATGCCTTTCTTCAGAAGGAGCGGCGCATGGATTTCATTTATAAGTAAAAGTAACCCGAAAATCAGTTTTTTTTAATTCTTTTTTTTCTATGGTACAGTTTATACAAAAGTGCTGACATGACATTTTAAACAAAACACATTAACTGTTGCCAATCAAATGGTGAATAAGCTACTCTGTCTAGTTCATCAGTTCATATGTTTGTAAATCTGACTGTGATGACATCAGTGCCTCACCAGCCAGGAACCTCACCGCACGCCACTAATATATATATATATATATATATATATATATATAGGGCGGCCCGGTGGTTCAGTGGTTAGCACAACGGCTTCACAGTGCAGAGGTCACCGGTTCGTGTCCCGGTCCAGCCTCCCTGTGTGGAGTTTGCATGTTCACCCCGGACCCGTGGGTTTTCTCCGGGTCCTCCGGTTTCCTCCCACACTCCAAAAACATGCACGGCAGGCAGATTGACCACTCCAAATTGTCCCTAGGTGTGAGTGTGTTGGTCGTCTTTGTGTGCCCTGCGATTGGCTGGCAACCAATTCAGGGTGTCCGCCGCCTCGTGCCCGAAGACAGCTGAGATAGGCTCCAGCACCCCCCGCGACCCTAATGAGGAATGAGCGGTACGGAAAATGGATGGATGGATGGATATATATATATATATATATATATACAGTAAAGTCTCGTTATATCGATATCGGTTATATTGATAATACTGCTTATTACGATACTATATTCATTTCCCAGCCGAATTTCTAGTCTTCTTATGTATGTATTAGTTCCGTTTAGTACGATTCATGGTTATTACGATAATCCGGTTACTACGGTGCTCTTTTTCATCTCCCGTCGGCCATTTTGCTATGTTTATATCGATACACGCCATCGGTCGCGCCATTGGTCGCGCCAATGGTCGCGCCAATGGTCGACTTGGTCACGTGACTTGGTCAAATAAAGGTCAGCATGAACAAAATGTAAAACATCAAAATCATCTGAACGGAAAAAAATATGTTTTGCATGCACAACCAGTAAACAATCTGCATTGATGTTGACATCTTGTATTAGTTATCCATGTCCTTGTATGCCACATATTACCCAATTGATGCTATATTGAATGCACTGATTTGTTCGTTGGGAATTTGTGTCAACTTACACCTTCTTTATGCGTGTTACCACAATTGGCTGTGACACACAACGATTCACCATCGCGTTATTTAAGTAGTTTTCCTTATAATTTCGCGATTAACACAGTGTTTTCAGGTGAAAAAAAGTACCCAAAATGCATTGTGTGTCGCTTTCTCGGTCAGGGGCGTTCCCTCCCTGACGTCACTTTGGGCATCCTCATCAATTCGAAAACGAGACTTCCTGAATATTAGGTGCGAGTCTTAAAAAGTAAAATATGGTTATATGTGGTGGAATCTTTGTCAAATGCGCTCAGTAGAAGTCATCTGAAGTGATTTTACAAATTATGGACGCAACTTGTCCTCAGGTGTTGGTTGTCCTTTAAGCATCACCCAAATTCACATGCACATTCCTGCTAGTACGAATGTGCATGAAAATTGTGTTCGTTATCCGTCATAGTTTGGCAATGCAAAACTTTTGTAAGATCTCTATTGACAAACCTGCAGGCAGCCTGTTTGCATATATCAAGGCAGAATTTACTTTTTCATTGTGAAAGAAGTGAGGTTAGCAAAATGAAATTGTTTCTTTACCACCCAAACATGGTGCAGTGTGCCTCAAACAAGTGCTGCTACTCATGCTGACCCTGGACAGCATTGTAATAAGACTGGGCATCTTCTGCTTCTTTCTTTCCTTTTATATCTTTGCTGCTGTGAAATGTAAATTTCTCCACTGCGAGACTAATAATGGTAAATCCAATCCTATCAATTTTGGGTGAATAGGTCCTTGACAATCAGGCCTGGAGGTCACCTTGATGAACTTGTCGTGTCGCGGTGTGGCTTGTCTATAGGAATCCATTAGGTATAGAGTAGGGCAGCGGGCTGTCCACAAAAGGGTTGGAGGAACAATTTACTTCGGGTGTTGGGCCAATTGTGGTTGTTTGGAGTACGACATTTTCAGATTGGCAGTGTGAGATATAACTCAATGAAATAGAGTTCTCTGAATGAATAAACCATTCTCACCTGGATAGATTTGCAGTGATGCCTCGGTTTACGAACCTCTTGGCTTAGGAACTTTTCGTCACAGGATCAGTTTTTCTGTGGGTGAGCAGTGGCAGCCACACGTGCCAGCGTTCACTCAACCCGGAAGTAATAATAATAAAATACTGAAGATATAAATCTAGCTAGCTGGCTAATAGATAATAGCTAGCTAGGTAATAGATAGCTAAGATTGGTGACATTGATGGTGCCCAATCACTTTTTTTAGAACAGGCTACTAATGGTGTAGATGGAGGTGCTGGCTACCTGGTGCCCACAGTCCCTATCTTTGGCTCAACTAGCTAGCAAGCTAGTTAGCGAATAGACAGCTAGCCAGCTAATAGATAGCAAATAGATCGCTAGCGAGGTAGCCAGCTAGGTAACTAGCTAGATAGATAGCTGTATAGCTAAAGAAATAAAAAGAAGTGAAGAGAGGAAATAAGAATAAAGTCAAGAGAAAAGACAAATAAAGCTAAATTATTCCATCCGTTCTGCAAATATGAACTGTCGGTTACCTGGCCAGGGCGACGTAGCCTTCCTTCACCTCCTTCACTAATAACCTCAAAGCCACGTCATTCAGCAATTTCCAGTATCTCTCCGTTTGGCGCCCTTCCTTCGCACTTTTCGCATGCATATACAGTACAATGATATGAAATGGGAAGAAGGTGTTGATTGTGTCATGGCCTGAACCATTCATAAATTTAGAATGTCAAGAATAACAACACATATTTAATTCTAGCTTTTATTTTAGAATTTGGGGGAAAGACTAGTAGTGGAAATAAGTTTTACAGGTGGAAGGTTTTGAATTGGTTCAAAACATGTGGAAACGAGAGAAAACCAAACAAGACAAGAGCTCCGAGCAGCTATGAGTGCGGCCGAGACCTGGTCCCATACGGCCGTATGGGGTGCCATTCTGCGCCTGGCAGTTCGACGTCCACGCAGAGCCATGCGCCGTCACGTGAACGTGCGAGAGGGATCGCACTCACGCCCACGACGATCCGTCCCGCGTCTTCGTCCACCCCAGGCCGAGTCCCGTTCCCATCAGGCCGCCGCCCGTCGTATGCTGGAGAGGCAGCGGTTGCCCTCTCCACCGAACGTTCCCTGGCGAGTGGACCTTTTGGGAGACTGTTGGGACTTCTGGAAGCAGCCCCTTGAATGGGGGGGTACTGTCATGATCTGGTTGGCGACCAACGGGGGGCGCTGTCGGCCCCGCCTACACCTGCATAGGTGCTGGTCGTCCCGATCAGATTGGCGACCAGCGGGTAGCGATGTCAGCCCTGCCTGCAGCCTCGCAGGTGCTGGTCGTTTAATCATTGACACTTAAAAGGACACCTGGCACGACCATCCGGTGCCGGTTCATTGTTTGTTTGCTGCTTGTGTGCTGCATGCATTGTGTATGTGTTTGTTTAACCTTGGCGGACTTTTACTTTTGGTCTTCTTTTGCTACTTTGTATTTTTTCCATTCAGATGATTTTGATGTTTTACATTTTGTTCCTGCTGACTTTATTGTAATACAATTTGTCAAACAACCTCCTGCTCCCTCCTGCCTGCTTTTTGGGATCCGCACCCGCCATCACCACCTTGCAAACCGTGACATAGATAGCTAGATAGCTTATAAATGACTCTGTGTCTTTGTTTTGTCATGTTATTTGTGATTTTTTTTATTTTTTATTTTCTTGCTTCAAGATGGCGTCGCGAGAGTGGCTGCCTTTCCAGCAGCTCCTGTATTTTGTTTTTCTACTTCTTTGTTTCCTTTCCTCTTCATTTTATAACTTTGCTGCTGTGAAATGTAAATTTCTCCACTGCGAGAGGAATAAAGGTAATAAAGGGTTATAGTGTTTCATGAAAATTCATAAAGTTTGTGTTCCGGTTCGCGACCAACAGGTGGCACTCTTGTACCTTGACTCTTGTATTGTAAATAGCACAGCCACCTTATGTTGACTCAATCCAGTCACATATATCAAATAGCGGTGACATCCGACTTACGACCAGCTCGTACTTACCACCCGTACTTACGACCACGACCGCCAGACCCTATTTTTTACATTTTAATTCAACGCCTTGCAATGCAACGCATACGACAATTTTGGCCAGCCAGCCAGCATCTCACTCTTGCACAGCAATCGACCGCGTGATGGCACCAGAAGGGGGAGTGTCCACCAACGCTGGCCGAGGCAGGTCGAGCGGCAGCGCTCGGGCGTGTCGGGCTGAGGGGGCAATGAGTCAGACTCAGAGCAAATTTGTTTAACTGTGCTAATGCAAAGAGACACATTTTACACATGGGCACACATAAACATTAAACCCGCACGCACACGCACACACGCACTTATGCACAAACGCACACATGCACACACACAAATTGAGTTCAACCAAGTCCAAAAACAAAAAACTAATTTTCTCTTGCCATGCATGTTGATTAGCTTCATGGTGCAGGGACATCCAGCATTCCTTCCTGTGAACAATTCTCTTCAAATCTAGGTTGTGTCCTATTGTTGCCACTCAAAGCACGCACTGTCTGCATGAGAGCTGCATCAATTACTACTTTGGTCCGCTTGCCACTTATGGCAGACTTTTTTGACCAAAGATTGACTTTTGAAGCGACCAACCTGCTGCGATCAACCCAATCACACACGCATCTACACAGGCGTGCACACCAGCACTGAGGAAAAGCCATGCCCATATGCATGCATGCCATGATGAGCAACAGCCAGAATGGCCCCTTACATCAACGAAATTGAAACACACAGGCACCCCTCCCGAGCGCTTAGTGCCATTGTTTGTGCGTGAGCGGTGACGTAAAGGTCGTAAAGGTTAATGGGGACCGAGACCATGCTGCGAAGTGAAAAACCGTGGAGTTTGGTGCTCCTCCTGACCCCCTAAGGAATTTTTGTGTCAGGTTTTGTGGGTAACTGGATGTTGAAAATGTGTAAACCGGATGTATAATTTACATATTTCAGACAAAGACTATAGCATTACACATATTCACTGAACTCTGTAATTGTAATTGTAATTGAGAAAACATTCTAGATCATTGTTACACAGCCCTCAAAGGCGCATACCGGTCTGTTGCGCATGCAGCATTGGGTCTTTCTGACCACTATTTAATCCACTTAATTCCCACATACAAACAGAAACTCAAATGTGTAAAACCGGTAGTCAAGACAGTTAAAACATGGACAGATGAAGCAAAGCTTTCGCTACAAGAATGCTTAGACTGCACTGATTGGAGCGTCTTTGAAACTTCAACGGGCACATTGGATGAATACACAGACACTGTAACATCATACATCAGTTTCTGTGAGGACATGTGTCAATGTGTCAACAAAGTCCTTCCGCTCATTCAACAACAACAAGCCATGGTTCACTCCCAAACTCAGGCAGCTTAGGAAAGAGAAAGAATCCGCATTTAAAAGCAGCGATCGAGCAGTTTACAAACTCGCCCGAAACAGGCTGACGAAGGAAATTAACATCGCAAAGAAAAGTTATGCGGAGAGGCTTAACAAACAGTTCTTCGCTAACGACTCTGCATCGGTGTGGAATGGCCTGAAAGCAATAACAAATTATCGTTTACCTTCCCCCCAAGCAGTGTACAACAATGGTATGGCTGATGAGTTAAATACATACTTTTGCCGATTTGAAAAGGACACCCCCATTTCCCCGGTCTGCCCACCATTACCAGAAACTACCGTATCTCCGCCCTCTGCCCTACAGATCCACGAACTGGACGATGTCGTAACAGGAACCAATCATGTGCCTTGAATGAGTGCCCCCTGCATATACAGTACAAGCATGTAGCTCATGCTCATGCTTGAGTCATTCAGCCATTTTTTTGTCAATACTTTACTTTGGAAAAAAAACACAATAACTGAATCACAAAGTTGCAAGGGATCAATTGTTTTACACACGTAAACCCACACACACGCACACACGAACACAGTGACGCTCTCTCTCTCTCTCTCTCTCTCTCTCTCTCTCTCTCTCTCTCTCTCTCTCTCTCTCTCTCTCTCTCTCTCTCTCTCTCTCCTACCAACTGCTGTCAGTCATCTTAATAATGACGTGAAAAAAAACTGGACTCTTGTAAATAGCACAGCCACCTTATATTGGCTCAATATAGTTACAGTGGGACCTTGGCTTAATTGGTTCCCAGACCGAGTGCTGCGTTCTTGACCAATCACGTGGCTTTAACCGAAGACTGTGGGCGGGGAATAGAGGACAAAAACAGTGGCTACCATTTTAGGAGACCACCATTTGTTAGGAGAACGGGCTCGTTCGCGAACGACACATCACTCATTGTGGCGCTCCGTTTGTATCCCGAAAAATAGTTTGTATGCCAAGGTAAAATTTTCATAACTGTAACGTTGGTAAACCGAAAAGTTCGTAAGCCAAGGGATTCGTAAACCGAGGTTTCACTGTACATATATCAAATACAGGTAGCATCTAACTTACGACAGGCTCAACTTACGACCACCCGTACTTATGACCCTATTTTTTTAAATTTTAATTTAACGCCTGGCACCGCAACGCACTAGCAGCCCGGCAACGCGTAAGACAATTTTGGCCAGCCAGCCAACATCTCACTCTCGCACAGCAATCGACCGCGTGATGGCACCAGAGGGGGGAGTGTCCACAACGCTGTCCGTTGCGCGGCCAGACCGTTAGTCGAGGCGGGTTGGGTGTCAGCGCTCGTGCGCCCGGGATCGCCGAGACAAGAACGCCGTGTCGGGCCCACGGCCGGCGCCGCCGCCTCTTTGAGACAGTTCGTTCTGCTTCGGGGCGAGGCAGCAGGTCGGGCGCGTCCGCGCTGCTTACGGCCGTGCGTCATTGCGGAGAGCAGGGTAAGGCCAGGGAGAGGGCAACCGGTAGAACACCGCTGACCCAGACCCACGCCCGCCTGCCACCATGGCGTCCGAATCAGGTTTTTTGCAAGTCATTTAGAACAGAGTCTCTATTCAACATTTTGAATGGATTTCGACATACGACCATTTTGACTTACGACTTGTTGGTCGGAATTGAAACCCGGTCGGAAGTCGGATGTTACCTGTATGCTTTCTTTATACTTTCACAATGTACAGTTCTTTATGAAACACTTTTGGACAGTTACAGTATACATTTCAGTCCTCTGACATTTCTATTATACTGAGAATAATTAGTTTTTTATCTTTTCAACCCCACACAACTCTCTTTAAAATTGCTGCTGTGGACTGCAAATTTCCCCATTTTGGCACTATTAAAGGCTTTCTGATTCTGATTCCGATGTCAGGGGTATCCAATCCTTTCGCATAAACCATGCGGAGTCGAATGCCAAAGAGTGCAAGTGAGTTTTGAGAGGGGTTTTAAAGATGGGCAGCGAGGGGGCTTTCCGAATATTCAGTGGCAGGTCATTCCAGAGAGTGGTACCAGCAAAAGAAAAGGCTTGAATTACTTATTAAGGTGTGTAGAGGTGAATGAGCTCGGAGAGGGAAAGAGGACCGAGGCAATTTAAGGAGTTGAAGACAAATAGTAAGATCTTGAAACTCCAGCCAGTAAACAAATCGCAGAGTATGTTCTCCCTCTTACGAGTACCAGGCAGAGGTGAGCAGCAGCATTTTGGACTAGCTGGAGACGCTTCATGGAGGATTGGCTGACACCAAAGTAAAGCGTATTCCAGTAATCGAGCCGAGATGTGACAAAAGCATGAATTACTGCTTCAAGATGCTCATGAGAAACTAGAAGTTTTACTTTAGCCAGTTGCCTAAAATGAAAGAAGCACAACAACAACAGCACCAATTTGTCGGTCAAGTTTAAAGTCACTGTCCATTTTAAGACCCACGTTTGAGACTGTTGACTTCACACAAGGAGCTAGGGGAACCAAGTCAACATTATGAGATGTACATGGGCCACTGGGACCAAACAGTATCACTTTTACCTTCTTTTCATTGAAGTTCAAGAAGGTTTGTGCCATCAAGGTTTTGATTTCCTCCGGGCAGGATATAAGGGGCCGAAACGATGTTTTTTTTTTTTTTGCTCAATGGGACATAGATCTGACAGTCATCTGCATACCATTGGAAGGAAATACAGTAAAGTCTCGTTATTTCGATATCGGATATATCGATAGTCCCGGTTATATCGATACTATTTCTATGCACGCATGGAGAAAATTACATGCAAACAGGGTCGGATATATCGATAGTCCCGGTTATATCGATATTTTTTCGGACTCCCTTGAATATCGATATAACGAGACTTTACTGTACCATGTTTCCTTCGGATGGAATCTAGAGGGAGCAGGTATAATGAGAACAACATTAGTCTCAAAATTGTGCCCTACGGAACACCACATGACAGAGGGGTACTACGTGACTCAGATCAGCCAAGGCGACTACAAAAGGTTCTGTCAGAATGGTAGTATCTAAACCAGTCAACATCACTACCAGAAACGCCCACTAAGTGCTGCAAACGAGACAGTAGAATACTGTGAACCATTGGACCAAATGCTGCAGTCAGATCTAATAAAACCAGAGACATGTAATCTCCAGTGTCATTAGCCAGGACGTCATTCGAAACCCGTAACAGTGCTGACTCTGTGCTATGCATCATCTCTGAACCTGACTGGAAGACCTCCAAGATGTTATATTCATCCAAGAAAGATTTCAACTGCATGTGCACCACTTTTTGGAGCAATTTTGAAAAAAGGCAATTTGGAAATGTGTCTAAATTTTTACAGTAGATCCTGATCAAGACCAGGATTCTTGATCAATATTTGGACAACAGCATGTTTAAACTGTTGGGGCACACTGCCAGAAGACAAAGTCCTGTTGATAATGGCTAAGACCGATGTGCCAATAATCGGGAGAACTTCTTAAAGAAATGTGGACGAAGATAGTCACAGCGGAAGCCAGATGGCTTAGACTGCTCGCCACATCTTTTCAAAGGGTCACGGACACAGCTTCAAAGGAATTTAGCACAGCTGAACACGGAAAATTGACAGAAGGGTTGAATGTGGTATTTGAAGCAAGAGTCCTAGCGGTAGAAACCTTATCAATGAAAAACTGGAGGAATATATTGCACAAGTATGCAAATTGCCAGGCGAACGTTTGTTTGGCAATTTGCATACTCGGCACGGCAGCCAATCAGAAGCCTGTTTCGTGCTTTGGACTATACCGTGACTGAAAAGTGTACTTGAAAGTTTTGAAAGCGTAGAAAGAGGAGTCCACGTGGCTTGTAGCAGTTTGCTTGTAGCTTTTGCGTTATTGAATGAAGCAAACGTTTGATTTGAAAATAATTGATTTATTTTTTCTTGAAAAAGTCGTCGGCCACCCGGGCCGAGGTGTTTTGAAAGTTGTACGCCTGATGTAAAAGTTGTACGCCCGGGCCTCCGGGCAGATGTTATTTCCAAACACTGGTTATATGCGGTGGAATCTTTGTAAAATGCGCTCAGTAGAAGTCATTTGAAGTGATTTTACAAATTATGGACACAATTTTAACTTTAAACAATTTTTACTTTAAACAAATGATGTTCGTATCGGTGTGACATACTTCATCCATCTTTGCCATCTTTTCAAGAAAGTTTCTTGTTGTCATCTCAAAGCAAATGTAATCCTCTACATTTTACACATGTCATAGATAATAATAATAATAATAATAATAATAATACATTTCATTCATAAGCGGCTTTCAAAACTCTCAAGATCACTTTACAGTTACCGGATAAGCCTCGTGCCCGAAGACAGCTGAGATAGGCTCCAGCAACCCCCGCGACCCTAATGAGGAATAAGCGGTACGGAAAATGAGATGAGATGAGATATTTTTTAACATTGTCATCATACAGTATGATAAAATCACCCTCTGTGAAAGGTTTGCAATGCTTTCCGATCAGGGAAGATAACTCGTAACTAGCCTTTGTAGCATTCTTATTTGAGTCTATGTCAGAGATGTTCGGTCTGACTGTGGACAAAGGCTCTGTGGACAAAGGCTCGAACACAGGAAGATTGTCTTTTACTGCCGGCAGGGGATGTATTCTGTTTCTGCAGCCCGGTTTCGAACGACCCATGGACTGGTACCAGTCCACGGCCTGCAGGTTGGGGATCGCTGATTGAATTTGTCTGGTAGAATAAGTTGCTCTAGTATCATCATTAAAAAGGACATGTCAAATAAGTATGGACGGGTATTCCTACGGGTATAAGTAGTACCGTCCAGGAACAACTGTGAGACAATGTGCAAAGTACCAAGAAGAGCTAAAGTGGTTAGTGGGAGAATAAAATCTGGTGAAGAAAATCATTGAATCGTTTTAAAATGATTAGGCGCTGTATTTGTACAATTGTGCAATTATGGAGATGTCCTTGAGCGCCTGTCAGAGATGTTCGGTCGGACTCTGTGGACAAAGGTTCGAACACAGAAAGATTGTCTTTTACTGCCGGCAGGAGACGCAGCCATTCATGACAGACATCCACATTCTGCAGCCACCTGCCAAGCTATTTATTGAAAGTATATGCAAATTAAAGTGATAGATTAGTAAAACATAGTTTTCTTGATTAAAATACCACGCCCCTGGACGTTCTAAGCACCAACAGCTGTAAGCAATGAAACATCGATATTTTACTTGGTTGTCTTTTCCATGAACTGATAAATTTGTAACCTTGCTAATGAGCTCTTCCTGTGAGGGAGTTTCAAGTCCTAAATTACTCCTGTGGCGAATGAGTTTTCCAAGTCCTAAATTCTGTCCAAGGACAGATCTCCTAGATGGAGATGACAGTTCAAAGGGCTGAGTCTGTTTCATTCAGATTGACTGTGGCCATCTGCGCCGAGACTGTGGGGCCTATTGTTCGGTGGCCAGCTGAGCATGGGACTTTTAAATATGATAACTTCTTATTCTCCATCAGTCTATACAAAAATTGCTGCTGTGAGATCAAACTATCTTCAATATGCTCCTCTTCGGCAGCATGAATATGCCAGCACTGTTTTTGATTTGAGAGGAATGTCAGTGCCATTTCACTGTCATCGTTGGACAGCAACATCACAGCCCTGCTTTGTTCAGCGGAAAGGTCGGTGCTGGAGGACAGTCTGCGGTTGGATGGATGCATGGCTTGAGGAGCCCGCAAGAAGGAGAAAGGAGCGTCAGCGCAGAACTCTGATGCGTTGGAGGCACTGTCATGGCTTGGAGTCAAAGCAGATTTACGTGGGACAAGAGATGTGAGACAATAAAAATCTATTTTCGTCAATGGGTGCAGACACTTTGTGTTTGCTTTTAACATTTAGGTTGTAGCAGACCTGTACATTTCCCCATGATCATTGTTAAAAAGGACACTTTGATCTTCTCCTCTTTCATCTCGAACTGATTCATACAATAAAGAGGGTGCAGAAAGTGCTCAAGATTGATGACTGTCTGTGTCCTTTGTATTGTGTCACATTAATAATAATAATACATTTCATTTTCAAGCGCCTTTCAAAACTCTCAATGACACTTTACAGTCACAGGATATTTTTTTTCTGCGGGTGAGTTATTTGTTGTTTAGTTATTTCTTGTTGTTTTGACTTCGAGATGAGGCCGTGAGAGTGGCTGCCTTTACAGCAAGTCCTGTATTTTGTTTTTCTACTTCTTCCTTTACTTTCATCTTACTTTAATCACTTGGCTGCTGTGAAATGTAAATTTCTCCACTGCGAGACGAATAAAGGTTATTCCAATCCAATGCTTCATCTCGCTGTATTGATTACCCATGATCTTGTCATATACATCAGAATGTCTTGTTAGGTAATGTCGCTTCACATTGAACTTTAAAATAGCCATTTCATCATCATCCGGCGGCCTTCAAAGTCAACTTTCCTCCTCTTGTTGATTGTCACCATTTTAGAAAATTGGGGGGGGCTCATACAGTCAATTATTCATATACTAATTTGCTGTTCCTGATTGAGCCTCTAGATCAGGGGTGTCAAACTCATTTCGCATCGTGGGCCACATACGGCCTCGGGAGATGACCATTAATATTATAGCATACTCTGCCAAAAATAACAAAAATATCATGTCTTTCCTTTGTTTTGGTGTAAAGAAGCACAAGAACATTAGGAAAATATTGAAATTCAATGAACTATCCTTTTACAAAACATTTCATGAAACACCTCATATTTCCTTAGACAAATGTGCAATTTACTTTTACCACTGATTGTACAAAGGCACAAAACTTTAATTGGTACTGAAAAATATAGTAATGCACTTTAAGATGTAAATAAATGACTTTTAAAGAAAGGAATTTTTAAACCACTTACACATACGCATATGAAATCTAAATGTAATCCCTGCGTACACTTTACAAACTAAGGAGAGTGATTTTAAATGTGTAATGAAGAAAGTGTTCGCCTGTCCTGTAAATCTGTAAACTTCATACACGAAACATACATACAATACATACTGAAAATGTATGGAGTTGTATGAACAGTAGAATTCCACCACATAACTTTTGTTTTGAAGCTGCTGACTAACATTAAAGTGCACATTTTTTAAATCGCCACAGTAAGGATTCATCTTCACAGAGCTGTATTCTTTCAATGGTTCTTTCAATTCTCTTCAATTTCAAAGAGTGTCTAAGGCAGCATTTATAAGGTGTTAGTCTAGTCTGGACTTGTATTTGTTCCTGAAACTTGGCATCTTTTGGCCTGTACAAGTGCATCAACACCAGGTGTCATGTCCTGACTAGCTGTCACTTTCAGAATGTCATTTAAGTGCTTGTTTGTGAGCCTTCAACGCATTTTTGTTTTATTAATATTCATCACTGAGAAAATTTGTTCACAAAGGTAGGTTGTACCAAACATGCACAAAATTTTAGCAGCCAGGGCTGTTAGTTTGGGGTACCCTAGTAGTAGATACTGATAAAATCTGTCCAGACCTACACAGGCAAATTTTCCCTACAAATATGCATCACACTGCAAATCAATTATCTCTAGCTGAATTTCGACCGGCAGATCAGAAGCTTTAACTGTGAAAGGTGAGCGAAAAACTGAAAATTCTATCTCAAGTTCACCAAGTACCTGAAAACGTTTCTCAAACTCTGTGATGATCTGGTTGGTGACCAACGGGGGGCGCTGTCGGACCCGCCTGCACCTGCACAGGTGCTGGTCGTCCCGATCAGATTGGCGACCAGCGGGTAGCGACGTCAGCCCTGCCGGCAGCCTCGCAGGTGCTGGTCGTTAAAATCAATGACACTTAAAAGGACACCTGGCACGATCATCCGGTGCCGATTCATTGTTTGTTTGCTGCTTGGTTGCAGCATGCATTGTGTACGTGTTTGTTTAACCTTGGCGGGCTTTTACTTTTGGTCTTCTTTTGCTACTTTGTATTTTTTCCATTCAGATCATTTTGATGTTTTACATTTTGTTCCTGCTGACTTTATTTTAATACAATTTGTCAAGCAACATCCTGCTCCGTCCTGCCTGCTTTTTGGGATCCGAACCCGCCATCACCACCTTGCAAACCGTGACAAACTCCCGCAGTAGTCCTGCAATTTTGTCTTTGTACCGTTTCATGTCCGCATCAGGTCTGGTCACACACACATCTCTCCGACAGGGAAAATGAGCAGGGTTGCCATTTGCCAGTTGCATCTCCCACAAAGTCAGCTTCAACTTAAATGCATGTATGTTGTCAGAAAACTGTGTGACAACTTTCTTGTAGACTTGCAACATTTTGTTCAGATTGTTCAAGTGTTCAGTAATATCAACCAAGAATGCAAGGTCCCATAGCCATTCCTGAGATTGTAATTCCAACACTGGTTTTCCTTTTTTCTCCATGAACTGTCCGATTTCCTCTCGTAGATCAATGAAAAGCCTCAGCACAGCGCCTCGGCTTAACCATATCACTTCAGCGTGGTGCTGTGCGTAATGTTGCTGTCGCTGAGAAGTTAGTCAAACTGACGATGGTTCAGTCTTTGAACTTTGTCGCGACACCTGCTTTCTTTGCGACCATGTATGGCGCGCCGTCTGTAGCCAGGCAGACAGCGCGGGACCAGTCCACTCCAACTCTGTCCAATGCAGCAACGACACAGCTGAAAATGTCATCGGCTGTTGTGGTGTCCATCATTGGCACCAACTCAAGAAACTCTTCAGTAACAGTCAATGTCTCGTCCACTCCTCGAATAAATATGTCCAGTTGGGCCATGTCTGTGATGTGAGTGCTCTTGTCAATTGCCACGGAAAATGCAATAAATGACTTGACTCTCTGTTTCAATTGACTGTCTAAATCTGCCGATAGTTCTGAAATCCTCTCTGCTATAGTATTCCTCGTCGGGCTAATATTGGCAAAAGCTTGTCGCTTCTCGGGACATACAAGGTCAGCCGCCTTCATCATGCATCGTTTAACAAAGTCACCGTCGGAATACAGCTTTGATGCTAATGCTATTTCGCTAGCAATTAGGTAGCTGGCTTTTACAGCTGCTTCACTGACTTCTCGGCTCCGGATGAAAGTTGACTGCTGTTTCCTCAGACCCGCCAGCAATTCGTTAATCTTTTCTCTTCTCAGTTGTCCTTGCAACCCGTCATATTTTTCGCTGTGATGTGTCTCGTAGTGGCGTCGAATATTATATTCCTTCAATACCGAAACTTGTTGCAAACACACCAAACACAAAGGTTTTCCGTGCATCTCTGTAAATAAATAGCACTTGGTCCATTTTTTCTTTGAAAATTCTACACTCCTTATCTACTTTTCTCCGTTTGGATAACGCCATTTTGGCTAATGAGGGTGTGGCGGAGATGTGGAGTATTAAAAACGTCGTAACAAGCAGCAGATGGCGCATTAATACCATGTGCTGTTTTCAGTCTGCCTCAGTGATGCGGCTTGTCTTCTACTCTGATGGAAAGAGTGCGGCCCTTAGCGGATAATCCACGAATTGCAGCGAATTAAAAATATTAATTCCATGTCTTTTATGCATTTTTTTCCACTTTCAAATTATCCAGCGGGCCTGATCGAACCTCCGTGGGGTCCGGTTCCGGCCCGCGGGCCATATGTTTGACACCCCTTTTCTAGATGGAAGCATTAGCAGACACAGGTAACAGTGATTCTGCCCAATATGTATATTAATTCTGCACAAGGGCCAAACGTTATTGATTTTCTGACAGAGGCTCCGGGCCAGATAGACATTGACCACGGGCTGCATTTGGCCCCTGGCTGCATATTGGACATGCTGCTCTATGTGGTACAGATATAGCTAGATTCCGTGTTCTGCCCCCAGTAATTACGTTGCAATACAGTACAGTGCCCCCTGGTGGTGGAAATAGTTAAACCCACTCAAAAACGTTGTGGAGTAGCCATTTTGAAATCTAACTGTGAAGAAGTGTGATTACATCCATGTCCATCCTCTTTCTTTTGACGTGTTCAGGCACAATCTGTAAGTACATTTACACCATCATACATTTTTTACTGTTTGTTGTGCAAGTTATTTATAAGCCTACACCAATATTTCATCAGTTAAGCATTTCACATGCTTCCCATAGAATCGTTGAATGAGCGAGAGAATAGGCCTGTTTCATTAATGTAATTTCATATGTATAATTGGATGCTGTACAACATTCGTACTCTTTTTCTGTTTGTATGCAGTTTTGCAAGAAACACTTCCAGAAAAATACTGAACGGTGGATTCTCATCTTCATGTTTTTATTGGAAGATTGTTAAGCTCGCTGCCTACACACCAACCATTTGGTCAGGGCAGAAGATTCCGGCTGATTGAATTTTCTCCCCGTGCCTGTGTGGGTTTTCTCCTAGTACTCCCGTTTCCTCATACATTCCAAAATTATGTGTGGCAGGTAAATTGAACACTCTAATTTCTTGAACAGATCGTACACAATATTGCTCCTAATATTGAATGTGTTTAAACATTTCGAGGCTTTCCCCAAATTTCTAACGGCCCTTCAAGGGAAACTGTAACAACAATGTGGCCTGCGACAAAAAAGAGTTTGACACCCACACTCTAGGGGAAGTTACTGGAGAAGAGGCTCAGTGGTTGGTTCTCGTTGGTCGGCAGAGTGGAACGATAACCCTCAAAGTTTTGCGGGATGCTGCCACTGGTTGAGCCTGAGCTGTTGCTGAGTGTTTCGATGCTGCCTTCTCTCTGCAGTTCTGTAGAAAATGAAAGATTGATTAGTTACTTGGGGCCATGTCTCTTTCACACTGTCAAACAAAGCCTGCCCTTAAACAACTTTTTCAAATATCGCAGTAGGTTTGATTTCAGGGACACATTAATTATGTAATTTGCAGCTATTCAAGAATTTATTTGGGAATAGAAAAAATGCTGTAGAACACCATTCCCAAATTTATTTGAGTTTCGCTTTTTGACGGGAGTGTGAATATCAATTCCCGGTCTATCTTATGTGTGAATTTCAGAACTTGAGGGAATGTATTTCCCTCCCACTACAGGGCAACTATTGTGCTTTGCTCCCAAAAAAAAGCAGCCTCCGATCGCCCCATGAAGAACATGGAGCAGGTGGAGTGTTTCAGTGTTTTAATGAAATCCTGGTTTACCCATAACCTCCTCAAATTTAGCGAAAAAAACCCTGAAAATAACCTGATCTGCGTACTTCCACCTATGCAATATCAATCGTCTTCGCACGTCTCTCACCCCTCACACCACTGCTATCCTTGTATCCTCGTTCATAGTCTTGTCACCTCCCGGATTGACTATTGCAATTCACTTCTCCTTGGTTTGCCTCAGAAACCTCTCCACAAGCTTCAACTCATCCAGAATTCTTCAGCCCGGATCATCACCAGAACCTCATCCTTTCACCACATCACTCCCATCCTCCAAGAGCTCCACTGGCTCGCGGTCAAATATAGAATCAACTTTAATAAAATTCTTCTATACACATTTAAAGCTATCCATAACCTCGCCCCCCCATTCCGATCTGACCTTCTTCAAATTTCTATTCCCACTCCATCCCTCAGATCCTCTTCCTCCCTCCACCTCTGTGTGCCCCCCCTGCCCGTTTCAGCAGGATGGGGGCCAAAGCTTTCAGCTGTTCTGCCCCCAAACTCTGGAACACACTTCCTCCCAACATTCGTAACATCGATTGTCTTCCCACCTTCAAGTCACATCTCAAAACCCACCTCTTTAAAATTGGATTTTCTGTGTAGCGCTATCTCTTGTTTCTATTTATAATTGTATTTTATTTATTGTATTGTATTTGTAATTATATGTTATTTATTAGAATATCAATGCTTGTCTGTGACTGTAAAGTGTCCTTGAAAACTTTGAAAGGCGCTTAAAATAAAATGTATTATTATTATTATTATTATAATGGAAGAGAGAGCGGCGATTATGGCAAAGTTTGTTCGTTACATTTTGAAGCAGTCTAAGCTGACACAGTAATGGACTGGCACCGTAGCTGCAATACGAACTGAGGGTGACTCTAAGCCGGATTTGTCCAATGAGTGACTGCCGTCAGGCTCGACAAATCGGAAGAAACCAGACCACCCACCACGAAGTCCAGGTGCGCATTCACGTGTGTTTTTATTTTGTTTGCTCGGTGAATTCCTCCTGCAATAATCTGTTAGAGTTCAAATTCGTTATGTTCGAAAACCCCAGTTCGTTGAGTTATCTATCTATCTATCTATCTATCTATCTATCTATCTATCTATCTATCTATCTATCTATCTATCTATCTATCTATCTATCTATCTATCTATCTATCTCACTCCCTGAAGGAACAATAGCAGACATTGAATATATTTACAAGTACCTCTACCACAAGCCAATGGCAACCTTGAACCAGCAACAAGGAAAGCGGCTACGACCAAATACCTCCAGCGGGTGAGGCAAGTCCTCAATGGCAAAAACAAGACCCCAAGACAATAAACAGCTATGCCCCGCAGCGATCAGATGACCTGCAGGAATAATAAGGTGGCCAAAGTAAGATATTCAGACCATGGATGATAAGACCCAAAAGCTCTTCACCATGCATGGAGTGTTCCATCCCAAATCCAGCACCCTGAGACTGTACACAATCCGTAAGGACGGAGTGGCGTAGTGTGAGTGCCACTGTACAGGATGAAACATCCAAGCTCAATGAATAAATCAAAGAGAAGGCTCCAACGGATGATGTACTACGTACAAGATGGCGTCCCCCTGTGTGGCTGCCTCTACAGCAGCTCTTTCCCTTTTTCAGTCCCTTTCTGTTCTACTTTTTCATTTATTTACTTTTCCGTTCGTGTTTTTTTAATTTTCGATCCTGAAACCTACGGGAAGGAGATGGGAATCCTCACTTTTGCTCATCGCCGTTATTTTTTTTTTTCCACCGCTCATGTAAACAGGGAAACCACTCGCACTTGGGATCTCATTGTTTACAGTCGAGACCAGCTGCTAGCATGGCGAGCTAATAGCGGGCTAGCGGCTGCCACAACGGACATCCACGTGAGCTGAGCAGGAGAAAACGGCGATGTCGGGCCGAGAAAGATCGCCGCAAAAGGAAGAGAAAGTACCGACACATTCTCCCGTCCGTTATCGTGGGGAATGTGAGATCATTCCCGAATAAAGCTTGCGGTCCTAACGCAACACCAGAGGGAGTACCGCGAAGCCAGTTTGCTACTCGTCACGGAAACATGGCTATCGTCAATCACTCCGGACACTCACGCTGCGTAGTAGGGCTTCCAACTCGTACGAGCGGACAGAAATGCAGGGAGCGGTAAGCAGAAAGGAGGGGGGATTGCTGTGCTTGTGAATGACAAATGGTACAACCCCGAGCACATCACGGTCAAAGAAAAACTCTGCACTCGTGATACTGAGCTGCTAGCCGTTAGCCTCCGGCTGCATAACCTGCCGCGGGAATTCTCACACGTCATAGCCGTGACGGCGTACATTCCTCCAACAGCAAATGGCGGCGCTGCCTCAGATGCCCTCATGACTGTTTTAAACAAGCTGCAAACCCAGTCGCCCAACGCCCTGTTTCCCTGCACTCCTCCCTCCCAACATTCATACAATATGTAACCTATGTCACCAGAGACAATAACATCTCGGACTTATTCTCTTCAAATGCCAAGGATGCGTACAAACCTTCCCCCCTTCCCCCTCTCGGAAGAGTAGACCGCAATATGGTGTATCTCCATCCTGTGTACAAACCCCTGGTGCAGAGGCAACCAGCTGTGACCTGCACAGTCAGAAGATGTTTCACAGAAGCTGAAGAAGTTCTGCGGGACTGCTTTGACTCAACCAGGTGGGAGCTCTTCACTGAGATTCACGGCGAGGACATTGATTGACTCACCGACACCATCACAGACTACATAAACTTTTTGTGAACAAAACACCGTACCCACCAGGACCGTGCGGTGTTTTTCCAACAACAAACCGTGGATTAATCCCGACATAGAAGCCCTCCTGAAGGAAAAGAAAAGGGCTTTTGTTTCGGGCAACAGAGAGGACCAGAAGGCCGTGCAGATGCAACTGAGGAGGAAGATCAGAGAGGGAAAGAAGGCCTACAGGATGAAAATGGAGGAGCAGCTGCAAGCCAGCAATGTCGCTGGTGTCTGGAAGGGCTTGAAAAACATCTCAGGCCACAAAAGCCCAGTGACATTAAACGAAAAAGACAATGACTGGGCAGATGAACTCAACCGCTTCTTCAATCGGTTCGACAAGACGTTTGTCGCCCCCGGCCCACCGTCGCCCTCAGCCCACCGTCAACTCCACCTGTATTTGCATCTGCACCAAGTCTCTCCGTCTCTGCCCCCTCTCACGACCAGCTTCCCTCAACGAACAACTGCCCTCCCAACCGTTGCCACAACCTTAGCCGCCACTCTGCCTCCTGGCTCCTGCCTATCTATCACAACCGCACAGGTGAGGAACCAACTGAGGAGGATGAAAGTGAGGGAGGCAGCAGGTCCGGACAACATCCGCTCCCGACTCCTCAAGACCTGCTCCGACCAGCTGTGTGTCATTGTCCAACACATATTCAACCTCAGCCTGAAGCTGGGCAGAGTTCCACTGCCGTGGAAAACGTCATGCCTGATCCAAGTGCCCAAGATTGCCTACCCAAAGGAGCTCAACAGCTACAGACCGGTGGCGCTGACGTCTCACCTGATGAAGACGCTGGAGAGACTTGTCCTCAGACACCTGCGACTGCTGGCGAGCTCATCACTGGACCCACTACAGTTTGCCTACCAGCCTAACATCGGTGTGGAGGATGCCATCATCTACCTCCTCCACTTGGTGCTGCTGCACCTCGAGAATGCTGGTAGCACGGTGAGGATAACGTGATGTTCTTCTAATACTTCTACTCGGGGACAAGCTGTGGCGTGCTGGAGTGGACTACAACCTCACATTTTGGATTACAGATTACCTCACAAACAGTCCACAGTACGTGAGGGTAAAGAACTGTGAGTCGAACAGGCTTTTCTGCAGCACAGGAGCGCCACAGGGGACAGTCCTGGCTCCATTCCTGTTCACCCTCTACACCTCGGACTTCAATTACAACACCCCAACCTGCCACCTCAGAAGTTCTCTGACGACTTAGCTATTGTCGGCCTCATTACAGAGGGAGACGATTGGGAGTACAGGGGACTGACAAAGGACTTTGTGGACTGATGCCAGCAGAATCACCTCCAGATCAACACCGGGAAAACCAAGGAGTTGTTTGTGGATTTCTGCAGGAAACAATTCTCACCTGCACCGTTGAACATCCAGGGTTTGGACATCGAGAGGGTGACCTCCTACAAGTACCTGGGTGTTACTCTCAACAATAAACTGGACTGCAAACACGGATGCCCTAATCAAATAGGGACAGGCGCCTTTTCCTACTCAGGAAACTGAGGTCTTTTGGGGTTCAGGGGTCACTCCTAAAGACTTTCTATGACTCTGTGGTCACTTCAGCCATCCACTATGGAATTATCTGCTGGTCAGGCAGCATCACCACCCGGGACAGGAAAAGACTGGAGCCCCTGGTCAAGAGGGCCAGTTTTGTCCTGGGCTGCTCGCTGGACTCTCAAATTTGGAAACTAAAATCTATGATGGACAGCCCCTCCCCCCTGCCCACCCTGGAGGGGTGGAGAGGTACGTTCCTTCCGACTGCTGACAGGCTTCTCAATTCTCAATAATCACATGTGAAAAAATAAATAAATAAATAAATAAAATAAAAATAAACTGGACTCTTGTACTGTAAATATGGGTTGATGCAATACTGCTACATATATCAATTTACCTTTCTTGATACTTGCACTCAGTCCAGTTTTTTATTAAACAGTTTTGCACATTTACAGTCTACATCTCAGTCTGCTGACATTTTTATTTTACTATACTTAGAATATCTTTATATAGAATTAAATTTACATCAGGGTGTCTAACCTTATGACTGGCAATTTCACAGTCAATTTCAACAGTTGTGACTGCACCTTGAAACCACAACAAATTGTTTCATTCGGTACGATATTTGTATTTGTAAATGTGAATGTGATCTACTGACCTGTAGCAGACCCTTGTACATCTTGAGAAGGAAACTCAGACATAGCATCTGCCAATTGCTCTCTGAGGCTTTCTTCGCTTGCATCTGTGATGTTGATATTGTGCCGCGGCACACCAAAGCTTTCAGGCCAACTTCCATATACCTCTAGAAGGGTGACTTCACGGCCATCCAAAGTATCTGAAAATAAATACGGACATTAATTCCAAATTATATCAGTTACGCTTAATTTGTATATCTGCTGCATCTAGTCATGATATATACAGGTAACATCCGACTTACGACCGAGTTCCGTTCCGACCACATGGTCGGAAGTCAAAATGGTCGTAAGTCGAAATCCATCAAAATGTTGAATAGAGACTTTAGACACGCTAAATTGGATTGGATTGGATTGCATTGGATGTACCTTTTTTCGTCTCGCCATCAATGACTCGAAATCCCCCCCCACCCTCTGGTGGAATCACACGGTCAATTGCTGTGCGAGAGTGAGATGCTGGCTGGCTGGCCAAAATTGTTCTACACGTTGCCGGCCCACTCATGCGTTGTGGTGCCAGGCGTAGAATTAAAATTTTAAAAATTGGGTCTGGAGGTCATGGGCGTAAGTATGGCTGGTCGTAAGTCAAGCTGGCCGTAAGTCGATGTTGTCGGAAGTCGAATGTTACCTGTATATATATTTTGATCAAAGAACATCCATGCATTCATTTTGGAATGGATCTATGGATTTTTTTAGCCTTGTCGGCGTCTGAGTGCTGTTTCTGGGTATGATACACCCTGAACTGGTTGCCAGACAATTGCAGGGCACAAAAAAGAAGCAACCATCCATGCGTACACTCACACTTCGGGATAATTTAGAACAGAGGCAGCAAACTCCTGTTTGCTTTAGATCCTGACACCCAATATAATTTTTTTCTGATCTTTTCAGGACTCTGTAGAGCTTGATAAGTACCCAAATCATTTAAATTGAGTGTGTCGAAATCAAAGATCTAAAACAGACAAGATGTGGCTGGTACCAGCAATCTTACAATTGATGATGATTTTCTGACTATAAATGCTTGGTTTCACATTTACTCAGCGATCAATGAGGATCTTTGTTGTGCATTAACACATGCCTCAACCCTGCAGCTTTACTGACATTCCATAAGTGCAATCTGCCTTGACACTTGGGAAACAGAGTATGACACTACTCTGCTCATGTGATACAACTCATCACTCAACTTTATTTGTAGGGGACCTTACTGCACATGTACACAATTGTTTAAAAAAATGGCATTTTAAAATCACTCAATAATTCATTGCTAATCCACCACCATATTCAAAAAGCAAATACGTGCTTTAGAAACAATCTTGTAAATCAGGTTGCTCAAGTTAAATATACATACATACATCTCACCCCTCACACCACTGCTATCCTTGTTCATAGTCTTGTCACCTCCCGGAATAACTATTGCAATTCACTTCTCCGTGGTGTCCCTAAGAAACTTCTCCACAAACTTCAACTCATCCAGAATTCTTCAGCCCGGATCATCACCAGAATCTCTTCCTGTCACCACATCACCCCCGTCCTCCAAGAGCTCCACTGGCTCCTGGTCAAATATAGAATCAACTTTAAATTATCCTTTATACATTTAAAGCTATCCATAACCTTGCCCCCCATACTTATCTGACCTTCTTCAAATTTCTATTCCCTCTCGTTTCCTCAGATCCTCTTCCTCCCTCTAATCTGTGTGCCCCCCCTGCCCGTCTCAGCACGATGGGGGACATAGCTTTGAGATGCTCTGCCCCCAAACTCTGGAACTCACTTCCTCCCAACATTCGTAACATCGATTCTCTTCCCACCTTCAAATCTCATCTCAAAACCCACATAATTAAAATTGCATTTTCTGTGTAGCTCTATCTCTTGTTTCTATTTATAATTGTATTTTATTTATTATACTATCTATGCTTGTCTGTGACTGTAAAATGTCATTGACAGATTTGAAAGGTTCTTAAAATAAAATTTATTATTATTATTATTATTATTATTATTATTATTATTATTATTATTATCATTATTATTATTATTATAATAATAATAATAATATAGCCACAAGGGGGCACAAGCCAGTGTCTTATTGTGCCGGTCCCAAGCCCGGATAAATACAGAGGGTTGTGTCAGGAAGGGCATCCAACGTAAAAAAAATTGCCAAAACAAATATGCGAATCAAACCTCTGAATCCCATACCGGATCGGTTGAGACCCGGGTTAACAACGGCCGCCATTGGTACTGTTGACCTTCAGGGTGCCAGTGGAAAATGGACTACTGTTGGTCGAAGAAAGAGAGGAGCGAGGTGTGCCCGGAGGAAAAGAGAGAAATGGAACGCCAAGAGTATAGAACTAAGAGTAGGAACTTTGAATGTAGGAACAATGACAGGTAAAGGTCGAGAGCTGGTTGATATGATGCAGAGAAGGAAGGTAGACATACTGTGTGTCCAGGAGACCAGGTGGAAAGGGAGCAAGGCTAGAAGCTTAGGGTCAGGGTTTAAGTTGTTCTATCATGGTGAAGACAGAAAGAGAAATGGAGTTGGGGTTATCTTAAAAGAGGAGTTTGTTCGGAATGTCTTACAAGTAAAAAGAGTATTCAAAGTTGTTTGTGGGTATGCCCCACAAGTAGGATGTGAGCTGGCAGAGAAGGAGAAATTTTGGTTGGACTTTGATGACTTTGATGGGCAGGTTTGGACTCCAGATAAGGAACGCTGAAGGACAGATGGTGGTTGACTTTGCTAAGAGAATGGAAATGGCTATTGTGAATACTTTCTTTCAGAAGAGACAGGAACATAGGGTGACATATAAGAGTGGAGGCAGAAGTACACAGGTAGACTACAATTTGTGTCAACGGTGCCATCTAAAGGAAATCAGTGACTGCAAAGTAGTGGTTGGTGAGAGTGTAGCCAGACAGCATAGGTTGGTGGTGTGTAGGATGACGCTGGCAGTGAGGAAGATGAAGAAACCAAAGGCTGAAGTGAGGACAAAATGGTGGAAGTTGAAAAAAGAAGAGTGTTGCATGACATTTAGGAGGGAGGTAAGACAAGCACTGGGTGGGCAAGAGGTCCTTCCAGATGACTGGCAAACTACAGCGAACATAATCAGAGACAGAGGTCGGAAAGTACTTGGTGTATCGAGTGGAAGAAAGGTAGATAAGGAGACTTGGTGGTGGAATGGGGAGGTGCAGGAGTGTATACAGAGAAAGAGGTTAGCAAAGAAGAAGTGGGACACTAAGAGAACGGACGAGAGTAGACAGCAGTACAAGGAGATGCAGCGCACGGTTAAAGCAAAGGTGGCAAAGGCCAAACAAGAGGCCTATGATGACTTGTATGCTCGGCTGGGCAGCAAGGAAGGTGAGACTGATCTTTACAGGCTGGCGGGACAAAGAGACAAAGATGGTAAGGACCTGCAGCAGGTTCGGGTGATTAAGGATAGAGATTGCAATGTATTAACAGGTGCCAATAGTGTGATGGCAAGACTGAATGAGTAATTGATGAATGAGGAAAATGAGAAGGAACAAAGAGTAGAAGACGTGACTGTTGTGGACCAAGTCGTAGCAAAGATTAGCAAGCATGAAGTGAGGGGGGCGCTGAAGATGATGAAGGGGGGAAAGGCACTCGGGCCTGATGATTTACCAATCGAGGTATGGAAGTGTCTTGGAGAGGTGGCGGTGGTGTTATTCAACAAGATCTTAGATGGTGAACAGATGCCTGAAGAATGGAGATGAAGTGTACTCGTGCCCATTTTTAAGAACAAAGGAGATGTGCAGAGTTGTATTAACTTCAGAGGAATAAACTTCAGAGGAATAAAGTTGATGAGCCATACAATGAAACTCTGGGAAAGAGTAGTTGAGAGCAGAAGTGAACATTTGTGAGCAGCAGTATGGCTTCATGCCAAAAAAGAGTACAACAGATGCAGTGTTTGCTTTAAGAATGCTGATAGAGAAGTTCAGAGTAGGTCAGATGGAATTGCATTGTCTTTGTCGATCTGGAGAAAGCGTATGACAGGGAGCCCAGAGAAGAGCTGTGGCATTGCATGAGGAAGTCTGGAGTGACGGAAAAGTATGTCAGAGCGGTGCAAGACATGTATCATGACTGTAAGACAGTTGTAAGGTGTGCTGTCGGTGTGACTGAGGAGTTCAAGGTGGAGGTGGGACTCCAGCTTCCAAATTTCCTTTAGTGGTGGTGAGGTTGACACATGGTTTGTCATGTGTCAAAGGGGGAGCATGATTGTGCATGTACCCTTACAGCTCTTTGCGATGCTATGGAAGGACAGGCTGACAGACGATGTTAGACAAGAATCTCCTTGTACCATGATGTTTGCAGATGACATTGTGATCTGTAGCGAGAACAGGGAACAGGGGGCGGAGAAACTAGAGATGTGGAGATATGCCCTGGAAAGGAGAGGAATGAAGATCAGTCGCAGCAAGACGGAATATATGTGTGTGAATAAGAGGGATCCAAGTGCAAGAGTGATGCTACAGGGAGAAGAGATAAAGAAGGTGGAGGATTTTAAGTACAGTCAACTGTCCAGAGCAATGGAGAGTGTGGAAAAGAGGTGAAGAAGCGTGTCCAGGCAGGCTCGAGCGGCTGGAGAAAAATGTCAGGTGTGATGTGTGATTGAAGGGTTTCAGCTAGGATGACCAGCCATGATGTTTGGACTGGAGACAGTGCCACTGAAGAAAAGACAGGAAGCAGATCTGGAGGTAGCAGAGCTGAAGATGTTGAGGTTTTCTTTGGGAGTGACCAGGTTGGATAGGATCAGGAATGAATACATTAGAGGGACAACTCATATTAGAGGCTTTGCAGAGAAAGTCAGAGAGGCCAGACTGAGATAGTTTGGACATGTCCAGAGGAGAGAGAGTGACGATATCGGGAGAAGGATGCTGAGCCTTGAACTGCCAGGCAAGAGACCGAGAGGAAGGTTTATGGATGTGGTCAAAGAGGACATGAAGGTAGCTGGTGTTAGAAAAGGGGACGCAAATACATTACCCTAAGATGGCTTCACCCAGAGAGAGTTTTGGCACCATCTGTTGGAAGGCAGCAATTCAAACCCCACACCTGTGGCTGATCACGGCTTGATTGGCAAGCAAGGCTTTTAAGGCAGAGAGCCTCTGAATGTGGAGGCCGGGGAGACAAGCGCCATTGCTGTGCGCTGTGGAGAAACTGATTGCTGCATGGAACTCATCGCCAGTTGGGACCATACGACAGAACACTGGATTTGGACCCTTGCTAAAGGTGGCTAGGCTACCTAGGAAGGACATCAAGAGGGGTGAGACCTAGAAACACATGGAAAAGAACTACGTCTTCAGTTTCACCTCAGAAGAGACTTTATTATAACTTAAGTATTGAAAGCGACGCTATTTGCCTTTGTTGCTTGTGAATTCCCCCTGAAACCCTTTATTAAAACGTTTGTTTGCATTCAAACCTGTAACTCTCGTCACCCATTGCGCTCCTAGTCCTGTGCCGCTGAGAGCTAGCCTCTCATGACATATATATATATATATATATATATATATATATATATATATAAACTCATTTCGGGGTATGTCGTGTTATTGATTATCCTTGTTTAACAAACATTCCCTTTGCCTCTTAAATTATTCCCTAATATGACTTCCAGTGGGGATGAGCAAAACTCACCCTAATTATGACGCATAATACAATTGGAATTTAAAAATGCTGCATGGACACATTTCATTAAAATTTTAAAGCCTGAATATACAGACAATTTAGTCGTGTGGAGATTAAAATCGAGCCACATAATCACAAATATTTAATACGGGGGACCCGCATTGCATTTTAATCAGACAGAAGAGACTTGTGATAAAATGAGGTTAAATAAGAGGAAATGACTGAAATGCCTGATTGCTTTCAAACTGGCAAGATAAAGCATCTTAAAGGACTGAAGTTCTGTTTGTGATTGTAATGTAAGGAAAGAGATGCCCAGTTCACGGTAAGATCAGAGCATTGTCATCAAATGGTGAGTATAGTTTTTGCTTTTTTGAATGTTGCTGTGCCGATGACCATTTTGTGTTTCGGAGCCTTTTACTGAGCGAGTTGCTTGTTCTGTAGCCACAAAGGGACATAAGTCTTCTTGTGCTGGTCCCAAGCCCGGATAAATACAGAGGGTTGTTTCAGGAAGGGCATCCAACGTAAAAGCTTGGCCAAAACCAACATGCGGATCAAACCTTTAAAGATGGAGGACACTGATTTGTTGTGGTGACCCCTCGAAGGAAAAAGCCGAAAGGAAAAGAAGAGAAGTATCAGTCAACGATGTCATGCCAGTGTTTCTGGGTTACGTATGGTGTTAAGACAACAATGTCTGGTAGCAAGGAAGACAATTAGGCGTAAATGCACGGTAGCTAATTGAACATGTAATTTTTTTATGGGTTCTGTGTAATCGACTGTACGTGCAACTTTGTGTAATTGAGAAAAAAGATAATGCCATGAAGAAAACAAAAAGTTTTTAAATGATTGTACTGTACTAGACAATTGTGAGATCAGTTTCTCAAACTCTTTTGCACAATTGGTATATTGTTTTCATTGAAAGATGGTGAAAGTGCCCTTTGCTTTCTTAAAAAAACATGTTTTTGCAACCCTCAGAATGAAATATCTGGTTGTTTACACCCAACTACAACTTTAACATAGCTGTGGTTACTTTAGTTAACATTTGAATGATCATTTATGTCAAAATGCTACCACTTAAAAATTATTGTCATAAAAAAAAATTCACGATGGACTTCAACTGTGATTTAGTTTGGAAATGTAAGTACATTAGAAGTAAACCAGCAACACAGATCGGAATATGTTGACTTGCCGTTGTGCTTCCAGCATGGTATTAGAGAGCAGGTTTCAGCACATTATAATGATACCATTGATGTTACAGAGACAACCTCAATACATACTTTTAATGGATGTCCACATTCACAAAACAGTTCCATGACTGCACCGTGAACCCAAACTGACACATCCTTCAAGTTGTACGTCTTAAAATAGTGTGTTAGAGAGGGACATCCTGAGGTTCTCTGAGAGTCTCATATCCTCAAGGGCAAACTGAGAATGCTAGCTGAAAGGTGAAATGGGCTTGTGGCAGATCTAGTGTTAATGGAGATGTAAACTCATGGGGATAGCACCTACTGCACACTATGAGTGTGGTGATGGAGCAAGTGTGTGTTGCCTGCAGTTTTGACAGTTTCCTTTCTTTCATTACATTAAGGCCAATTCTTGGAAATCATTTATTCTATTTTGCAGTCTCAGTGGTTATACCTCAATGTTAGGAATAAAGATTTTTTTTGGTCAGGGCCTTATTAATGGATAAAATAGACTGGAAGGTTCAACTTTGGAAAGGCAGACCAATAAGATATTACTTCCAGTGGCCTAATTGATGCAATATTTGCCCATTGAGTTAAGAAGGCATATTGTTTTTATCGGAAGATGTTTTGGCCTCTAGGTGTCCACTGAGTTGGGCTGGGAAGCACAACATGCAAATGAGGAGAAATATTTGTGTTGATGGGTGAGCTAATAAACGGGAGGATCGCCAGAATAAAGTGGTATTTGCAGTGACAACGCAGAAATAAATGTTTTATTTCAAGGAACATTAAGGTCCAATTACTCAGCACAGGCAGCTGAATTATCAGCGTTAATTCAAGCATGCAAAATGTTTAAAGAGAAGGTATAAACATTTGTACTGGCAGTTAATGTTGTTTGGGATCTGTGCCTGTGTTCTGTCAATTATGGGCGTGTTTTGGATTCAAAACAACAACAGGAAGAAATGCAGACTGCAAACTATTACCTCAGCAAATGCTGGAAGCCGTGCTGCTGCCGAGTATGGTCGTAATTTTCAAATGTGAATCAGACTTGACAGCCGATTGGTGGATCACGCTGAAAAACTGGCAACTCAACAAGTGCCCCCCAATGACAGCATTAGCATAAGACATGCTTATAATAGAGTCACTAAATACAACACATGTTGAAGTCACGTCAGCAACAAGCACCTTACAGATATTGGAAAAATAAAGGACTAAAACAAGATGATATAAGAATAGAGAAACTGACAAATAGAAAGCCCTGGCTTCCAAATTTCCTTTAGTGGTGGTGAGGTTGACACATGGTTTGTCATGTGTCAAAGGGGGAGCATGATTGTGCATGTACTGTACATCTATACAGCTCTGATCCCCTTCTAATTTGCTATGGTGATGGACAGGCTGACAGACGATGTTAGACAAGAATCTCCTTGAACCATGATGTTTGCAGATGACATTGTGATCTGTAGCGAGAACAGGGAACAGGTGAAATTAGAAGTGTGGAGATATGGCCTGGAAAGGAGAGGAATGAAGATCAGTCGCAGCAAGACGGAGTATATGTGTGTGAATGAGAGGGATCCAAGTGCAAGAGTGATGCGACAGGGAGAAGAGATAAAGAAGGTGGAGGATTTTAAGTACTTGGGGTCAACTGTCCAGAGCAATGGAGAGTGTGGAAAAGAGATGAAGAAGCGTGTCCAGGCAGGCTGGAGCGGCTGGAGAAAAATGTCAGGTGTGATGTGTGATAGAAGGGTTTCAGCTAGGATGAAAGGAAAAGTGTATAAAACAGTGGTGAGACCAGCCATGATGTTTGGACTGGAGACAGTGCCACTGAAGAAAAGACAGGAAGCAAAGCTGGAGGTAGCAGAGCTGAAGGTTGAGGTTTTCTTTGGGAGTGACCAGGTTGGATAGGATCAGGAATGAATACATTAGAGGTACAACTCATATTAGAGGCTTTGGAGAGAAAGTCAGACTGAGATGGTTTGGACATGTCCAGAGGAGAGAGAGTGACTATATCGAGAGAAGGATGCTGAATCTTGAACTGCCAGGCAGGAGACCGAGAGGAAGACCCAAGAGGAGGTTTATGGATGTGGTCAAAGAGGACATGAAGGTCGCTGGTGTGAGAGGAGAGGATGCACAAAACCGGGATAGATGGAGGACATTGATTCGCTGTGGCTACCCCTGAAGGGAAAAGCCGAAAGGAAAAGAAGAAGCGATGATTCGGTAACTGTCATTAAAGCAGTATGTGAATGAAAAATTCCCAAGTTTGGTATTCCATCTGTAATCAGAAGTGACAATGAGAAACATTTTGTGAAGAAGGCTATTACAAAAATAAGTCAATTGTTGAACATTGAAGAGACTGTGTGTATATGTTAACGTTAGCATCGACATAGTTCTGTGAGAAGTAGATTGCAGATAGCAAGTGTGGAAGTTTATGAGCCGTGTGCAGGCTAGCTAGCAGTAACTTCACCTCTGGACGGGCAAGTTGAATTTCATTCTGATCGTTTGAAAGGATTTTTACCAATCACGAGGAACGGAAAACGTTCCATGTTGACGGTGAGTACTATCACAAAGTTATTTTAAATAATACATTCTGATATTTTGTTGAAAAGTGGCCGCGCGTGCACGTGTGTGTGTGCGCGACGCGAGCGTTTGTATGTGCGCGCGCGCGCGTGCGTGTGGCTCTCACTGAAAAACATTTCTAAATATTTTACTTTTATGGCTCTCTTAGTCAAAAAGGTTCCCGACCCCTGACCTACCCACATGTAAATACTATTTGAACAGAAAGAAAATCATAGACATCCCACTCGTTCTAGGTGCAGTTTTGACATATATTATTCCTCAGTGCTGAGAGTGCAGAGACCTCGATTGTATTCCTCAAAGTGCTAGTTGCAAGTGATTGCAACAACTGCCGTCAAGGATGAAGGACATGACGGCTGGATCCACCAGTCACAGTACAAGCTCCTTTTATTCTAGAATGACAGGGACTTCCATCCTAGCGATACAAGTTCCACGGGTAGGAATCAACACCTGAATTCAAGTCCACATGCTGCGCACATGGCTGAAGGACCACATTGCGAAAACAGGCTTCTTCAGCCTTCATCTGTACTTCTTGAAGGTGTCGGATGTTTCGCTCCTCTTCCGAAGAGTTTCGTCAGCGAACTGACATAAAGGGGCGAGAAAGGGTTTTCCGCGGCAAACACACCACTCTCAGAAAGATATAGAAGGCCCCAGGTAGGGCAGTCAAATGTTGCCTTTTCATCATCATCATCATCATCATCATCATGAAGGTAGAGATACTGTGAGTCCAGGAGACCAGGTGAAAAGGGAGCAAGGGTCAAAGCTTAGGGTCTGGGATCAAGTTAATCTACCATGGTGTAGACAGAAAGATAAATGGAGTTGGGGTTATCTTTAAAGAGTTTGTTAGGAATGTCTTAGATGTAAAATGAGTATCGGATAGAATGATGAGTCTCAAGCTAGAAATGTAAGGTGTGATTTTCGATGTTGTTAGTTGGTATACTATGATTTGGAGGAAAAGAAGAAATGTTGGTTTGACTTTGAAATCATACAGAACATTCCTCGAAGTGAGAGAGTTGTAATTGGTAGAGACTTCATTGGACATTTTGGCGCAGGATACAAAGATAATGAGGAGGTGATGGGCAGGTTTGGACTCCAGATGAGAAACACAGAAGGACAGATGGTGGTTGACTTTGCGAAGAGGATGTAAATGGCAATTGTGAACACTTTCTTTCAGAAGAGAAAGGAACCTGGGCTGACCTGTAAGAGTAGAGACAGGAGAACACAGATAGACTACATTTTGTATAGACTGTCCCATCTGAAGGATGTCTGGCAAATTACAGTGACTATGATCAGAGAGATAGGTCGGAAAGTACTTGGTGTATCAACTGGAAGAAAAGTAGATAATGAGACTTGGTGGTGGAATGGGGAGGTGCAGGTGTGTAATCAGAGACATACGTTAACAAAGAAGAAGTGGGACACCGAGAGGATGGAAGAGATTAGACTGGAGTACAGGGAGATGCAGCATGGTGAAAATAAAGGTGGCAAAGGCCAAACAAAAGGCCTACGATCACTTGGATGCTCGGCTGGAGAGCGAGTAAGGAGAGCCTAATCTTTACTGGTTGGCAAGACAGAAAGACAAAGACGGTAAGGGTGATTCAGGGGAGAGATGCCAATGCCATGTGAGACGCCTTGATGCATTCCTCATCAGGTGTCTCCAACGCATCCTTGGCATCACCTGGCAGGATCATGTCCCACACACTGACATCGTTCAACACACTGCCTCCACCAGTATTGAGGCTATACTAGCTAAGAGGCAACTCCTGTGGGTTGGACATGTCATCCGGACAGGTGTTTTATGGACAACGCTAGTCAGCGATTAGGAAGCCTGGTGTCCAAAGCTGTGATACAAAGACCATCTTAAACAGACTCTAAAGAAGTGCAACATCAAGCCCAGCGATCTAGAGTCTGCTGCAGCTAACAGGCCACTTTGGCGTTCCTTATGCCACGTATGGGCAACACACCATGAAGACTTCCGAATTGTGTGAACGCTGGCGCGTGTGGCTGCCGCTGCTCACCCGCAGAACAAATATCCTGTGACTGTAAAGTGTACTTGAGAGTTTTGAAAGACACTTATAAATTAAATGTATTATTATTATTACTTTTTTATGTACCAGCAATATATATATATATATATATATATATATATATATATATATATATATATATATATATATATATATATATATATATATATATATGCAGTAAAGTCTCGGTATATCGATATTCTCGGGAGTCTGAAAAAATATCGATATAACCGGACTATCGATATATCCGATCGCGTTGTATTTTTTTCTAGCTGCGAACAGTCAAATTGATAAAAGCTTGACGTGCGCGTATGCATTTCCGCTTGTGTTCGCGTTTTTTTCATCATTTCAAATAATGTACGGTGTACTACAACTTTTACACAGGAATTATAATCATTTATAAGGGCAGCTTTTAGCCAAAGTTGACAGGTATGTCACTAGCAATTACCCTTTTTTATTCACTGTTTTTTTGCAGGACAGATTGCTTCTTTGTTTTAAAAGTTGAAGGATAGTATGGCGTCTGCTGTATGTGTTTCCTGTCCTGGGCAGACACGGACACTTAAGCAGGCAACAGAGCACAGTGATGTGTTAGAAACATCTGTTAGTGCAATCACCTTACAATACATCTATCTCCAATAGCCACAGCCAGCCAGCATAAACACAGACACCAAGGAGGACAAAAAGTCATGTTCCAATTAACCTGAAATTGCAAGTATTTTTCTGGCAAGCTACCCCTCCTCAACGCCCCACTGTGAATTTTTGTGCTTGTACTCAGTCTTTGCACCAATGTCAGTAGCTCTACAGAACCGCAGGTCAGCATTGACGCATAACAGTGTGGAGAGCAGTGCTTTTAAATCAGATTCGACCAATTTTGTCTCTAAGCTTGACCAGTTATACAGTCGCGAGAGTTTAGTGCATTCCACCATGATGTCACTGATCCACTGGTGAAGAGACGCTTGGATCCTCTCCTCTTTCATCTGGAACTCAGCACCGGCAGCCAATCAGGAGCCTGTTTCGTACTTCGGACTACACCGTGACTGAAAAGTGTACTTGAGAGTTTTGAAAGCCGCTGAGAAAGAGGAGTCTACGTGACTTTAGGCAGACAATGCAACACAAACATTGCATTGTCTGCATTGCCTATCCAAGAGGCTTCCTCAGCGAAGCCTCTTGGATAGGAGGCGAAACGTCCGACACCTTCAAAAAAGTACAGATGACGGCTGAAGAAACCTCATCGATGGACCACTCCTGTCCGACTGAGAGCTTACACAGACGTTCAGCAAGGGATATTTCCCATAAATTAAGCAAGGGAGCATTTGTGGTAGATACTTCCGTAATTTAAGAAAATATCCTTGATACTTCGCAACAATGGTTTTTTTGTGATTAGTCATATTATTTTGTTTCAAGTTGTGAAAAATGGGGCAGGCAAGTTTATGGCCGGGCAGGCAAGTTTTCAGAGTTGTTGTCATGTTAATTGTTATTTAGGTTTTTTGTTCTTTTGACTTAAAGACGGTGCCGCGAGAGTGGCTGCCTTTCCAGTAGTTCCTGAATTTTGTTTTTCTACTTTCATTCCTTTCATAACTTTTCCACTGTGAAATGTAAATTTTTCCACTACGAGACTAATAAAGGCAAATACAATCCATACTTAGTTTAAAATTGACAGATTATGCATTAAAAATATATATTACTTGTTTAATGTATTGTTCACACTCAGTAAATTACCTACCGCACGTATACAAACGCACACACACACATGCACACACACACACGCACGCACGCACACACACACACACACACACACACACACACACACACACACACACACACACATACAATGCACAGGATGGAGCCTCCATTGAGGAAACCAATGAGCTGTGAATGGATCTCCCGGGACACACAAAAATACAGACCTACACACCCACACACTAACTTTACTTGGCTTGCTTGTATCGTTTGCTTTACTTTACTTTTGCTTTACTGTATTTGAAAAAAAAATATTGAAGAAGTTGTCGGTCACTCGGGCCGAGACGTTTATATATATATATATATATATATATATATATATACAGTAAAGTCTCGTTATATCGGATATATCGATAGTCCCGGTTATATCGCTACTATTTCTATGCACGCAGGGAGAAAATTAAATGGAAACAGGGTCGGATATATCGATAGTCCCGGTTATATCGATATTTTTTCGGACTCCCTTGAATATCGATATAACGAGACTTTACTGTATATATATAAGTGGCTGGATAGCTCAGTTGATAAGGCATATGGGAGAGGAGGGTTCGAATCCCACTTGGGGCAGAGAAAAATGAGCACAAAGACATCCTCCAGTGTGGGTCCATGGGCAAGACCCTTCACGCTAATGCCTACCTCATACAATGATGAGAGACAATAAATGGAATGACATGCCGGCTCAGACGTCGCCCGGCCAAGGTGTCAGGTGCTGGGGAACCATAGCACCTTGATGAAAAATGGGCTACTGGAACAAAGAGGATATGGACGAGATGCGATAACATGGCTATGTTGGAATGCTACTACTCAAGCAACCCTAGTCAGAGGAGTTACATGCGGAGAATGGGGGCTGAATGGTTACTTCGAAACCCACAGTCACGGTTGACCACGAAACAACACGAAACAGTGTTCCAATATCCACAAACGGCAATTGCTATCACAACTTGAGATTGATTGGATTGGATCGGATATGCCTTTATTAGTCTCACAGTGGAGACATTTACATTTCACAGCAGCAAAGTGATGAAAGGAATGAAAGTAGAAAAACGAAATACATGAGCTGCTGGAAAGGCAGCCACTCAACAGGTACAACAACAACACAACACACAACACAACACAACACAAATTCCGAGGTGAAGGGCCCCAGGCTGCCACATCAGAGAAAGAGGTTCAACCAGAGATTGGGAAGCCAGCCCCAATTAATAAAATGCTGAGTGAAGCAGCAACTGACCTGAGAGATAAGGTCATGGCAAGAATGAAAAATGGGCAACGAAGAAACCGATTACAACGGCTATGTGAAGTACCACCTGAAAGTCTCATGGAAACTGTGAATGCAGCACTGAGAACGATCCCGACCGGAACGATCACGGAAACCAATGAGCTGATATACGCCTCAGCATCAGTGATCCTAGAGATGCTTGGCTACAAGAGCAACCATGAGAGCAACCATTACCCACCATGGAGGCTAAGATCAAGGCGGCTCGGAAAAATGTGAGTCAATTGACGGAGACCCAGAGAGGTGTGAATAAAAGGCCAATACCCAAGAGGTACATGCAGATAACCATATCTGAAGCACTCGAAACTGCCAAACAAAGGCTCCAGGCCTTGTCCAGTCGCCTAAAGAGGTACACGAAAGAGAATGAGGCCAGAAGAATAAACAGGCTGTTCGCAACACAACCTGCGAAAGTGTACGCTCAGTGGCAGGGTTCTAACAGCAGAGCAGACCCTCCAAGGCTGGAAACTGAAAGATACTGGGAGAAGGAGGTCGCACATAACAGCAGTGCACAATGGCTGGTGACTCTGAAAGAGGAGCACAGCAACCTCCCTGAACAGAACCCAGTTACCATCACAGCGGCAGACATACAAGAAAGAGTCTCAGGTATGAAAAACTGGACGGCACCAGGCCCGGATATGGTCCACACCTACTGGCTAAAGAAACTCACAGCTCTCCACGAGCGCCTAGCAGCACAAATGAACACATAACTGCGCAGAACCCTCAAGCTTCCTGGCCTCGAGCTAAAATGGGGGACAGACACCACCCATGAGGGGTGAGACGAGGATTTTATATATATATATATATATATATGCGCGCAGGGTCGGATATATCGATAGTCCCGGTTATATCGATATTTTTCGGACTCCCGAGAATATCGATATAACGAGACTTTACTGTATATATATATATATATATATATATATATATATATATATATATATATATATATATATATATATATATATATATATATATATATATATATATATATATGCCTTTGTGTTTGACACAATATCCCAATTGAGGTTTTACTGTCATACTGTAATTACTTTATGGCTTTTGAATTCATCTTTTAGAATTAGATTTTAAATATGAGAACAGATCCCAGGGAGTCAGTTTTATTTCAGAGCACCCCTAGGGTGCATGGTGACAAAAGTTTTGATTATTATGCTTACTCTCCCTTTCAGTGCTATTTATATACTGTAAGTGTGTTCCCACAGAGTCCCAAAATATAACAAGTCGAGACTTGCCTTGTCTGTTTGATGGCAGTGAAGTCTGACTGTATGTTTATGGTATCTTCTGATCAAAGTTGTTACACAGTCCGGTAGATAATAATAGGATGAGCAAAAACTCATTGAACTTCCCATGCCTCAAAGTAATTGTTAGCAGGGTTATCATTCACATTCACAATATCACTCTCACTGCCAAACTCGTACACCATGTGCTCAGCTATCAGGGACATGCTAGCGAGAAGGACATTTAGGACAACATGCCATTTCTTTAAATTTTATTTGACACAGTTGAAAAAACCCAGATCAATAATGTCCCACGATGAATAGCAATTGGAATTGGAAAGAAAACAAGGAAAGTGGGAAGAAGGAGGAATGGACAAGTTGCTTTTGTACAGGAAATGAAAATTCACGAGAGGTTTGATGACTTGTTTATATTGTGTGATGGGTGTTTGGAGTCATTCCCATGGCCTCATGCGGTAGCACACTAAAGCTGCTATGATGCGCTAATGCTGACCAAATGGTAGATAGACATGATCACATAATAGGATACTAAAGATCCACTATGAGACTCTTGGAGCCATGTATGCTATAAAAAGGACCGCAGAGGAGAGTACCAATGTGAGATTGACCAATGTGCTTTCTTTGGCGACTGCGACCTCATTTCAGATGATTTGCTTTGGTTTTGAAAAAGGAACATTTCACCCCATTAAGACTCGGCCTTATGACTAACTATGGTGAGAGACAAAGTTCTGGAAAGTATTATATGAATTATTGAAACTATGTGTCACAAAATAAATCCAATTATTAGTTAGTAGTTAGTCATTAGCAGTTAACAGTTAGTAGTTAATTGGTTGCTTAGTAAGTTGTTGGTGAGTTAATTCGTTGAGTAATTGGTTACTTAGTTGCTTGGTTACTTAGTTACATAGTTACCTTGTTATTTAGTTGTTTAGTTAAATAGTTAGTTATTTCCTTCTTTATTTATTTTGTTACTTGGTTACTTAGTTACTTAGTCACTTAGTTATTCAGTTATATAGTTAATTCATAATTAGCCAGTCCACTGTCATTTATTTAATTAACTAGCTATTTAGTCAGTCGGTTGATTAGGTGGTTAATTCGTTCATCCGTTCATTGGTTAGTTAGTTAATTAGGTAATTTGGCAATTATTCTGTTAACAACTTAACCAGTTACTCAGTTAGTTAGTCGGTTATTTATTAAATTAGGAAGTTAGTTAGCTAGATAGTTAATCTAGTTAGTTGGTCAGAAAGTTGGTTAGTTACTCTGTTGGTCAGGTCGTAAGTAAGTTATTTAGTTAGTTTGTTCACACTTTGTTACTGCTTCAGCAATGCTGAAGCACTATATAAATCATTATATCGGATTGCATTGAATTGTTAGTTAGTTGCTTAGTTGGTCATCTCTTTAGTTAATTTGTTTGTAAGTCACCCACATAGTTGATTAGATAGTTACTTAATTAGGTAGTTACGTAATGATTTTTTACTTAGTTGGTTAGTTGGTTCGTTAGTTAGTTGGTTAGTTAGTATGTCTGTCAGTTAGTAAGTTACTTTGTTCTCGCTTTGTTACAGCTTCAGCTGTTGGTAAAGCACAATATCAATCAATGTGTATTGTACTGAATTAATAGCTACTTTGTTGGTCATCTATTTGGTTCATTTGTTAATTAGTCATTCCATCCCTCTACGCGTAGCACGTGAGTCTACCTCTGCATAGAAGCGAGCGAATCTAACCCTATTGCATTCACACAACCCATTCTATGTTGGTGCTGCTCCGTGAACTAGCATTTAGCCTGGAGTAAATTTTGAAAACACCTCCCTGAGCAGGGTTAAATTTCCTCCAGATTAATCTTTTTTAGGGGCAACACCAGTGTACACCCTTTTGAAAATTAACTGCACCACTTTGTGATCTTGACTGTTTGCTGGTTTAAATCATACTAAAGCTTGTGAAAAGTTCAGAACAATGTTTGCCACAATAGGGGTGGAGTCTGTCTGATATACTTGACCAACCACAGATCTGATTGGATAATTAATGGATTGCCATGTCCTAATCCCCTTTCCGTCGGGTATAAAAACAAGGGGTTTTTGGCTTATAAATCGGTTCTTCTTTAACGAGATGGATACAACATTACAGATTTCTTTGCACAGAAGGACATTATCGTGACGGATTGGCCTGGCAATTCACTGGACTTGAACCCGATTGAGAATTCATGGTTAATAATCAAGATTTGTCTGCGTGACAAAGATTGCACAAAAAGCCCTAATTTGTGTTATAATTAAGACCTGGTACAGGGACCCTTCCGTCATCAACAACTGTCAAGGTGCGTGTGAAGGTGATAAAGAACAAGGGAAGATAAACTTCTTACTAAAATATAAATTTGAATCATTTGAGTTGTCAAAAAATGTAAACAATCAATGTTATACCAAAATAATAGGACGGTGAAATTGATTTGCACGTGTGGACGCTCTACAGGTGCGGCCCCAGTGCTACACTGGAGTAAAAGTCACCAGGGAACCCCCATTACCTGTCTTGGGGCTGTAGGCAGGTTATACTGACACTCACGAGCTTACGGACATTCGCGTTACAAAAAACGGGACATACAGTACAAACATTTTTGCGGGTACTGTATGTTGAAAAATGTTTGGACGGAGATGCTGTAAGTTAGATTTTGATTTCCGCGCCTTTTTCCGGCCAAGCTCACTTATGATTTGCTGCGTACTTTGCTTCACACGCACACACACACACACACACACACACACACACACACACACACACACACACACACACACACACACACACACACACACACACACACTAACACACATTCAAGGTTTCAAAGGCTGGATGTTTACGCGACGGAAAACAAGAATCAGCGCCCGGCTATGCTGAAATGTTGCCAATGAGTTCAGGCCCCGATATCGCTGAATTCGCCTCAAGGATAACCGAGGGCACACATGGTACGTCCATAATTTGTAAAATCACTTCAAATGACTTCTATTGAGTGTATTTTACAAAGATTCCACCACATATAGCTATGTTTTACTTTTTAAAAATCGCGCTGAATATTCAGGAAGTCTTGTTTTCGATTTGGTGACAATTCCTGAATTGACGTCACATTTGGAACGCCCCTGACCGAGAAAGCGACACACAATGCAATTTGGGTACTTTTTTTTATCTGAAAACACCGTGTTTTTCACGAAATTAGAAGGAAAACTACATAAATAATGCGATGGTGAATCGTGTGTCGCAGGCAATTGCGGTACCACGCATAAAGAACGTGTACGTTTACACAAATTCCCAACAAACAAATCAGTCCATTTCAAATGGAGCTTGTGCACCATCTTGTGCATTTTCTGGGCGCTACATTGGAGTCCAGATGATTCAAAATGAGATGGAAGGACTTCTTTAATCGATTGCAAACATTTAGGCTATCCTCTTCAGAACTATTTTAAACATATTCATAACTGGATGACTAAAAAGAAAGCATCTTCTCCAAATCTGAACTCTGAAGCCATTGTTTTGATTCTGGATCAAGGCAGTTTGTATCCTGCCGTGACGTCACGAACAAGGGGGCAGGACTTTCTGAATATCTTCAGTTCCGGGCTCATTTTGTGGCAGTTTTGGGACACTTTAAGTCAATTTTATTGGTGTTTTGCATTTCACTAAAAATATCAGCCTGCGTGTTTTTGGTATTTTAGATGTTATAACACGTTTTCCGATGTCAGTTAGGAAAGAAAAAAATGGTGTTGGTTGTCTTTAAAGGACAACCGAGGTCTCCGGACAAGATGTGTCCATAATTTGTAAAATGGCTTTAATTGACTTCTACTGAGCGTATTTTACAAAGATTCCACCGCATATAGCTACATTTTAAGTTTTAAGACTTGTGCTGAATATTCCGGAAGTCTTGTTTTTGAGTTGGTGACGAGTCCGTACGTGACGTCACTGAAGGAACGCCCCTGACCGAAAAAAAGCACACATTGTAGCAGTCCTTCCATCATGTCAATGCTTGTTTGGTCTGAAGACCTCGTGTTGCACCAGAAAGAGCCAGAAGAGGGCGTCCAAGCTCCATGTAAGGAACTTATCAGCCTGTGGAAATGGGCTGATTCATTCCTCACAACAGCTCGGTGGCCATTTTCTGCCTCTTTTTGGGTGAGACATTTCCCCCCAATGTTGCCTCAAAATGGCACGGAATAAATTCTTTAATTGATTGCAAACATGTATGCTTTCCTCTTAAGAACTATTTGAATCATATTCATAACTGCATGTGTAACAAAAAAGCATATTCTCCGAATCTGAAGCCATTGTTTTGATTCTCCAACAATGCAAGACGTCTTGGCGTGACATCACGAACTGGGGGCGGGACTTTCTGAAAATGCCCAATTCGCAGCTCAATTTTTTGCAGATTTTGGACACTTTAAGTCATTTTTATTGGTGTTTTGCATTTGAATAAAAATATCATACTGCGTGTTTTGGGTATTTTGGATGCTATAAAACGTTTTTCTGATGTCAGTTAGGAAATAAAAAAGTGACGTCGGTTGTCCTTTAAGCATACATCTATACAAAATATATATCGCGACCAAATTCACCTTAAGAACGACCACTCGGAACGTATCTCGTTCGTAAGGCGGGGAGCGTCTGCACCCTGAATTGGCCAATTGCAGGGCACACGCTGTCATTCACACTCACAACCATTAACACCGATGGATAAGTGTTCAATTAAACGACCATGCATGTTACTGGAATGTGGGAGAAAAACGCAAAACACACCAAAAACATCCTCACAGGCAAAGGAAGACACATGGAAAGGCTGGCGCCCACATTTAAATGATTGACCTCTGCAATGTGAGGTGTGTGCTAACCAGTGAGCTACTGGGTTTTGTTTATTCCATGTGAACATTTTCAACCAAATATATTGAAAATGCACAGCCAATCTGTAATGAGTTACCACTTTATACAAACCTGTCCACATACCTTTGCCTCAGAGACAGAATGGGTTTCCTCAGCATTGTTGAGCCACATTACACTTTTCAACTACCAAGTTATCAAGTTGCTACTCAAGACTATTGACTGCGAGCAGTGGTGCTTCACGAATACTGTTTACATAGCAAAGTAAGTACTGTCTTAATAATTGGTGCCACCAATGCATTTTATGTGCTTCACTGAACTCTGAGGTCTGGAAATGGGTCTGCTTTGCAGACCACTGATTACCTTGCAGTGGGTAAGCATGTACAATACTTGTGTGCAGCATTATAAATTGTCAAATTACTCAGAAACATTCTACAGAAGCTGAACGATGAGATTCCTATTTTGCATGCAGGTTTAGAGAAGGTCAAGGGAAAAGGTAATTATAGCAGGACATTGGGGACTCTCTTCCCAGCAGTGCTTAACACTCTCATCCTCAAGTTCAATCCTTTCCCTGATGGGTCAATGCTTGCGCCTCTGGGGTGAGTCTATTCCCCAGGCTATACCAGTCAAGTATTCTCCCATTCTCATTGCCAAACGACGAGAATGTGGTTTGAAGATCCTTTATGCTCTCACGGGGGGGGGGGGGGGCTTTGTAACTTTACTGTATGTCCTTTATCAACCTAATTTCCATATCGAAAGTCACAATTTGAAACAAATGTATCAATAATTTCAATCTATGATGTAAGAAGTAATATGATTGAGGTATTTAATTTTGGTTCAAACCACACAAGAACAGCTAAAGGAAAATAACTCAAACATAGATGGGTTGTCACGTTTTGCGAGGTGGTGGTGGCGGGTGCGGATCCCAAAAAGCAGGCAGGAGGGAGCAGGAGGTTGTGTTTGACAAATTGTATTAAAATAAAGTCAGCAGGAACAAAATGTAAAACATCAAAATCAACTGAACAGAAAAAATACAAAGTATCAAAAGAAAACCAAGTGTAAAAGTCCGCCAGTGTTAAACAAACACATGCACAGCATACAATGCATGCGATTGCAGACAAAGCATGTAACAAACAATGAACCGACACCGGATGGTCGTGTCTGGAGTCCTTTTAAGTGTCACTGATTAAAACGACCAGCACCTGCGAGGCTGCAGGCAGGGCTGACGTCGCTACCCATATGTCGCCAATCCGAACGTGGCAGTACGCCACGGATCGGGATGACCAGCACCTGTGCAGGTGCCGGCGGGGCTGACAGCGCCACCCGTTGGTCGCCAACCAGATCACCCCCTTGAAGGGGGGGTACTGTTTCCAGGACTGCTTCCAGAAGTCCCAACAGTCTCCCAAAAGGTCAACTCGCCAGGGAACAATGGTGGAGACGGCAACCGCTGCCTCTCCAGCATACGACGGGTGGCGGCCTGATGGGAACGGGACTCGGCCTGGGGTGGACGAAGACGCGGCACGGATCATCGTGGCCGTGAGTGCGATCCCTCTCGCACGTTCACGTGACGACGCATGGCTCAACGCGGACGTCGAAATGCCAGGCGCAGAGTGGCACCCCGGACGGCCGTATGGGACCAGGTCTCGGCCGGACGCCGACGTGGGCATGAACTGCCCGGCACCGGGGAAACGAGACCAGTCCTGAGCCGCTCCGGGATCCAGCGGTGAGTGGGGTCTCGGACTGACGTTGCACGGCTCGTCGTGGATGCGACTCAATTCGTCATGCACGACGACACCGTGTCTGGACGTGGGCGTGCACTGCCAGACAGCCAGTGTCACCCTGGACGGCCAGCTGGAAGGAGGTCTCGGCCAGACATTGACGTGGACGTTACGGCTCGTCGAGTGAAGCAATTCAAACTCGACGAGGCGTGGGCTAACGTGGACGTAGCATTGCCAGGCACAAGGTGGAAATGAGACGGGTCCGTTGTACCTGCGGGATCCGATGGTTCGTCGGTTCATTCTGTCACGTTTTGCAAGGTGGTGATGGCGGGTGCAGATCCCAGAAAGCAGGCAGGAGGTTGTTTGACAAATTGTATTAAAATAAAGGTCAGCAGGAACAAAATGTAAAACATCAAAATGATCTGAAAAGAAAAAAGTATCAAAAGAAAACCAAGTGTAAAAGTCCGCCAAGGTTAAACAAACACATGCACAGCATACAATGCATGCAATTGCAGACAACGCAAGGAACAAACAATAAACCGACACCGGATGGTCGTGCCGGGAGTCCTTTTAAGTGTCACTGATAAAACGACCAGCACCTGCGAGGCTGCCGGCAGGGCTGACGTCGCTACCCGTTGGTCGCCAATCCGAACGTGGCAGTCCGCCACTGATCGGGACGACCAGCACCTGTGCAGATCATGACATGGGTTTAGTGCATTGAACCTTAGCCCACTGATCAAGCAATTTGATACAAACAAAAAAACTACATAACTGACCTGGACAAGAATCATAGTACAGTGATTCCGAGGCTTACAAACTTAATTGGTTCCCAGACAAAGTGTGTAAGGCGAAAAAGTGTGTATTCCAAAAATTAATTTCCCATAGCAAACCATTAAAATGAGAATAATCCGTCCCAGGTCCCCATAAAACATAATTTTCTACTTACTAAATTTCTAAGCCTTAAAACTACACAAAATATACCTTATTTCATGTATAATAAATGTGCTATGGTATTATAATTAAAGAAATACACTGTACAGTATAATAAAATCGTTTTAGTTACCTTTCCTTTGTGATGGTCATTGATGGCTTGATGGAATGGAGTGGCCGGTTTCATCAACATTAAACTCATGATGAGGAACGTAACCTTCTTCTTTCACCATCTTGAGGAATGATCCCCTGTAGGTGCTTTCTCTGTGATAATTGTATCTACTTCCTCATCAATTGTGTTCTGTTTAGCTGGGTTGTTAGCTTTTTGCATCAAGTGTACAGATGGCTTGTGCGGGTTGCTTGTGGAGCCTGATTGATGGGATATTTTAACCTTGCAGTCTACACTCTGCCTTTGAACTATCAAAGTTGAAACACTCTCACTGTTGTCTGCCTGTCTCTTAATGTTTAAATCACCTCAGTCCCGCGTTCTTGACCAATCACATGGCTTTAACCGAAGACTGGGGGCGGGGAATAGAAGACAAAAACAGTCCGATCCCATTTTGTTGTTAGAAGAATGGGCTCGTTCGCGATCGACACATCACTCATTGAGGCAGCTCCGTGGATGAAAAAAGTTCGTATGCCAAGATAAAGTTTGTATGCCAAGGTAAAATTTTCATAAATGTAACGTTCATAATCTGAAAAGTTCGTAAGCCAAGGGGTTCGTAAACCGAACTGTACCCTTATTTTGGATTTTGTTGAAGCAGAAAAAGTCAATTTGCATGTACTCCCGTGCCGGCATGGGTTTCCCGGATCCAAAAACTTGCATGGCAGGCTGACACTCTACACTCAAAAACTGTCCCTAGGTGTGAGTGTGACCACAAACGGTTGTTTTCTTATGTGCTACCTGCGACTGGTAGGCTCAGGGTGTCCCCCACCTCCTGCCCTAAGATGTCTGGGATAGCTTCCAGCACCCCACGCCCCTCTTGAGGATCAGGCGATTTGGAAAATGAATGAATGAATGAATTAATATATTGAAGTGTATTAATTGTGGTTGAGAACACGACAGACTATACCTTATTTATGTGTGTTAATTATATGTTGTACATCAATGAACGATGGTATGCTTTTCATCATTTGAAGAGATACTGTATGATACCAATGAGTCAGTTGAGTTCATGTTGGTGGCATAGCTCAACGAGGGAAATTCTCATGGTAGCTCATGTTTACCCAGTGCTATTTTTGCACACTGCCAGATAAACAAAGTTTGCCCTGTCACACCCTTTTTTTGCAATTTGTCAAGTCTCCTGGCTCTCCATCTTTTATTTCCTTCCCACATGCAGTCTTTCGGGGTTATGAGAAGATCTAGGAAGGAGGGCTGAGAAAGAGATGAAATGCGTTTGATAAAGTCAAGTCAAGTGGTGTAGTGCGTGCAGATTCAGTTTTGAATCACATTGCCGAGTTAGGGCTTCTTTTGGGCAATGTAAATGCAGTTCTACGCTCAGTTGTGTTGGAGCAGGCATATGAAAAGGAAAGGTGGCATAACAGAGTCGTAAATATTCCTCTCATCCAAGTATTTCGGAATGTGTTGAGGGTTATCCAATTTCACGTTAGTTCATAATTGCCAAATAATACAAAAGTGAAGGTTTCGGACGTTTCGCCTCCTATCCAATAGGAGACGAAACGTCCGAAACCTTCATTTTTGTACAGATGACGGCTGAAGAAACCTTCTCATCGATGGACCACTCCTGTACGACTGAGAGCTTACACAGACAAATAATACAAAGTAAAATAAAGTTTATGAGTTTGAATATTAAATAGCTTGTCTTTATAGTGGTTTCAATGTCATCGAGGTTTCACAACATCATAACTTACTGTAATATGAAATGGTGTTTTAATTCTTATTATTTATGCTATGAATTTATTTATTCATGATTTTATTTATTTATTTATTTATTTATTTTTATTTTTTTTATTTATGAATTTATTTATGCTATGAATGGTTTTAGTGGTCAAAGGACAACATTCATTGCACATTGCTTCCTTGAATTCTTGGTTCATACTCCTGCACATTATATATATATATATATATATATATTGCTTTTTAAGATGTGGCCCATGTGACCTTATGCAAGATAGGTGAAGAAAAGGCAGGGATGGAGCAAGGGTATCTTTTCAGGGTGGTTATCATATAGCTTCAACTATTACTCCATCAACTATTTGCAAAATCCGTGAAAACCAGCCTTTTTTTTAAATTCATATTAACGAATAAAAAAATGAAAAAACATACATGATAAATCCTTTTTAAAGTATGTCAATGCATCATATATTATACTGCAATAAAAGTATGATTAAATCGAGGATATTCTCTTTAAGGACATATTTACCACCTGTTTAGAATCAGTACTGAGTTTTGAGTTTCATAAAAAGACGATCTGAAGAATGTCGTGAATGAAGAACCAGACAGCCGATGTGTAAACCCGGAAGAAAAAAATCTCAGGAGAGATATAAAAAGCACCCCGTCTTGCGAGAGATGGCGAGGAAGGAAGAAAAAAAGGAAGAAAAGATGAGACAACAGTGTTCGTTACATATTGGGTTAGTGTCTGAAGGCTTTTATAATATTTTAGACAGACTGGTTTTTCAAGGTCCACATGCAGCTGCCTGCCCATCTGTTTTCACATTCATTTTAAGCCTCATATGAGTTTTTTTTTTTTTTTTTTTGCTACCACTGAGCAAATTACTACCAGAGTGGAACAGATTATGCCCGGGAAAGAACATACAACAAAAAGTAAAAATAAAAACATGGCTGAAAGATTCAGACGAAGAAGAAAGGCACGGATTCAGTCCCAGCCATGCCCTTCTCCTTAGTGAAGGCACAAAAACCATCTATTCACCAACAAGTTTTCTTTTTTACATATTGTTCCTGTTTATTTGAGTGATGAGAATCAGAATCAAAAAGCCTTTAATAGTCCCACAATGGGGACATTTGCTGTCCACAGCTGCAATTTGAAATTGAGTGGGAGGACGAAAAGATATAGAACAAGATATTCTAAGCATAATAAAAAAAGTGATGAAGTCTTTCTCAGCTAACTTTTGTTGGGAGGTGGGGTATATTAGAAGTATTTTATATGCACATCGTTAAAGGACAACCGACGCCCCCGGATAAGTTGTGTCCATAATTTGTAAAATCACTTCAAATTACTATTTTTACAAATATTCCACCACATAAAGCTATATTTTACGTTTTAAGACTCGCACTGAATATTCAGGAAGTCTTGTTTTAAGTTGGTGACGACACCTACCGTCACGTCACGGTAGGTATTGTCACTGACCGAGAAAGCGACACACAATGCATTTTGGGTTACTTTGTTTGGTCTGAAAACTTCGTGTTGATCCGTGTTGATGGCGAAATTAGAAGGAAAACACATAAATAATGCGATTGTGAAACATTGTGTGTTGCACCAAGACTACAATTTGAGACGAGCTGACACAAATTCTCAGCAGACAAATCAGCCCATTTCAAACGAAGATTCTACGCCATCTTGTGCCTTTTCTGGGACGCTACATTTCAGTCACGACCCCTGAAAATGATATGGAAGGACTTCTTTAATCGATTGCATTTATGCTTTCCTCTTCAAAACTATTTGAAACATATTCATAACTGGATGAGAAACAAGAAAGCATCTTCTCCGAATCTGAAATCTCTGAAGCCATTATTTTGATTCTCAAGCAAGGCAAGACGTCTTGGCGTGACGTCACAAACAAGGGCGGGACCTTCTGAAACTGGCCATTTCCGGGTTCATTTTGAAGTACAGTGAGATCTCGGCTTACGAACACCTTACCTTACGAACTTTTCGGTTTACGAACGTCAAATTTATGAAAATGAAACCTTGGAATACTCACTACTTTTCGCACTACACACTCACCACGGCTGGCGGAGTGATCTTCGGATCTGGCAGAGTGATCTTCGGATCTTCGGCAGAAGCACACGACCAAACAGCGCTCCAGCCGGCGCACCTTTCCACACCGCTTCTCTCTGAATTCACACGTTGATCGCCTCCGAGGAGCTTTGTCGATAATTTTACCATTATGGGACGGAAAAAAACCACCACAGGCTCGTGTTCAGCCGAAGAAGACACAAAACAAAATCACCGTCGAGGAGAAGAAGGAGATCATTAAGAAAGACGAACGAGGTGTGCGTTTGTGGCGTCACATGTGCACACCGCGGCTGTCATGTGAATCTCAGCCTGACACATCTCTCACGCTGTGTGTCACTTCCCTGAGAGTAACTTTCTACGACCATTCTACAAATAAAGAGCCCGGTACCGTCCACCATTGCGACCATCCTTCGCCTAAAATCTTTACACAAATGCGTTATTTAGTCGATGCTTTCACGTGACTAATGACACCGAAATTGTCACATGCGAGTTGACAGCTGGGGCGGGGCCGCCGCTCCCGACCTCCACCAGCCGTAGAAGACACTTCAATTTCATTTCATTTCAACGAGTCGCTGTCACCTCACCAGTGACATGATTACGATGCCTCGCTCCTCGCTGCGTCTTGTGCTGGCAAGTCCAAGAGTTTGCTTTGCCCAAGGTGATTGTTAGCCGCGGTCGCGTAAGTTTATTGCTTTCCGGGATCGCGAGTGTGCGTGGTGTGTGTTGATCCCCTAATCACCGATACTGGGACATTTCAACGAGTCGCTCTCACCTCACCAGTGACATGATTACTACTACTCAGTTTCGTAATACCTTACAAGTCAGAAAGCAACAGGTGTAAATTAAGAGCCATCAACGACGATCACAAATGTAAATAAAGTTACTTTATTATAAGTGCAGTGTATTTCTTTCATTACAATATGTTGTGTGTATTTTCAAGGCTTATTTAGTTGAAAATTAAATTTTATGGAGACCTGGGAACGGATTATTCTCATTTTAATGTTTTTCTATGGGAAAAAAAATGGGATACACACTTCGCCTTAGACACTCTGTCTGGGAACCAATTAGGTTCGTAAGCCAAGGTCTCACTGTGGTTTTTGTTTTTTTTATTGGTGTTTTTCATTTGACTAAATATATCCGCCTGCGTGTTTTGGGTAATTAGATGCTATAAAACGTTTTTTTTCTGATGTCAGGTAGGTTTCCTGACATTTGTTTCAAAAAAATGGTGTCGGTTGTCCTTTCAACTTCCAATGTTACTTATTTTCTACTTATTTGTATTTGTTTAGTTTAGTCTAAGTTGTTTCTCTCTCTCTCTCTCTCTCTCTCTCTCTCTCTCTCTCTCTCTCTCTCTCTCTCTCTCTCTCTCTCTCTATATATATATATATATATATATATATATATATATATATATATATATATATATATACATATGTGTGTAGTTTATCTTATAACCTTACGTATTTGTAGTGTGTACCATATTCAACCATCTTATTTCAGTGTAATATCATATTTCACCCTTCTATCTCGTAGCTGATAGGCCCCTTTCGAAGTGATGTCATTCCCGCCCTCTGTATAAATAACATCTCAGATGGGGGAGAGCAGAAGCTTCTCCCACAATGGCCTGCCTACTTCTACCTCACAATGTCTCTCCTGTCCAAGATTAAAATAATCTTTCTGTTCATCACCTTTTGATTCTTGCTGATTTACTACCATCTTCTAACACCGTGAATAGCCATGAACCAGAGAAAAAAACCTATCAGGGTAGATTAGTAGATTATTAGATTCCCAGTCAAGCGAAAGGATCTTTGAATGGGAATATTTATTAGGGAATGCAATGATTAAGCATGGTCTGTTTATCTTTCAATTTCAAAAACCCAGTGTTTATCTATATGGCGACACATTTTAAGGACAACGGACACCATTTTTTTGTTTCTGAACTGACACCAGAAAAACGTTTTATAGCATCTAAAACATCCAAAACACGCAGGTCGATATTTTTAGTCAAATGCAAAACACCAATAAAAATGACTTAAAAAGTGTCCCAAAACTTCCACAAAATGAGGTCGGAACTGGGCAGATTCAGAAAGTCCCGCCCCCTTGTTTGTGACGCCAGGATACTCCTTCACAAACTGCCTTGCTGCAGAATCAAAACAATGGCTTCAGAGAGTTCAGATTCTGAGAAGATGCTTTCTTGTTACTCATCCAGTTATCAATATGATTCAAATAGTTTTGAAGAGGAAAGCATAAATGTCTGCAATCAATTAAAGAAGTCCTTCTGTATCAATTCGAGCCGTCTAGACTCCAATGTAGAACCCAGAAAATGCACAAGATGGCGCACAAGCTCCATTTGAAATGGGCTGATTTGTCTGCTGGAAATCTGTGTAAACTTACACGTTCTTTATGCACGGTACCGCAATTGGCTACGACACACAACTATTCACCATTGCGCGTTTTTGGAATGTCGGATGAAACTGGAATACCCAGGCAGTCACTGGGAGAACATGCAAACTCCACACAGGAAGCACAGAACCCACACACCACTCATATCTCACGACTTATCAGTCAATGACACACACCAAAACCACTTCCATACACAGCGCTTCCGTTTCAAGACAAATGAAAGATCAAAGCACGGTCACTGTGGTCAAAGCACACTGGCAAAGGTACTCATGATAACGTGTGTATAATCTCTCCTGCACACACACTAAAGACAGCAGCTCCGACCACACACGCCTGGCATAGATCAAAGGAAGGAGCTGTGATTAAAGAAAATCACTGTACAGACAAAGAGTGGAACAAGGAAGTGAGGGAATGACAGAGCTTGGGAAAAAAGGTGGATGTGGTTGCCTCACTTCAGTAATCAGCAACTGTCATCTTTGAATGTCATCTATGCCTTTTCTTTGATTTTTGCACTATGTATAGTTTTTTTATGAAACAATGTTGCACAGTTATAGTATACACCTCAGTCTTCTGACATTTTTTTATTCTGCTTAGAATATCTTGTTTTTGTTGAGCAGCATTTACACAGCCCCACTTTGTTGAGGACCGCACCACGAGAAGAAAGGCAGAGCGCCGAACAGTCGAGGCTTGGAATTGAAGTGGATGTAGGTGGGATAGGAGATGTGAGACAATCTTTTCTTTTTGGGAATTTACAATCAATTAAAAATCAAAAAGAGTTAATAGACAGATCCATCGATTAATCCATTTTATAATTGGCTTATCCTCATGAATGTCGCAGGCGTGCTGGAGCCTATACAGCTGTCTTTATGCAGTTGTTTGGGTACACCTTGAACTTGTTGTCAGCCAAATGCAGGGAACACAAAGATTGACAACAATCCGCGCTCACGGTCAGACCTCGGCAAACTATAGAGTTCCCATCAGCCTGCCTTGCATGTTTTTGGAACATGGGAGGAAACCTCAGTACCCGGAGAATGCAGGGTATGTACCAAAAAGTGGACACACTATTATTATTATTTCTTTTTTTTTTTCAACGCAAAGAAATTGCTGTGTCTCTCATTCATCAAGATGTGGTGGCGGTATTCAAAGAATAAAATCTCAGGAGACATTATAAATCCCGTCATGACTACAAATACGTGATCTTGCAAGGCCAAATGCAAGCAAACTGTCAAAACAAGTGGAATGTTAGCTCAGCAAAATGCATTCGTATGCCAAGCTCAGCTGGACTAGTCATCCTTTCGAGTAAGCTTTTGTGTTGCTCAAATGATAGAAAGCAGTGTCAAACCTTTTACGGATGTAGAGTTTGTCATGAAATGCATGAATGTTGCAGAGGTGGTGTGTCCCGAGAAGAAAGACGTCTTCAATTGCGTGAGTCTATCAGCGAGTACAATCACCAAATGTAGTGCATCCAAAAGATAGGCTGCCAAATGAAAAACAAAGTCATGTAGTTTATTCAATACATTGTAAATATGAAAATTGTAAAGAGCAATACATTGGGGAGACTAAACAAATTCGGAAAAAACGAGTATCAACATCGCAGGGATAATACTAGTGGGCCTCAATCTGCAGTACATATGCACCTAAAGGCTAGCAACCACTCATTTGATGACAATAAGGTTAAAATCTTACTGAAAGAAAATAGTAGGTTTGAAAGGGGAGTAAAAGAAGCTATCTTCATAAAACAGCAAAACCCTTAACTAAATCGCCATGGTGGGGTGAGGTTTAATTTGGGTCGTTCTTACAACAGGTTCTTAGGCAATATAGGCTTAGATATGCTGATGGGGTGATACCAGACTAAAGGGGGCAATCAGGCCAGTCGTAGACCCCATAATCAGGCAGGACAATAGAAGTAATCAGTGAAGCCTCAGGGAATAGTCCTCTGCTCCCCCCAACCGAGAGCACAGCAGAGTCTGGCACCGCCACATCTGGACAGTAGGGATATATATATAGGGGAAAACTACCAGCAAAAAAAATAGTTCGCTGACGAACCCTCTTGGATAAGAAGCGAAACGTCCGACACCTTCGAAGAAGTACAGATGGCGGCTGAAGAAACCTTCTTATCGATGGACCACTCCTGTACGACTGAGTGCTTACAAAGACCAAATGTACTGGAGAAATCACTGTATTGCCCAGCTGCAGCAGAAGACGAAAGAATTATTTTCATTTGTTTGATGAGATTACGGACATGCAGGACACAGCACAACTGTCAATTTTTATTTGTGGGTTTAGTGCAAACTTTGAGATATGCGATGAGATGTCAGCCCTCCAAAATCTCAAAGGTACTAGGACAGGATAAGATATTTTCGGCGAAGTGCACAGAACAAAGGAAGAGTTAGAACTTGACTGGTCAAAGATGACCAGGGACACAACAAGGTTCCGAGTGTGCTGGGTCTATTAGGATGCATGAACTGGGAGAGAGAAAGCGGGGGTTTAAAATTCACTGTCTAATACACCAGAAAACATGCACTGTGTTGCAAAGTATTGATTTAGGATTTTGTCATGTAGGTTGTGATGTTATGTACAGTATATCCTTCATCAGAGCAAAGTTGATGAGTATTTCTTTCATAAATGGTGTAATTTCTTTCATGACATTTTTTACTGTGAAGAAGGAGGGTTATTTAGTTATCGTTTGCATACATGCTTATATCTTTGTTTAAAATTTATATGCAGTTGCATATATGCTCTGTTTGTTGCTATTTTAGACTGTGTACAGTGCGGGTTAAGTGAACATTGTTGCGTCTGGCTGCCGCTGCTTACCCGCAGAAAAACTTATCCTGTGACTGTTAAGCGTCCTTAAGAGTTTTGAGTTTATTGTTAGTTATTGTTAATGTTATTGTTATTCTTATTATTCTTATTCTTATTCTCATCAAAACATTATGTTGTCAATGAAATACTTTGTTTTTCCTTGACTTTCAGCCCCTTTCCCTATTTCTGCTGCTGTAGAATGCAAATGTCGTCGTTTGTCGCCGACAAAACAGGTGTTCTTATCTCATCTCATCCCCTCCCCTCCCCTCGCCTCCCCAGGTTGGAAAGTACTTGGGGTATCGAGTGGAAGAAAGGTAGATAAGGAGACTTGGTGGTAGAATGGGGAGGTGCAGGAGTGTATACAGAGAAAGAGGTTAGCAAAGAAGAAGTGGGACACAGAGAGGACAGAAGAGAGGTTAAAGTAAAGGTGTCAAAGGCCAAACAAGAGGCCTATGATGACTTGTATGCTCGGCTGGACAGCAAGGAAGGTGAGACTGATCTTTACAGGCTTGCGAGACAGAGAGACAAAGCTGGTAAGTACCTGCAGCAGGTTACGGTGATTAAGGATAGAGATGGCAATGTATTAACAGGTGCCAGTAGTGTAATGGCAAGATGGAAAGAGTACTTTGAAGAATTGACGAATGAGGAAAATGAGAAGGACCAAAGAGTAAAAGATGTGACTGTTGAAGACCAAGACATAGCAAACATTAGCAAGGGTGAAGTGAGGAGGGCGCTGAAGAGGATGATGGGTGGAAAGGCACTCGGGCCTGATGGTTTACCAATCAAGGTATGGAAGTGTCTTGGAGAGGTGGCGGTGGTGTTCCTGACTGGGTTATTCAACAAGATCTTAGATGGTGAACAGATGCCTGAAGAATGGAGACGAAGTGTACTGGTGCCATTTTTAAGAACAAAGGAGATGTGCAAAGTTGTACTAACTACAGAGGAATAAAGTTGATTAGCCATACAATGAAACTATGGGAAAGAGCAGTTGAAGCTACATTTTTCAGCATCAGTATGGCTTCATGCCAAAAAAAAAAAGAGTACGACAGATGCAGTGTTTGCTTTACGAATGCTGATAGAGAAGTACAGAGAAAGTCAGAAGGAAGTGCATTGTGTCTTTGTAGGTCTGGAGAAAGCAAAATATTATATATAAATATACTTTCTACACCAAAAACCTACAGGTTGACAGGTATGTATTTTCTACTGCCAAAACAATAAAAACCATTATGCACCCATTCATTTTTTTTATTTTGCCTGTCCTCACAGGGTTCGGCGCCCAAAACAAACCTGACAATTTAAAAGATAAATAATATGTGCCGAACTGTGATGTAGAGATGCAACTAAACTGTACATTCGTAAAGGTGGCCATATTATCAGAAAAAAACTATTGATATGAAAAATGTGTGAACAGAAAGACCAATGCAGCATGATCAATCATAACATTTATCCAGATGTGAAGCGAGAAAATAATACAAGCAATCTTTATTTTCTCTTTTTTCCAGTTCAAGACGACATTCACTCCGAGCAAGCTATTTCTGACCAATGGTGTGAGTGTGTCTGCGTTTGAGTGAGAGCATGCTGGAGGTGAGGTTTGGGGCAGAGGCCATTAAAGCTCTGTTAAAACACTTAGAATCCTGCTGGCTGCTTTTTGAGCAAAAGGACAATGAAAAATAAGGAGAGACCAAGATTGTGAAGGCGTGACTGGATACTCAGTGGCTATTCTGGCCCATCCTTGCATTCCACTGGCAGGTTGTCAATACTATGAGCATAGAGGTGCAAGATGAGTCAACAACCTAATTCTAACATCAAACTTTCATGGGCAGCAGAGGGAAAGTGCACCTGCATTGAAAAGATGGGACGAGAGAGCTTTGCTGTTAATGCTTTCTCCATCACCCGACCTTCACTCCTCCAAATCTTAAAAAGAAAACCTTTTAAAAAGCTGACCCCTTTTCCACTTTCTTGCACACACATAGTGCAATAATAAACATGCCAACACACAACAACAGTGACACTTTTAAAATTCTGACCTGTGGCTGTATTGCATTTTTAGCATTTTTAACAAGATATAATTGCCGTCTCGCACAAGCTCTAGTCACAGCAGAAAGTGCCAAAGGCTTTATTTATTAAATAAAGAAAATATGCAGCACAGATGACCAAAGAAACCATTTTAAAAGGGTGGTTAGCAATGGATTTCTGTCATGCCTCTAAGTGCACAACAGCATGCATTTTGACACTGGGCCTTTTACTTTGATACTATCCAAACTAAGTGGCACAATCTCTTTAAAGTCAAAGTCAGCTTTATTGTCAAATATGCTAATATGCATGACATACAGCGCAGATGAAATTACTGTCCTCTCGGACCCAGCGTGCAAGGCACTTATAATGTGGCTAAAAAAGACAGACAATTGACAACAGACAATACATGTAATTTGTGAATGTAAAGTGACGTAGTGTCGTTAGTAAAGTGAGGTAGTGTCGTATGTAAAGTAACGTAGTGTAGTATTGCAAAAACAAAACAAAAAACGTTGAAGTGAGGTCTTGCAGAACAAAAGAAAACAATAGTATAATAGAGTTCATGGTGATAGTACAGCATGTAGTGTGTACTCAGTGTGTAGTGTGCTCACGCCGGGCGTCGGACGGACATCGGGGGCACGACTTGCTCAACTCCACGCCACGATCAAGCTCTGCGCGTCACCTGCCTGGGAGATCTGACAACGAACCTACTTACAAATAAAGAGAAACATCAAACTCTTTATTGTATTTTTCCCTCCTCCTCAGCCCAATCAACTCTCCAAATGGAAAGAACCAGATTTCCCAGCCGCCTGTGAACCCGGCATCTTCACAGCAAGACCCCTCGAGCCGAGCTCCCGATGGGCCGCCACCACCCGTGGGCGCCCCGACCCCACCGTGAAACCTGCCGCACCCTGATGGCCAACATCGTCCAATTCGCCTGGCGACTCTGCAACTAGCTGCATCGTATATGTCCACGATCGCACATCGTCGGACATCGCTTATGTCCACGATCGGACTTCGTATATGTCCACGATCGGACATCGTCGGACATCGCTTATGTCCACGATCGGACTTCGGGAAGACGCTTCATGGCCGACACGGCCGCCGACGTCAGCGTGCTTCCTCAGCGTCCTGCAGAGCGCCATGGCAGCGCGATCATCGCCACCGTCGCCGATGACCGGCCTGTCCGTGCCCGACAGCATGGCCAACCCCACGCACCTTCGTCCTCACAATCCCTCATCGATTGTCCGACAACTCACGGTGAGAAGACCTTCCGGCATCGACTCGACGGCCGCGAGGAAAGTTTCCATCGATCGACTCAAACTGGCAGTCGTAGAGCACTCTTTGCCGTGCTCCCGTACAACGACTTCAGGCACCACGAAACCTCCTCGGCAACCTCCCAACCGACGCCTGCCATGCCCGGTGACCGTCATCTTGCCTGGCCTCACCATGTCGCAGAATGACTTTTGTTTTTATTTCTTTTTCCTTCATCGCTTTCACCGACTTCGGATCCAGGAGGGGAGCCCTGTTGCGTCACACGTGTGTATGATTTTGAAGTGCGCTTTTCAACCCTTTCATGTCTTTCAATTCCTTGATCTCCTTGATGTGCGTCTCACCCTGACGCATAGCACACGCTTGAAAATAGTATAAAAGGAGCTGTCGCGGGAAAGAGAGATCGGGCGAACCACGGGGCAGAATCATCTCAGACTCACGCCCGGCTAACGCCGGGCGTCGGACGGACATCGGGGGCACGACTTGCTCAACTCCACGCCACGATCAAGCTCTGAGCGTCACCTCCCTGGGAGATCTGACAACGAACCTACTTACAAATAAAGAGAAACATCAAACTCTTTATACTATATCTTGGACTGACCAAATGATTTTGTTAATTTTGTGAATGTATCTGTCAGGGGCGGCCCGGTGGTCACAGTTTGAATCCGGCCCCGGCTTCCCTATAATGTGATTGCGTGGGCTCCACGGACCTGTGTGGATTTTCTCTTGTTTTTTTTTTTTTTGTTTCCTCCCAGATTCCCAAAAAATGTGCCCGACTGTGCCGATGCTCAGAGGAGTGTGCAGAGTAAACAGGTTCACATTCATTCACATCACAACTCCCTGCAACACAAAGAGTGAGCAAAGAAGACATAAAAAGAAAGTTTCATGATTCAGAATCAGAATCATATTAAGAATCTTCTTTATTGCCAAATATGTAGAACACACAAGGAATTTGTCTACGGTTGAACACGCAGCTCTAGTATCATCATAAGAAAAATTGAGGCACTATACAGTTCTATTTGGGTTACTGTTTAGAGAGTTAATGGCTTGGGGGAAGAGGCTGTTTAAATGTCTGATGGATTTGGTGTGCATGGATTCTCAGTTTTATGTCAGAAGTCTGACTTAGTTTTGAAAGACGCTTCTAAATGAAATATATTATTATTATTATTATTATTATTATTATTATTATTATTATTATTATGACTTCATTCTCAAAATATAGACTTTAAAGTGAAACATCAATGTTTAAATTGGTGAATCGATCATTGGCATATATCAGAAGTCTGACTTAGTTTTGAAAGACGCTTCTAAATGAAATATATTATTATAATTATTATTATTATCTCTCATCTCGCTCATCTCATTTTCCGTACCGCTTATTCCTCATTAGGGTCGCAGAGGTTGCTGGAGCCTATCTCAGCTGTCTTCGGGCACGAGTCGGGGGACACCCTGAATTGGTTGCCAGCCAATCGCAGGGCACACAAAGACATACAACAGTCACTCTCACACTCACACCTAGGGACAATTTGGAGTGGTCAATCTGCCTGCCATGCATGTTTTTGGAGTGTGGGAGGAAACCGGAGGACCCGGAGAAAACCCACACGAGTCCGGGGAGAACATGCAAACTCCTATTATTATTATTATTATTATTATTATTATTATTATTATCATCATCTTTATTATGTTTGTTAAAGTTAAAGGACAGTAATTTCTTCTGTGCTGTATGTCATGCATATTAGCATATTTGACAATAAAGCTGACTTTGACTTCAATCTCAAAATATAGACTTTAAAGTGAAACATAATGTTTAAATTGGTGAATCGATCATTGTCATTTTAAGTATTGACAGCTGAATCAGTATCGATGCCCCCCCAACACCATTCCTAGTTGGTGTAAATACCATTTAGTCACAGCACACGTGGCACTCTTTTTGTTTTCTTTCTGTGTATTGACATTTTAAAACACCATACACGTTTGGGAAAAAAAATAATGTATCATGAGTGATAGGAAGCAAACCAAAGTTGAAGCATTGCATTTTCTGCAATGGTGCAGTTTCAATGTCATCTTTACGGCACAGTTGGCATTTTTTCTTATGATATATGCACATCTGACATTTTTTCTTCAAGTGTTCTGGTGAAGAACGTTTTGATCCAATTCTTGATGGAGACACGAGACAACTTTAAACAGCAAAGTTTCAAAGACCAGCTGAGAATTTTGGCTAACAAGAAGACATCGGTGAGAAGGTTTCTTCAGCCGTCCTCTGTACTTCTTTGAAGGTGTCGGACATTTCGCTTCCTATCCCAGAGGCTTCGTCAACGAATTAAAATCTTTTGCTGGTAGATTTGGCCCTATATATATATCCCTACTATCCAGACGTGTCGGTGCCAGACTCTGCTATGATTGGTCCCGGCTCTCAGGTTGGGGGGAGCAGAGGACTACTCCCTGCAGCTACATTGATTATCCTGACTGATTACTACTACAGTAGTCCACTGCTTCACACCTTCAAAGAAGTAAGATGACGGCTGAAGAAACCTTCTCATCGATGGAGCAGTCCTGTACGACTGATAGTTTACACAGACATAACAAAGCGACACAAACAGCTATTCATTTGTCTGAGTTGATCTTTGGATGACATAAAGCTGTATGCTCCCTGATCCCTGATCCACACAACCAGGATCTACAGCAGCGACATCGGGATGTCATTGGGGCTGGAGAAATGTAGTCGGATGGTGACTAAGAGGGGCAAAGTAGTCCACACTGAAGGGGTCTCACTCCCTGAAGGAACAATAGCAGACATTGAAAACAGCTACAAGTACCTCGGTATACCACAGGCCAATGGCAACCTCGAACTCGCAACAAGGAAAGTGGCTACGACCAAATACCTCCAGAGGGTGAGGCAAGTCCTGAGAAGCCAGCTCAATGGCAAGAACAAGACCCAGGCAATAAACAGCTATGCCCTGCCAAGTTGGCCAAAGGAAGAGATTCAGATCATGGATGTTAAGAACCGAAAACTCCTCACCATGCATGCAGGGCTCCATCCCAAGTACAGCACCCTGAGACTGTACACAAGCCGTAAGGAAGGAGGCCGGGGACTAGTGAGTGTGAGATCCACTGTCCAGGATGAAACATCCAAGCTCAATAAATGCATCAAAGAGAAGGCTCCAACGGATGATGTACTCAGAGAATGTCTCAGACAATGGGAAACAGAGGATGAGGTTCTGGAAGAGGGACAATCGTGGGAGGAAAAGCCCCTGCACGGGATGTATCACCGAACCATAACTGAAGTGGCTGATCTCAAGAAGTCCTATCAGTGGCTAGAGAGGGCTGGCCTAAAGGAGAGCACAGAGGCACTCATCCTGGCTGCTCAAGAGCAGGCCCTGAACACCAGAGCCATAGAGGCAGGGATATACCACACCAGGCAAAACCCAAGATGTAGGTTGTGCAAAGAGGCACCTGAGACAATCCAACACATAACTGCAGGGTGTAAGATGCTGGCAGGGAAAGCCTACATGGAGCGCCATAACCAGGTGGCTGGCATAGTCTACCGAAACATCTGTGCGGAGTATGGACTGGAAACCCCAAGGTCAAAATGGGAAACACCTCCCAAGGTAGTAGAGAATGACCGATGGGACTTCCAGATACAGACTGACAAGATGGTAATGGCGAACCAACCAGATATGGTGGTAATAGATAAAGGGCAAAGGAAAGCCGTTGGTGTGGATGTAGCGGTCCCTCGTGATGGAAACATCAGAAAGAAGGAACATGAGAAAATCGAGAAATACCAAGGACTCAGAGAGGAGCTGGAGAGAGCCTGGAAGGTAAAGGTGACAGTCGTGTCTGTGGTGGTCGGAGCACTCGGGGCAGAAAAATGGGGGACAGACACCACCCATGGTAGGTGAGACAAGGATTTTATATATATATATATATATATATATATATATATATATATATATATATATATATATATATATATATATATATATATATATATGTGTGTATATATATATATACGACAGGATAGTATACGATGTCAATCTGTTGTCGTTTTAACGTTTTCTATTGAATACACCCGAGCCGTACCTACTCCCGTGAGGTTCTGCTCGACATCGGCAGTTCATTTTTAAAACCAAAACCAGCTGAAGCAGAAGGGCACTCAAAGACTCCTTCTCCAACACCGACTGGAACATATTCAGACAAGCGGCCACCTACAACAACACCACTGACCTCCAAGAGTACACAGACTCTGTTATCTCCTACATGAGGAAGTGCATGGTTGACGTGACTGTCACCAGATATGTCACCATCCGGGCCAACCAGAAGCCATGGCTGACGGGTGAAGTCCACAGGCTCCTTAAGGCTCGGAACGCTGCCTACAAAGCTGGCGATGAGCTGGGCCTGAGGACAGCCAGGGCCAACCTGTCACGTGGCATCAGGATGGCGAAGAGACAGCACTCCAGGAGGATCGCAACCACTTCAGGGAGAGCAGAGACACCAGGAACCTGTGGCGTGGGATACAGACGATCACAGACTACAAGCCCTCTCCACGGACCTGCGAGAACTCCACCACTCTGCTGAACCAGCTGAACGACTTCTTCGCCCGCGTCGAGGCAGACAACAGCACTCCAGCACAGAAGACCCCACCACCTCCCGGCGAACAGGTGCTGACACTGTCCCAGGACAGCGTGAGGCGATCCCTCGGAGGGACCAACGCACGAAAAGCCCCGGGTCCCGACGGCATTCCTGGCCGTGTTCTGAGAGACTGCGCTGAGGAGCTCACAGATGTCTTCACGGACATTTTCAACACCTCTCTGAGCCAGGCTGTTGTGCCCACGTGCCTCAAAGCCGCCACCATTATCCCGGTCCCTAAGAAGTCGTCCCCCATCTGCCACAATGACTACCGCCCAGTCGCACTCACTCCCATCCTCATGAAGTGCTTCAAGCGGCTAGTTATGAACCACATAAAGGCTGCCCTCCCCCCCAACCATGACCCTTTCCAGTTTGCATATCGGCCCAACCACTCGACCGATGATGCCATCTCTACTGCTCTCCACACAGCGCTCACCCACCTGGAGACCAGAGACTCCTACGTCAGAATGCTGTTCATCGACTTCAGCTCAGCATTCAACACAATCATCCCCCACCAGCTCACCGACAAACTGAGCAAACTGGGGATCAGCACCTCCCTGTGCAACTGGGTGCTGACGGGGAGACCACAGGCAGTCAGAGTTGGAGACAACACTTACAGCACCATGACGCTGAACACAGGGGCCCCCCAGGGGTGTGTGCTGAGCCCCCTCCTCTTCACTCTGCTCACGCATGACTGCTCACCATCATCACCCAGCTCCAATCTCTTCATAAAGTTTGCGGATGACACGACTGTTGTGTGCCTCATCAACAACGACGAGGAGACAGCCTACAGGGACGAGGTCAGCCGCCTGGCCACGTGGTGCAAGGACAACAATCTCCGTCTGAATGTAGAGAAGACGAAGGAGATTGTTGTGGACTTCAGGAGAGTGCGCCCCCAGCATGCTCCACTAACCATCGACGGTGCTGCAGTGGAGAGAGTGAGCAGCACCAAGTTCCTGGGAGTCCACATATCCGAAGACCTGTCCTGGAGCCACAACACGGCATCACTGGCCAAGAGATCCCACCAGCGCCTGTACTTCCTCCGCAAGCTCAAAAGAGTTGGAGCCCCGACCCCCATCACGACCTCCTTCTACCGCGGTACCATCGAGAGCATCCTGACCAGCTGTATCACCGTGTGGTACGGCGCCTGCACCGTGTCCTGCCGTAAGACTCTGCAGCGCATCGTGAGGACAGCTGAGAAGATCATCGGTGTCTCTCTCCCCCCCCCCTTCAGGATATTTACAACACCCGCATCACCCGCAGAGCCATCAGGATCGCTGGCAATTCCACACACCCCTCCCACAGCCTCTTCAGCCTGCTGCCATCGGGTAGGAGGAGTCTCCGAGCCAAGACCAGCAGGCTCAAGGACAGTTTCTGCCACCAGGCAGTCCGGAGACTCAACTCCCTCCCAGCCCTGCCCAGCCTGTCCCTTCCCACTGCCACACTCACCGAACTCTGAGTACACGCTACATGCTATACTATCATTCTGAACATTATTTTTTTTGTTCTTTTTCATTTTTTTCCGCAAGACCTCACTTCAACCCTTTCTTGTTTGTTTTTGCATTACTACATTATGTCACTGCCTCACTTTCCAGACGACACTACCTCACTTTACATTCAGAAATTACATGTATTGTCTGTTATCAATTGTATGTCTTTTTAGCCACGTTATAAGTGCCTTGCATGCCTTGCACGCTGGGTCCGAGAGGACATTAATTTCATCTGTGCTGTATGTCATGCATATTAGCATATTTGACAATGAAGCAGACTTTGACTTTTGAATGCTATTATATACCAAAATGTTGACAGTTCATTTATAAATCTTCGAACTTTTACTGTCATTTTAATAATTTTATATTTCGTATTATCGATCTTTATGACTGTGTCAGGGAACACGCTTTTTGCAGACTCAAATCCGCACGGATTCCCACGCATGCAGTTGTCCAAAAAATCACTGTCACGTTCTGGTTGGCGACCAACGGGTGGCGATGTCGGCCCCGTCTGCAGCTGCACAGGTGTTGTTCGTTTCAATCAGTGGCAGTGAAAAGGACTCCTGGCACCACCATTCTGTGTATGGTCATTGTGTTAGTTTCACCTTGTCAGGTTGGTTTCATTTTGTCATAGTTTTACTCATGATTTCGTTTGCTACTTTGTTCTTTTTATATTATGTTCCTGCTGACTTTATTTAATACAATATGTCAAATACACCCTGCTGCTCCCTCCTGGTTGCTTCTTTTTGGGATCCACCACCACCCACCACCTCATAAACCGTGACACAGACAGATGGATAGATAGATAGATGTGTGTGTGTGTGTGTGTGTGTGTGTGTGTGTGTGTGCGTGTGTGTGGTTATGCGTGCGTGTGTATGTGTGTGTGAAAGTGTGTTTGCACAACTATTTGCTGCTCATCTCAGGCCCAGTGCCCCTGTGCCCTGGACTCTCTTTCTCCCCCACTGTGTGTGGGTTTATTCACAGGAAATGCAGGGGAGCCTCACGGGTGGCTGGCCTGATGTAAAGCGACGTGGCGTCTCCAGCGAGCCGGGAACTTAGCATGTCAGGCAGGTCAGCAAGGGGCATGGAGACAGTCAATAAAATATTCAATACAACTTTGCCAGTCCATGGATCTAATATCTCAGGAAAACCTTCCATTTTGAAAATGGAAAAAAAAAGCCATGCCAATTTTTACAGCGACTTGTTTAAAGTTGTTAAAGTCAACATCAATGATTTTGACTGCATACTTTCCAGTTAGAAGTTATAGTTCAAAACAATGGTTTGACCTTGCTCACCTCATGGTTACTTGATCACTTTTGGTCGAACAAAATGTTCTTCGGAGAAACAACTGCCATCCCAGTTTTGGTATTGAAGTGGACAGGTTGAGAGGTTGAAAATACTGTTCGAGTTTGACAGTGACGCCTTGACAGTTTAGTCTAAATGCACTGACATATAATATGCCTCTTTAATGCCATGAGTTCTAGTATTCATACTTCAGTATTAGCAACATGCAACTGCTGGGTAGACCCATCACATCTAGTCAGAGTCTGCTGAGACAGGTGCCCTCACTGGACCTGGTTGGTATGGCGAGCTACAGGCTGCTATTGTCCTGTTTTGCTGATTAATTTAGACACTAAGATGTTTTTGCGATATCCTCTGACTCCCTGGCAATCGCTGCCTCCTTCTTTGTGTTCTTTTGGTCTACTTACATTTTTAACAAGCTTCTCCTTTGTCGTCATGTCGCTTATTGTGTCGTCTTGAGCATTGGCTTTTTTTACACTGCATAGGTTGGTTGAATATGTGAGATCAGTGTTACACCCTAAAATGGTTTTCCTTTTGTCACGTGAATAATTAATGGGGTGTTGACTTCATTATCCGAGTTGTTACCTCTAACAGTATAAGAAATATGATTCTAGCAATGTATATATAATAAGCTGCCTCGATAGATTTGAGAGAATCAATTGTTTTTTCCTTTTTAAAGATAAGGGTATGCCACTTAACTGATTGACTAGCTACAATCTTTAACTTTATCGCGTTTCAGCTCGTGGTGAATTAATCGACAGCAAATGTGATAATCAACAGACGTGTCTGCAGCGAATTAGTCTGATGCCATTGAATCTAACTACAGTCAAACCTGAATGACTCATACCTGTCAACATCCACGGCTCCATGCCCTTACAAATTGTCGTATTTTCCCTTATAAAATACAAAATAATCATACACCATATTTTTTCAAACGTGTTTATTTATGTAGTTTAATATGTTAAATTGTACATGTGTTTTGTTATATCATTCTGTACATATTCTTAATAAATGATGAAATTACAAGTGTTGCTTTATTACTACAGTGTTCTCTATTGTATGCTATTGTATGATCGAGATGTTTTGTAGGCCTGGCTCTTAATGCGTCTTTAAAGGACAACCGACGCCTTCGGACAAGTTGTGTCCATAATTTGTAAAATCGCTTCAAATGACTTCGACTGAGCGTATTTTACAAAGATTCCACCGCATATAGCTATATGTTACGTTTTAAGACTCACGCTGAATATTCAGGAAGTCTTGTTTTTGAGTTGGTGACGATTCCTGACGTCACGTCAAGGAAGGAACGCCCCTGATCGAGAAAAGGACACACAAGGCATTTTGCGGTACTTTGTTTGGTCTGAAAACTTTGTGTTGATCCGTGTTGATGGTGAAATTAGAAGGAAAGCACATAAATAATGTGATGGTGAATTGTTGTGTGTTGCACCAAGACAGCTATTTGATATTCGCTGACACAAATTTCCAGGATACAAATCAGCCCCTTTCCAACGGAGCTTTGGCGCCATCTTTTGCATTTTCTGGATGCCACATTTCTGTACAGATGCCTCAAAATGAGAGGGAATAACTTATTATTATTAATTATTAAGTGCAAACATTTATGCTTTCCTCTTCAGAACAATTTGAATCATATTCATAAGTGGATGAGTAACAAGAAAGCTACTTCTCCAAATCTGAAGCCATTGTTTTGATTCTCGAGCAAGGCAAGACGTCTTGGCGTGACATCACAAACAAAGGGGGTGGGACCTTCTTAAACGGGCCACTTCCGGGTTCAATTTGAGTTTTTGGACCCTTTAAGTCATTTTTGGTGTTTTGCATTTGACTAAAAATATCAGCCTGCGTGTTTTAGGTATTTTAGATGCTATAAAACGTTTTTCTGATGTCGTTAGGAAACAAAAAAGTCTTTTTATGCAAGCAACACAATACGAATATTCCACACCTTTCTTCGAAGCTTGCATCAATCCCTCGTATCGTCCTGACTTTCGCTTTGTTCACGTATGATAGGAATGACACATTGGGAAATCCCCAGGAGGCAGACACATGCGCACAGTAGTATCAAACCGCTCTGCAACAATGCAACAAAAAAAAACGATCCCGAGATAGAGGCTACCGCGGCGAACTCGTTTGACTTGATTGATTTACCGTTTCGTGATAGTCGGTGCATACCGGATTGTTGGGGTAATTCGCTATACGTACATCTTTTTGCATCGTTTTGTTTTTCTTGGACTTCCTGACATGTCATATCCTGCCTGCCTTTACAGGATGTTACATCCTATTACGTCACATCCTATTATGTCACATCCTGTCCATCTTATAAAAATGCTCTCCCAGCGCGTCTATCTCTCTCTTTAATAAAAATAACAATAATACATTTAATTTACAAGCGCCTTTCTGAACACCCAAGGACACTTTACAACAAAGACAATACACAAAACAGTAAAATCATGAATAAAACAATAAATAATAAAACAGCAGATTAAACTAGACAATGAAGGCAAGTTTAAAGTGGGTTTTCAGGTGAGATTTGAAAGTAGGAAGGGAGTCAATGTTACGGTGGAAGTGAGTTCCAGAGTTTGGGAGCAGAGCGGCTGAAAGCTCTGCACCCCATCGTTGTGAGATGGGCAGAAGGCATATAGAGGTGGAGGGAGGAAGAGGATCTGAGGGCCCGAGAGGGAACGGAGATTTGAATTAGGTCAGACAGATAGGGTGCATTCCCAGTGTTAGCGTCAATCAGTCCAAAATAGTATTGTGATTTTGCACGTGTGATAGAGTCCTTGTAATGGGTGAGGTGAGCTGTGTTCATGTCCATGTGGGTAGTGAGGCCGGTATTCCTGTAAAGTCTTTCCAGTTGCCGAGTTTTCTCCTTGGTGGAGCGGAGATGGGCGGTGAACCAAGGGGCGGATCGGGTGAATTGGACTGGCCGGGACTTTACAGGAGCAAGGGCGTTGAGCATGTTTGCAAGGCTCGTGTTGTACCGGGAAACAAGTTCATCAGGGTGGGAGTTGTAGTCCTGATAGAGTGTTTTTATACACATCCGTGAATATCCTGTGTTATTTCATGTTTAGTTTAGTCTATATGGATGTATGTAGCTTATTAGTTAATTCGTTGCATATGTAGGGTGTAACTACAGATGTTCCTCAGTCTAATGTTCTCCCAACCCCCTGCCCGTAGCTGATTGCACAACAGATCGCTGCTGTGTGAGTTAAACTAGGTTGAAGGGGCGGGCTTTGCGCTCTCCGCTTCCCGCTCCGACGAGAGATGTTCTTCTATTGTTTTACTAGAATAAAGTAGTCTTTTCTGTTCACCATCTATCGTCAGGGAGAATCAGGAATTAGATTCCAACAGTCCGGATTGAGGGTGGCAGCCATTGCAGTGAGGGTGACGGTGTCGATGTGTTTGATGTTCCGATAAGTGATGATGCGGGGTGGCTTGGAGAGAGGGAGTGTGATGGGAACATGAAATGAGACAAGGAAATGGTCCGTTACAGGTAGTTCATTTGCTGGGCAGTTGGCGGGGGTAAAACCACAGCAGCATATCAAGTCCAGGGTATGCCCTTTTATATGCGTGGGAAAATCAGAGAATTGATGCAAGCCCAAACTCTCCAGTGAGGAAATTAAGTCTTTGGTGAGGGGATGGGTGGAATTGCCAATGTGTATGTTGAAGTCCCCCAGGATAATAATATTTGGTGACAGAGTGGAGAGGTGTGTGAGGACAGCAGAGAAGTCTTTTAAAAAGTCACGATGTGGTTTCGGGGGACGATATACATTGGCTATAATTGTGGGAGATGGTCCAGAAATTTGACACGCAAGGCATTCAAAAGAGAGAGTTTCCGGGACTGGCACTTGAATAACTTTCTAGTTCTCGCGGTAGAATATCGCGAGACCGCCTCTGCGGCCCGAGAGGCGGAGTTTTGAAAGGTAAACAAACCCTGGTGGCATCGTGTCGTTCAACTCGGAAAAGTCTCCCGCCGTTTGTCAGGTCTCATTCTCTCAGCAGAAGAAGTCCAACTTATGGTCACTAAGGACGTCCTGGATAAGACAACCCTTTCCCGCAAGCGAGCGGATGTTCAGGAGGCCAAAGTTGACGCTGGTGGTGTCGTCATTTTGAGGGGCATTGGCCGACCTAGCCAGGCCGGCCAACACACGGTGTTCCACGAAGCGGCTGTACCTTCTGCGTGGCCGGCGTAAAGATGACCACAGGGAGGTGATACCTTGGAATAATCGAGGTGAAAGTCTCGACGTGATCCGCGGTGGAGATACCTCCGGGAAGGGCCACGAGCGATTACCAGGAATTGGAAATCGGGAGCCGAGTTTGAGCAGCTCTGCCGCCGAATACTGCAGCCGTGCAACGGGTCGATGGAGGAGCGACATGATATCAACCAGTAAGGTCCAGAGACAGGCAGCGTTCAGGTTAGCCCTCAACAGCAGGTACAGGTGGGTGAGGATGGTACGTGTTCTCGTCTGTGATCCGGATAAATGACCAGAATCACAAGACGATCCGATAGCCAAAACGGATTGGAATTCGCCCATAAGTTCCTCTGGTGGCTGTCGAGTATTTCCAGTGGTTACAGGAATCGTAAAAACTAAAAAGAAGCCAAAATGTTTGCGGGCGAATAGCGGCAGCCAAGAGCGCGCCAGCGTACACTCGACTCGGAAGTGATAATAGGTGGCCCTTTCCTCTCTGTCTCCCCTCAACTGACCTCACAATGTCCCTGCTGTCTACAAGATTAAAATAACTAATTCTGTTCAACACCTGGCTGGATGAACCAGGAACGAACGATCACTTTTAACCCATCATTATTGGTGCCGAAAAAACTCCGCGGCCTAGCGGATCGGCGTCGAGAGGGAGGAGTGGACCCCACTTCTTCCAGAGGACAAAGCCTCTTTCCTTCGAGTGGGTTCGAGTGGGGCCGCCTCTCTTCTTGATGCTCCTCGCTAAGGATTGCTTTAACGGGTGAGTGCCACCGGCATGCAGCTATGTTGAATGAATGGATTGCATAATAATTTTTTTGGGCCAAGGAATTCTGATGACGGTTGATCTGCGATCAGTGCGATCTTTCTCACTGCTGGTTCTATGGTCTTGATATCCCCTGCTATGAATCTTTTATGGATAGTGGCAATCAGACTAGCTAAAGCTAGCAATATGAGCCGAAAGGTGATGATACCCATTCATGCATTTGAAATACCGCTTATCTCGAGGGTACTCGAACCTATCTCAGCCGACTTGGGGCGGAAGGCATACTATACACTGAACTGCGGGGTCTCCGGCCAGTGGGGCATGCTCGGAACACCTCACCAGGGAAGCGCCCTGGGGGCATCCGAATCAGATGCCCGAGCCACCTCATTTGGCTCCTCTCGATGTGGAGGAGAACCGGCTCGACTTTGAGCCCCTCCCGGATGACTGAGCTTCTCACCTTATCTCCAAGGGAGAGCCCGGAAACCCTACGGAGAAAGCTCATTTCGGCCGCTTGTATCCGGGATCTCGTTCTTTCGCACACAAACCACAGCTCGTGACCATAGATGGGGGTTGGAACGTAGATCGACCGGTAGATTGAGAGCTTTTTGGCTCAGCTCCTTCTTCACCACGACAGATCGGTACAAAGTCCGCATCACAGCAGACACCGCAGCGATCCACCTGTCGACCTCTCGCTCCCTTCCACCCTCATTCGTGAGCAAGACTCCCAGATACTTAAACTGTGCACTAGTGGTGCACTGCTTTCCCCTCCTAAGACGCCGGATGGTGGACCAGAATTTCCTCGAAGCGGCCCGGAAGTCGGCTTCCATGGACTCACCGAACTCTTCCCATGCCCGTGTTTTCCCTCGGCGACCACTTGGCTAATCGATACCTGTCAGCTGTCTTAAGGGTCCCACAGGCTATATAGGCCCGGCAGGACTCCTTCTTCAGCTTTACGGCATCCCTCACTACTGGTGTCCACCAGCGAGTACGGGGGTTGCCGCCACGATAGGCACCAACCACCTTACGGCCACAACTCCGATTTGCCGCCTCAGCAAGGGAGGTACGGAACATGGTCCATTCTGACTCAATGTCCCCCACCGGCCCCAGGACATGTGTAAAGTTCTGTCGGAGGTGGGAGTTGAAACTCCTTCTGACAGGGGATTCCGCCAGACGTTTCCAACAAACCCTCACAAAACGTTTGGGTCTTCCAGGTCAGACTGGCATCTTCCCCCACCAACGGAGCCTACTCACCACCAGGTGGTGATCAGTTGACAGCTCAGCCCCTCTCTTCACTCGAGTGTCCAAAACATGAGGCAGCAAATCTGATGATACAACTAAAAAGGCAATCAGCGATTTGCGACCACGTGCACATATGGATATCCTTATGTTTGAATGAAGTGTTTGTTATAGGCAATCCGTTTCGAGCACAGAAGTCCAATAACAAAACACCACTCCTGTTCTGATCGGGGGGGGGGGGGGGGGGGGTGGGGTGTTCCGCCCAATCACGCCCCTCCGGGTCTCACTGTCATTGCCCACATGAGCATTGAAATTGCCCAGCAGAACAAGGGAGTCCCCAGGGGGAGTGCTCTCCAGCACACCCCCTCAGGTCTACAAAAAGGATGGGTACACTGAACTGCTGTTTGGTGCATACGCACAGACAACAGTCAGAACCCATCCCCCCACCCAAAGGCGGAGGGAAGCAACCCTTTCGTCTACCGGGGTGAATTCCAACGTATAGGCGGCAGGCCGGGGGGCAATAAGCATGCCGACACCTGCTCTACACCTCTCACCATGGGCAACTCCAGAGTGGAAGACAGTCCAACCCTTTTCGAGAGGGCTGGTACCGGAACCCAGGCTGCGTGTGGAGGCAAGCCCAACTATGTCTAGTCAGAACTTTTCGACCTCGTGCACCAGCTCCGGCTCCTTCCCTGTAAGCCCGACCGGGCCCCATGGGTGTAGGCCCGGCCACCAGGTGGTCGCCAACGAGCCCCATCTCCAGGCCTGGTTCCAGAGAGGGGCCCCGGTGACCCGCGTCCGGGTAAGGGAAAACCAAATCCATTTGTGTTTTTCTTCATATGAGGTCTTCTGAGTCGTACTTCGTCTGGCCCCTCACCCAGGACCTGTTTGCCATGGTTGACCCTACCATGGGCATAAAGCCCCAGACAACCTAGCTCCTAGGATCATTGGGACACACAAACCCCTCCACCACGGTAAGGTGATGACTCATGGAGATGTACAGTGTTTATTTCATCAAATACTTAACAATATATTACCAACATTCCAACACCACGGATCCACCGTGATTCCACCATGGATTAGGGACACCGTGTCCCTGATCCACTGGTGGAAAGACGCTTTGACCCTCTCCTTTTTCATCTAAAACTGCTTCATGTAACAAAGAGGGTACAGAAAGTGTTTAAGATTGAATGACTCTCTGTGTCTTTGTGGTGTCATATTGTCTTTGTGCTGTCATATTATTTGTTAATTCATTTTTTTCTGTTCTTTTGACTTCAAGACAGCGCCGCGAGAGTGGCTGCCTTTCCAGCAGCTCATGTATTTTGTTTTTCTACTTTTATTCCTTTCATCACTTTGCTGCTGTGAAATGTAAATTTTTCCACTGTGAGACGAATAAAGGCATATCCAATCCAATCCACTTTATTCAAATGAGTCAGATTTTTTTTTCTTTCTGAGTGGTTTCCATACTTCAAACCACATTATTATTATTATTATTTCTAAGTGTTCTTGGGCAAGATACTGACGCCTTAGTGGCTCCTGATGATGTGTCATCAGGAGGTAAAATGAAGAAACAAGGTCAAGGAGCTTTGAGAACCAAATGGGCTCTTTGAATGAAAAATACCATATTTCCTTCACAGTGATCTGTATTCTTTAAATTATTCCAATAAAACAGTTGGCTGGCTGGCTGGCTATCTCGCTAACTATCTATTAGCTATATGGCTATCTATTAGCTATATGGCTATCTAGCTGGCTATCTATTAGGTAGCTTGCTAGCTCTCTATTAGCTATATGGCTGTCTAGATGGCCAGCTATCTAGCTAGCTATCTACTTGCGATCTATTTGCTATGTATTGGCTATCTGGCTGCCTGGCTATCACGCTAGCTATCTATTAGCTATATGGCTATCTAGCTGGCTAGCTCGCTTTCTATTTTTTTGAGTTACTTCCGGGTTGAGTGAACGCTGGCGCGTGTGCCTGCCGCTGCTCACCCACAGAAAAACTATAAAGTGAGGTTGAGAGTTTTGAAAGGCGGTAATAAATAAAATGTATTATTATTATTATCCCAGTCCCCTTCGGTACACCTGAATCGGTTGCCAGCCAATCACAGGGTACACAAAAATTAAAAACCACTCGGACTCACAACTTGGGGACAATTTGGAGTGCTCAATCAGCCAACCATGCATGTTTTGGAATGTGGGAGGAAACTGGATGAACCACACAAAATCCACACAGGCCATGGGAGAACACACAAACTCAACACAGAAGATTAAGCTGGTAGCTATGTGCCAACCACTCGACTCCAGAGCCACCCAGGCCCTGAATATGTTATTCAAAATTTTAAACAAAAACACCCAGCAGATTTGGAGAACTGTTCCCTTTTTTTGCAACTCAAAGGAATACAAGGACATCACATGAGGAAACATGGGGGAAATGCAGCTCTCATTAAAAGTAATCAGGAATGCAAAATGTAGAAAATGCCACAATCGAGCCAAGACGTACAACCTTGAATGATAAATAAAACAAAAACTAATCCAGACGCAAAGGTGGGGGGGGGACAAAAGAGCAAGTTTAACCAACAGACATAAAAAGGACTTTGACAATGGAGAATGCAGCAACAAACCGTCTTCATTTTGACTGTCCTCACAACAGCCAGGCCACACACAGCATGTACTGATGAAAAATAGATTTTCAGCTTGTGAGCGAAGGCGAATCCAGGCGCCAATGCAGTATGTATATCATGCAATGGCATGTTTGTGCTAATACACTATGCATGAGTTGTCCAAGCATCATCTAACATTCAGCAGGTTAGGGAGGCTGGAGGTGAGGCCAACACAGCCTGCAGCCAAAGATGCCTGCTTTTCAAAGTGAGCTTTATCACAGCTTGCTGGTGCCACACAGAAACATAACGAGGGAACACGCACATTCTTTGCAGTCAGCCTCAAATGCATTGTTACACGTACAAATACTTATCTCAGTATGCTGCATTCAACAAAAATTCCCTGTTCACGCTACAGGCACAAAATGCACTAAAGAGTGGGAAACAAACACATACACACGCACGCACGCGCGCACACACACACACACACACACACACACACACACACACACACACACACACACACACACACACACACACACACACACACACGGATTCAGTTATTTAATATCCATCCATCCATTTTCCGTACCGCTTATTCCTCATTAGGGTCACGGGGGGTGCTGGAACCAATCCCAGCTGTCTTTGGGCACGAGGCGGGGGACACACTGAATTGGTTGCCAGCCAATCGCAGGGCACACAAGGAAAAACAACAGTCACTCTCACATTCACACCGAGGGACAATTTGGAGTCTTCAATCTGCCTGCCATGCATGTTTTTGGAATGTGGGAGGAAACCAGAGGACCCGGAGAAAACCCACGCGTCCCCGGGGAAAACATGCAAACTCCCCACAGGAAGGCCGAAGCGGGACATGAACCGGCGACCTCTGCACTGTGAAGCCACTTGACTACCGGGCGGCCCCTATTTAATATGATTCCGAATAAAATATACAAATCCACCTATGATCCGAGACACTTCATTTCAGTTTATGTCATGCAAATTCACTATCTTCGTTTCCTTTTGGCTGTTCAATTCAGGGCTCGCCACAGCGAGTCAGTGTCCTCCACCTAACCCGGTTTTGTGCATCCTCTTCTCCCACACCAGCTACCATCATGTCCTCTTTAACAACATCCATAAACCTCCTCTTTGGTCTTCCTTTCGGTCTCCTGCCTGGCAGTTCAAGTCTCAGCATACTTCTTCCAATATAGTCACACTCACTCCTCTGGACATATCCATACCATCTCAGTCTGGCCTCTCTGACTTTCTCTCCAAAGTCTCTAACATTCATGACAGACGCCTGAATTCTGCAGCCCTCTGCCAAGCTATTTATTGAGAGTATATGCGACTTTAAGTGATACATTAGTAAAACATAGTTTTCTTAATTAGAATGCCATGCCCCTAGAACGTTTCTAAGCACGAACAGCTGTAAGCAATAAAACATTGTCTTTTCTATGAACTGAATACATTTGTAACTCGGCTATTGAGCTCTTCCTGTGAAGGAGTTTCAAGTCGTTGTCACGTTCTGCAAGGGGGTGATGGCGGGTTCGGATCCCAAAAAGCAGGCAGGAGGGAGCAGGAGGTTGTTTGACAAATTGTATTAAAATAAAGTCAGCAGGAACAAAATGTAAAACATCAAAATGATCTGAATGGAAAAAATACAAAGTAGCAAAAGAAGACCAAAAGTAAAAGCCCGCCAAGGTTAAACAAACACGTACACAATGCATGCAGCAAACAAGCAGCAAACAAACAATGAATCGGCACCGGATGGTCGTGCCGGGTGTTCTTTTAAATGTCAATGATTAAACGACCAACACCTGCGAGGCTGCAGGCAGGGCTGACGTCGCTACCCGCTGGTCGCCAATCTGATCGGGACGACCAGCACCTGTGAGGTGTAGGCGGGGGCGACAGCGCCCCCCGTTGGTCGTCAACCAGATCATGACAGTCGTGAATTACTCAGGTGGTAAAAGAGTTTGCCAAGTCCCAAATTCTGTCCAAGGCCAGATCTCCTAGATGAAGATCACAGTTTAACTTGTTGTGTCTGTTAAACTTAGATTGACCTAAGCCCATCTGCGCCTTTTGTTTGGTTGGCCAGCTAAGCATGAAACTTTTAAATATGATAACTTCTTATTATGTCTAATCTCTGTCAAGTTGGCTGCAAATTCACTATCAACTATTTAATTCAGAATTATTCACAATTAGTTTTGGGAGCTAAATATTTCACCCCACATGTCAAAACTAACTTAAGAAAATCAAATGTTTATTTTTACTGATCTTTCATTGGTAATGGCACTTACAAAGTGTATGTGGTTTTAATGTGACTGTATCAAATTATGATTATCATAATAAACAGGTTTTAACACTATTGTTTTTGAAGTTTATAAAACCAATTGTTCAAATATGGCTCATGAAAAAGTGGCTTAGTTAAGGTTGAATGAAGGCTGACTTCAGGATCCTGCTCTGGCCCAGCGTACATATGATTATAGAATGTGGCTCAGATATGGGCCTGATGCGGCCCACGTTGGGGATGCCAGATGTGAAACATTTCAGTGAGGTACATTAAATAATAATAATACTACTACTACTACTACTACTACTACTACTACTACTACTACTACTACTAATAATAATAATAATAATAATAATGTCGATGAAAAGGTTTCTTCAGCCGTCATCTGTACTTCTTTGAAGGTGTCGGACATTTCGCTTCTTATCCAAGAGGCTTCGTCAACTAAAGTCTTTGCTAGTATCCTGGTTTGCTAATAATAATAATAATAATAATAATAATTTCATTTCTAAGCATAGAATGCCAAACACAGACTACGGGCCTTGTGCAGTCGCCTAAAGAGGTACATGAAAGAGAATGAGGCCAGAAGTTCGCAACACAACCTGCGAAAGCGTACGCTCAGTGGCAGGGTTCTCACACCAGAGCAGACCCTCCAAGGCTGGAAACTGAAAGATACTGGAAAGGCATATGGGAGGAGGTCGCACATAATAGCAGTGCACAATGGCTGGTGAATCTGAAAGAGGAGCACAGCAACCTCCCTGAACAGAACCCAGTCACCATCACAGCGGCAGATATCCAAGAAAAAGTCTCAGGTATGAAAAACTGGACAGCACCAGGCTATGGTCCACACCTACTGGCTAAGGAAACTCACAGCACTCCATGAGCGCCGAGCAGCACAAATGAACCAGTTGCTGATGGATGGGACTCACCCAGGATGGCTAACCAAAGGGCGAACAATCCTGATCATGAAGGATTCCTCAAAGGGTGCAGTTCCTTCCAGCTATCAGCCAATAACCTGTCTCTCCACAACATGGAAGCTCATGTCAGGCATCATTGCGGCTAAGATAAGTGGACACATGGATCAATACATGAGCAAAGCACAGAAAGGCATTGGTAGAGATACTAGAGATGCCAAAAATCAGCTGCTGGTTGACAGAACAGTCGCACAAGACTGCAGGTCCCGACATACCAACCTGTGCACAGCCTGGATTGATTACAAGAAAGCATATGACTCGATGCCACACACATGGATCACTGAATGATTGGAGTTGTATAAGGTCAACAGGACCCTGAGAGCCTTCGTTGCAAACTCGATGAGGATGTGGAAAACCACACTTGAAGCCAATGGCAAGCCACTAACGCAAGTGTCCATCAAATGTGGCATATACCAAGGTAATGCACTCTCGCCACTGCTATTCTGCATAGGACTGAACCCCCTCAGCCAGATAATCGCCAAGACAGGCTATGGATACCGCCTCAGAAATGGAGCTACGATCAGTCACCTCCTCTACATGGATGACATAAAGCTGTATGCTAAGAGCGAAACGGACATAGACTCCCTGATCCACACAACCAGAATCTACAGCAGTGACATCGGGATGTCATTCGGGCTGGAGAAATGTAGTCGGATGGTGACTAAGAGGGGCAAGGTAGTCCACACCAAAGGGATCTCACTCCCTGAACGAAGAATAGCAGACATTGAAAACAGCTACAAGTACCTCGGTATAACACAGGCCAATGTTAACCTCGAGCTAGCAACAAGGAAAGTGGCTACGACCAAATACCTCCAGCGGGTGAGGCAAGTCCTCAGAAGCCAGCTCAATGGCAAGAACAAGACCCGGGCAATAAACAGCTATGCCCTGCCAGTGATCAGATACCCTGCAGGAATAATAAGGTGGCCAAAGGGAGAGATTCAGACCACGGATGTTAAGAACCGAAAACTCCTCACCATGCATGGAGGGTTCCATCCCAAGTCCAGCACCCTGAGACTGTACACAAGCCGTAAGGAAGGAGGCCGGGGACTAGTGAGTGTGAGAGCCACTGTCCAGTATGAAACATCCAAGCTCCATGAATACATCAAAGAGAAGGCTCCAACAGATGGTGTACTCAGAGAATCTCTCAGACAATGGGGAACAGAGGATGAGGTGCTGGAGGAGGGACAATCATGGGAGGAAAAGCCCCTACACGGGATGTACACCGAACCATAGCAGAAGTGGCTGATCTCAAGAAGTCCTATCAGTGGCTAGAGAGGGCTGGCCTAAAGGAGAGCACAGAGGCACCCATCCTGGCTGCTCAAGAGCAGGCCCTGAACACCAGAGCCATAGAGGCAGGGATATACCACACCGGGCAAGACGGACAGACAGACAGACAGACAGACAGAGATAGATAGATAGATAGATAGATAGATAGATAGATAGATAGATAGATAGATAGATAGATAGATAGATAGATAGATATTTCCCGCACGGAATAGGGTCATTTTGGTCTATCATTTTACATCAGTGTGAATCATATTAGCCTTCTTCCTCATCTTTCCTTTGGATCCCGTACTAATTTAAATGGTCACTGTGTTCCGTTAGTTTTATAGATGGGAATAAACATTGCATTTTGTTGGTCAATTTCATGTACTGTACACATTATTGCAAACAGAAGACAGTGAATCACTGCATGTGCGCATGTGCACCTCTCTCTCTTTCTCCCCCTCTCTTCCTTTATCCCACAGTCTTGCACAAACACAGTCGCACTGTCACATAATCACTCCCACACATGTACACACACACACACAGACACACACACACACACACACACACACGCACACACACACACACACACACACGCACACACGCGCACACACACACGCGCACACACAAACACGCACAAACGCACACACAAACAAACACACACACACTCGCACAAACAAAGTGTGATATTCTGCATGCATGAGTTCATTTTCTCGTTAATGTGACCCTCCTTAGCATCTCTCATTGAGCTTAATGTTTAATACATGTTTTATTCTCTGCCTAAAGGCCAAAAGCTGTGTCGGGTTTCTTTGTGTGAGCAACTCTGTAAATCACAAAAGCGGAACATGATATACTGAAGGCCAGACATATGATTTTACTCATATTCAAATGTCCATCATAGACTTAGGATGACTCCCAGTTCTTGGTTAAATTATATATACAATACAAATACAATATTACAGAGAGCAACCATTTCTCTCAGCATTGAATAAGAACTCTTTTTTTTTATCGCCGTCATAGCGTTGTGGCTGGTTTGCCCGATCCGCTTAACACTCAGCATTATGCCACATTTATCTTTAAATAGAATATTACAGCATTGCACAAACTGAGGATACAAAATAACTGTTTCTTAACAAATGCTTAACAAACAATTTTGGCCAGTCAGCCAGCATCGCACTCGCACAGCAATGGCGTCCGTATCAGGTCGTTTGCATGTCATTAAGCACAGAGTCTCTATTCAATACAGTATTTTGAATGGATTTTGACTTCCCACCATTTTGACTTATGACGGTTTTGTCTGAACGAAACCCGGTCGTAAGTCGGATGTTACCTGTGTCTCCATTTAGTCTTATCATATACTGATACACTCAGACTCAAACAGAAATAACTCACGATTATTTTAAATGCTTCACTTTGGTTTCCTAAAGAACACTTTGTTACAACTACCATAACGTGAGCACCTTTCTCACTAATATTTTGCTAAAATTAATACAATTTTACAATTTACAATACAATAATACAATATTTTTTATTTTTGACCCCACTGACCCCCACTCCCACCCTTTTCAATTTCGCTGCTGTAGATTGCAAATTTCCCCAATGTGGGACTATTAAAGGCTTTCTGATTCTGATTCTGACCTCAATTTATGAACGTATCTTCATATGAATTTTAAACTTATGAATATATTGCGAGGAAAATTCAAAGCGTGAAAGGTAAAAATGGTCTGCTACTCCCAGCTCCAGGTTTCCTGAACGCAACATATGCATAGCTGCTCTGCCATTGGCTATAATCAAGCACCATCCTGACAGGCATCTCATTGGCTGAGAGGGACTTTGACCATATAAGTCAATGGGTGTAGATAGATTTGTTTAAATATAAATGACCCAGTTGGACGATCACTCACTATGTTGATGTCTGCCTGGGACATTTGCAACGGACTGTTAAAAGCTGAAAAAAAAAAACACAAATGCCTTTGGATGCGTTCTTGACTGGTCGAAAGAGGGCAAAAATCGAAAAGGAAGCAGTTAAAAATTCAAACTCATTTTTACTCATTATTCTTTGATTTTTACTTGATACACAGCCCTCATTTTCGATGCAATAATCTAACTGTAACATGTATTTGTTCGATACTTTCATTGACTTTTGTTGTTACATTGTAACATTCATGTCTGAATTTGGGCGCTGGGGGTGCTTGGAATGGGTGAGTGCATTTATTATGAACACGATATTCCAGTAAAGACATTTCTTTCAGATACAGTCTAACCTCGGTTTTAGAACGTTTAGGTTATTGACCAATTCGGTTTTCGACCATGTCATTTTTTTATGCCTCGGTTTACGACCGAAAATTGTTATTGTTCAAAAATTATAATAAAAAGAACAGACTTGTATGATGTGACGCTTTCTCGTTTAGCGTCCATTGTGAGCTGATGAGTTTTTATTGTTCAATAAAGATTTAAAAAAAAAGTTGACGTGTTTGGTGAGAACTAGTAATGTCTGCATCAAAGAAAGCAAGCGGACATTGTAAACATGGTGAAGAAAAAGGAAAATAACACCATTTTCCTTTTTGTGTGTTAAAATTAAGAAAGATTTGATCATGAAATATGACTCAGGTATGCACGTGCCTTTGTTCGTTCAAGAATTTAAGATGCTAAAAAAGAAAGACAAAGAATCTCATATATTCAGCAAACAAAGGCCACAAATGTTAGAAGTAGAGAAACTTATTTTCATCAATGAGTGATGGCTGGACGGACATAGTCGAGCCAAGATGTGATTTTTTGGCAAAGCAAAGCAAATGCAGAAACATAAAAAAAAAATAAAATATATATATATATATATATATATATATATATATATATATATATATATATATACACAGTAAAGTCTCGTTATATCGATATTCAAGGGAGTCCGAAAAAATATCGATATAACCGGGACTATCGATATATCAGACCCTGTTTGCATGTAATTTTCTCCGTGCTTGCATAGAAATAGTATTGATATAACAGGGACTATCGATATATCCGATATCGATATAACGAGACTTTACTGTATATATATTCTAGCATTGGTCCTGAAGAGTATAATTTTAAAGCAAGCAGAGGATGGTTTGCAAAGATGGTGTATCCTGCGATTGGCGACCTAGTCATCAATGGCATCTGGCCTGGATTTGGCATGAAGCTGGCACAGCTGGCCTTGTGTCGGCACTGGCTTAATGCACGGCTGAACATGGCCTGGAAGTGGCAAAGGAGGCACTGGCTTGACTCTGACAAATCAGATGTGGACCATTTGTGGTGTGAAGTATGTGAGCCAAAAATCAATGGACAATGCTGGTCCATTTATGGCCAGCCTGTATTGAGCCACCCTGAAATTCACTTTATTTTAGTTTCTCTTCACACGGCTGATGTGTTTTTTACAGGAATTAAATTCCAACAACGGCCTTCTTTTACATTGAAGACCCATGCGGAATTATATTCGGCTCACATATACACACACACACACACACACACACACTCCTGTTTCAATGGTTTTGTGAGGCCCAGATAACTCCAGATAAGGAGTGAGGACCACAATTGCTGATCAGTTCAGAAATAACTACTTTTATATTTGAACACTAAATGTCACCCCATTTCCCACTTCAACCTCTTTAAAAACAAAGAAATAACACGTGGACTTGAACCTGAAATAACAGCAGGAGTGAGGTTTCTGAAGGGCTAAATTCAAAGTCCTCACCCATGTAGTGAATTTGGTTAAAATATCATTTTACTTTTTGTGGGATTTACTTTTTCCGCTCATTAACCACACACACACACACACACACGCACACACACACACACACACACACACACACACACACACACACACACACACACACACACACACACACACACACACACACACACACACACACACACACACACACACACACACACACAAATACACATAAACAAACACAGTAAGTAAAAGGTGTGTGTATCCAAGTGAAATGAAAATACACACAAAAATCATTTTGGCCGAATTTGTGAGGACCTCTCTGAAACTTTAACAGATGCATATATACACCCCCTAGAAGCCCGGAGAATGAAAAACTTGTGAGGACCGGCCAAAAGGTCCTCACTTGTCCTAAATAGTGGTCATCACAAGAGTAGTCATACAAACGCACACGCACACACACACTTATACACACGCAAACACACACGCACACGCACACACACGCATACACACACACATTGTTGTGCATGCTTGTTAGTGTGTGCACACAAATGAAAATGTGGGAGAGGAGGATTGTGTTGAATTGTTGCGTTTTGAATGTTTTTGTTTTTTTCCTCATACGTACAAAAAACAGTCAAGGATTGTATTGGATTGGATTTACCTTTATTAGTCTCGCAATGGAAAAATGTACATTTCACAGCAGCAAAGTGATGAAAGGAAGATGAAAGGAAAGAAAGAAGTAGAAAAACAACATAGGAGCTGTTGGAAAGGCAGCCACTCCCGCGGTGCCATCTTAAAGTCAAAAGAACAAAAACACTATAATATGACAACACAAAGACACAGACATTCATTCTTTCTGTACCCTCTTTGTTACATGAAGCAGTTCTAAATGAAAGAAGAGAGGATCAAAGAGTCCATTTCATCAGTGGATCAGGGACGTCATCGCGGAATGTGCACGTATTGCTAAATTCTGACACAGTGGGTTATGATGCACCGCGAACGTTAGTTGCTACCCACCAATTAAGAAGAAGTAGAATGAAGGACACCGCTCGCAGTTAACTATGATGCTCTGTGAGACATCCAGAAAAGACAATCGAGGGCATTTATTTCATGGGTTTCAGACACTGGTATGTCGGTTGTCGGAGAAAGCCTCGTAACAATGTTCTTGAAATCCCACAGCTCAATTCTATCGCGAGAACACTCGTTGCACATGTAAAATGGCTCACAAAGGCTTATAGTCGATGAGGATATACCAATGTAGCTGGTTTTTGAAGGTAAATTTTTAGACGATTATACTCATCCACGACTGAACAACTGAAGCATTTTATGAACATGTGTATACTCATTTCTGCCGGGGAAGGGGTTAAGGTTGAATTAATAATAATAATAATAATAATAATAATAATAATAATAATAATAATAATAATAATAATAATAATAACAGACTTCATTTCTAAGCGCCTTTCAAAACTGTCAAGGTCACTTTACAGTCACAGGATCAATTTTTCTGTGGGTGAGCAGCGGCAGCCACACGCACCAGCGTTCACTCAACTCAGAAGTAACTCAAAAAAATAGAAAGCTAGCCAGCTAGCTTAAGAGTTAGCTAATAATCACTCAACCCGGAAGTAATTAAGATAGATAGAACGCTAAGATTTAGCTAATATTGATATAGATATATATAGATAGAGAGATAGATAGTTACTGATAGTTACCGCATTTTTCAAGAATAGATGGACATCATGAAGAAAGGTTAGACAGGTCCGAAGCTAGCAAAAATAGCAAATAATATTGCAATTTTATGAGGTTATCATGAATCCACACATTCATAGTAAAAATTCTAACAGTTCAATGACAGTATTTCTTAAGTTTCTTCATGTCAGAAGTTATTTCCTCGCAAACGACATCCTCTAGTGCAGGGGTCGGGAACCTTTTTGAATAAGAGAACCATAAAAGTAAAATACTTTGAAATGTTTTTCAGTGAGAGCCACAAACAGAGATAGAAAGCTAAGAGCTTAGCATAAGAGTTAGCTAATAATCACTGAACCCAGAAGTAACTCAAATAGATAGAAAGCTAGCTAGCTAAGAGTTAGCTAATAATCACTCAACCCGGAAGTAACTCAATCAAAGGTGAAAAGGAAGTGCAAGTGTGTTAATGTGCTTTGGTATATATATATATATATATATATATATATATCAGAATCAGAATCAGAATCATCTTTATTGATATATATATATATATATATATATATACACAGTGAGACCTCGGTTTACGAACCCCTTGGCTTACGAACTTTTCGGTTTACGAACGATGCATTTATGAAAATTTTACCTTGGCAGACGAACTATTTTTCAGGATACACACGGAGCTGCCACAATGAGTGTTGTGTCGTTCGCGAACGAGCCCATTCTCCTAACAAGAAAATGGTGGCCACCGTGTTTGTCCTCTATTCCTCGGCCCAGTCTTTGATTAAAGCCACGTGATTGGTCAAGAACCCAGCAGTGGGAGGGGGTTAAACATTAAAGAGACAGGCAGACAGGGAGAGAGTGTAAAAACACACACACACACACGAAAGGTAGATGACAGAGCTTGAAACAATAAAACAAAAGTGTGAGAGTGTGAGAATAGTGAGAAAATGGATAGAAAACAGTTAAAATAGATGGGATATTTTAACTTTTCTTTCCATTTTCTCACTATTCTCACACACATTTGTTCAGGCTCAACAAATAACCCGCACAAGTCATCTGTACACTTGATTAATGCTGAGGAAACCGGACACTCCATTCCATCAAGCCATTAACGACCATCACAAAGGTGAATAAAATGAATTTATTGTACAGTACAGTTTATTTCTTTAATTATAATACTATAGCACATTTATTATACAGTAAAGTCTCGTTATATCGATATTCAAGGGAGTCCTAAAAAATATCGATATAACCGGGACTATCGATATATCCGACCCTGTTTGCATGTAATTTTCTCCGTGCGTGCATAGAAATAGTATCGATATAACCGGGACTATCGATATATCCGATATCGATATAACGAGACTTTACTGTACATAAAATAAGGTATATTTTGTGTAGTTTTAAGGCTTAGAAAATTATTCTCACACTCTCACACTTTTGTATCAACGTATTATTCTCATTTTAATGGTTTCCTATGGGAAATTAATTTATACACACACGGGATACAGACTTTTCGCCTTACACACTGTCTAGGAACCATTTAAGTTCATAAGCCAAGGTCCCACAATATATATATACATATATATATATATCAGTGACGTGCAGTCAGGGGAGACAGGTGAGGCACGGCCTCACCTGTCATCATGGAAATATCAAATGAAAAAAATACATTAAACAGTTATATTTATTTAGTGATTTCTACTTTAAACTTCTTTTCCATTTAACTTCACTGTTGAATTGTTTTTTCAAAATCGCTGAATTTTTACATTTACCGTTCAAATACTGAGTAGAGACGAGTGGGGAGGCACCAGCCGGCTGAGCCTCACCATGGATTACGCAATCACTATGCTAACTGTGCTGGCTTGCTCTGCAGTGAGACCGCATTGCTCTCACTCTGCATATCGCTATTAAAGTGTTCAAACACTAAATTTCTACAGTTTAGCTGGTGTATATAATGTAGAGTCACTTTACATAATAAACACTGTACTACAGTGTTTATTTTATTTTATTTTTAATCAAAACTGTGTGCATTGGTGAGGCACACAGTTCTCCTGCCTCATGACAGGAGGCGCTGGTGATTACAGATTCTTCTTGCGCCTCCTTGGCTGCAGAATAATATAATTAGTGAGAGCAAGCTACAGTAAACAGTGACAAGTTAAGTGCAACCATCCAGTCCTTTTTTCGTGTTGCTAGGCCTTATTTTCAGAATGTAGCATTACATATCTAAATTGAAAGAAATAGAGAGACTTTTAAAACTACTGCATCAATAACTTTCAGTTATTGATGCCTTTCTTCAGAAGGAGCGGCACATGGACTTCATTTATAAGCTACTCTGTAGGGTTCATGTTTGTAAATCTGACTGTGATGACGTCAGTGCCTCACATAGCCATGAACCTCACCGCACGTCACTGATATATATATATATATATATATATATATATATATATCAAGAGTAGTGCCAGATCTGTTTATTCAATGTGGCTCACATATGAGCCTGATGTGGGCCACTTCTGGACAATCATTCATTGAGTTATGTGGGCCGAGTGCGCTGCCATGTGTGGAACAGAGCCAGGCCAGACAAATTCTACTGTGCAATTAGCAAATGGTTCCTGGTGTCATCCGCCTACTGCCCTAAGAGAGCTGGCGTAGGTGCCAACACAACCGTGACAGACAGAGATAGAAATATGTGTTTTTATGTTCCAGTGATGTTAAGATTGGTGAAAATAAAATATACAGTAAAGTCTCGTTATATTGATATCGGATATATCGATAGTCCCGGTTATATCGATACTATTTCTATGCACGCACGGAGAAAATTACATGCAAACAGGGTCGGATATATCGATAGTCCCGGTTATATCGATATTTTTTCGGACTCCCTTGAATATCGATATAACGAGACTTTACTGTATATCAGTTTTCTTTTTTTTTAAGTATTTTACAAATGACTTGCTCTATTATAACGTGTGTAGAGAGTTCATGGTGTTAACTGCCGGTAGTTAAAAATGCTTTTAAAAAGTTGTTTTCTGTATGTGCAACTGATTTTTTTTTTTTTTTTTGATTTTATAAACGCAGTTTCGGTTTTCGAACGGGTTTATGGAATGGATTATTCTCAAAAACCGTTGTTTGACTGTCCAATTAATTTTTGTAAGTACAGGTGCAGTTGCCGTTGCAGCTAGAATGTAAAGAGCAAAAGCAAATGTATTATTATTATTATTATTAACATCTGACTCAATCTCAACACAACCATTTATTTGCAACAATATGGAGTGCTCGAGACATTTATCCGCGTAATATTTGAACAAACAACACATGACAGATAAAATGGTAGCTTTGTAAAGTCAGTCATCTTCTTGCCTTTGCTCCTGGCTGCCCATCCTCTTCTCTCACGCATATCAATTGCAAACAATGATTGGGTAGTGAGTGACAGAGGGAAGTGTCCGTGCAGTGAAGATGGAAAAGGGTTCTAATTAGGTTGAAAAGCAAAATGAAAACAGATCAAAATGATCATGAGAAGTGAAGAGCTCCATTTTCAGGTATAACCTGCAGAAGACAGACAAGGAATATAAAGCAGAGTCTCAAATGTCTGCTGCCTCCATGTATCCTTCTGTGTGTGTTTTAATATTTTGTTTTGTTTTGTTAACAATTATTTATGATAAGAAGCTGCCAGATCAAGTATTAGCAATGGAAGTTGACATTTTAATTAGATGAGCATTTTTGGCCTAGAAATGAATTGCAACATCAAAATGTCCGAGTAGTTTGAAATAATTTTCTGGCATTTGCTTGAACAAGCATGTGACCCATTGCCATACAACAATTTCTTTATTATTTTAGTCTATGTTCTAAGCTTTTGCCAGGGCTTTGGTCAGTTGTTGTTTTGATCTGATACATTATAATGCAATACGATACAATACAATACAATACAATACAATACAATACAATACAATACATGTTAATTTAGTTGGCGCTTTAAAGGACAACCAACACCATTTTTTTTGTTTCCTGACTGACATCAGAAAAATTTTTTTTATAGCATCTAAAAACCTAAAACACTCAGGCTGATATTTTTACTCAAATGCAAAACACCAATAAAAATGACTTAAAGTGTCCCAAAACTGCCACAAAATGAGCTGGTAACTGGGCAGATTCAGAGAGTCCTGCCCCCTTATTCGTGACATCACTATTGGTCACACACTGCCTTGCTCCAGAATAAAAACAATGGCTTCAGAAAGTTCCGATTCGGAGAAGAGGCTTTCTTGTTACTATGAATATGATTCAAACAGTTCTGAAGAGGAAAGCATAAATGTTTGCAATCGATTAAAGAAGTCTTTCCGTATCAATTCGAGCCGTCCAGACTTCAATGTAGCACCCAGAAAATGCACAAGCTCTGTTGGAAATGGGCTGATTTGTCCACTGGGAATTTGTGTAAACTTACACCTTTATGCGTGTTACCGCAATTGGCTGCGACACACAACGATTCACCATCACATTATTTATTTAGTTTTCCTTATAATTTCACGATCAACACTGTGTTTTCAGACCAAATAAAGTACCCAAAACACACTGTGTGTCGCTTTCTCTGTCAGGGGTGATCCCTCCGTGACGTCATCAACTCGAAAACAAGAATTCCTGAATATTCAGCGCGAGTCTTAAAAGGTAAAATATAGCTATATGCGGTGAAATCTTTGGAAAATGCGGTCAGTAGAAGTCATTTGAAGTGATTTTACAAATTATGGACACAGCTTGTCCGGATTTGTCGGTTGAAGCTGTAACAAAGCGCTCAACATGGACAACTATCATATACAGGAAATAAAGCAGTCACAAAGATAGAGAGCACCAGGGAGTAAAACTAAGACAGGGTCTAAATCATGCTTAGCCGAGTCTCCTCTTTTGTAGGAATTGTGATGTCTTGACCCGTGGATTTTGGACTCCAGTCATTGGGGCAGGTATTCCTTTTCACTGTTCGACTGCGTAGGTTATGAGTGACAACAGGTAACCCACTTTTAGATCCATCCCACCTGCGCACCTTCAACACGTCTCCCTAAACAATTTGGTCCAAAAAATGGCCTCTGTTTGGGTTGGGATGTGGCGGATACTGTTAAGAATTTGCTCTCGACCGCTTATCATTTTGGTCAGTCCATAATTATTCATAAGACCTCCTTCTTCATATAAACAAACATTGAATTTCAATCAATCAATTATTCAATCAGTCAATCAATCAATTAATCCATCAATCCATCTATCGCAATGGGAGTGACAAATGTATGCTTTTAAGGTATAAATACACGAAGCAGCTGCCATGTCAGCCACGGATGGTGTTTGCCATTCGGAATATCTGGAATGTATGTTCAATTCCCCCACTGCCGTCCGCCAATTTAGTGTCTGATGGCAACATTCCATCGCCACCTGTGCTTTAGACCGGACTTGGGCAAACTACGGCCCGCGGGCCACATACTGTTACATACACCCAACTCTACCTCTCCAGCAAACCCGACGCCTCTCTTCCACCTTCATCCCTCTCACTTTGCCTCTCAGAAATGAAATCCTGGCTTTCCCATAACTTTCTCAAGCTTAACAGTGACAAAACTGAACTTCTCCTTGTCGGTACCAAATCCACCCTCCACAAAACTAACAGTTTCTCTCTCACCATTGACAGTTCTACCGTGTCCCCCTCCCCTCAGGTCAAGAGCCTGGGTGTCATCCTCGATCGCTCACTATCTCTTCACTTTCAAATCTCTGTTCCCTCTCTATGTGCCCTCTGCCCGTCTCACCACGATGGGATGCAGAGCTTTCAGCCGCTCTGCTCCCAAACTCTGGAACTCACTTCCACCCAACATCCGTAATATTGACTCCCTCCCTATTTTCAAGTCCCACCTCAAAACCCATTTGTTTAAAAATTGCTTTCAATGTCTAGTTCAATCTGCTATTTTATTATGTATCATTTTACTTATGGTTTTATTGTTATGTGCTTTGTTTTATTGTTTTTATTGTAAAGTGTCCTTGGGTGTTTTGAAAGGCGCTTGAAATTAAATGTATTATTATTATTATACACACTCATACTGTCTGTTAGGGACAAAATCCGACTTCAACGGACAGTTAGGACGGCGGAAAAAATCATTGGCACCGCCCTACCCACTCTCGAGGACTTGCACACTGCAAGAATCCAAACTAGGGCGCGGAAAATCCTACTGGACCCTCCGCACCCTGCCCACCACCTTTTCCAGCTACTCCCCTCAGGCAGGCGCTACCGATCCATGCGCACCAAATCCAGCAGACATTTAAACAGCTTCTTCCCCCAAGCCATTAACTCTTTGAACTCTTTCAACAGTAGCCAAAATGGAACTGTATAGTGCCACTTAGCAGTTTTTTTGACAACGATACTAGTGCAGCGTGTTCTACCGGAAACATATTCCTTGTGTGTTCTACATACTTGGCAATAAAGATGATTCTGATTCTGATTCTGATTCTGATTTAATCCGGACCACCGAATTTGTCCAAATTATAGTAAAAACAATGGAAATTTGAAAACTCATGGAAATCTGAAACTCATGACCAAAACCTAGCGGACACCAGGGGAGACAACTCTGACAAGTTGCCTGCCCGGCCATAAAGTTGCTTGCTCCATTTTTCACAACATGAAACACAATAAGACGACTAATTGCAAAAAACACCCTTGTTGCAAAGAATTTTTTTTAAATTAAGGATGTACCTACCACAAATGCTCCTTTGCTTAATTTACAGTAAATATCCCTTGCTGAAGATGTTGCTCCAGTTGTCGTTTGTCCGCAATGCAATGTTTGCGTTGCATTGTCTGCTACAAGCTGACTAAGCCCCTTTCATAGCTCTCAAGTACACTTTACAGTCACGGGATAATGTACGTTTACGTTTTGTCGCGTCCTAAATTTTGTTAGCTTCTTTTGAATCATTCTTCTGGCGCTGAGGTTCTCTGCATCTACTTTGGAAAATGATATGCAAACGCACGACCTTATAAAGTCCAAAGCACGAAGCAGGCTTCTGATTGGCAGCCGTGCCAAGTATGCAAATTTCAACTGCACGTGGCCTCTGTCTGTGTGCTTGGCAATGATACGCGTGTACTCTTTGCAGTGTGAAGACAATGGCATCCGTGGTGAGTTTTGCGGAGTTTAACACATGTAGATATTATTGAGCCTTGAGTATTTCGTTGTGTAATAATATGTTTTGAATGTTGAAAGTTATTCCATTTTTCAAATAAATGTTGATTTCTTTAACTTTGCACCTTCAATAGAAACTTGTCAAAAGGCGAAACTTGTATGGCGAAATGACCGGCGGTTGTGAACGTGATACGTCAACCCCACAAATCGAAATGAGAATGAATGGTGTTTATTTTATGTTTGCATGGCTGTTAGAGAAAGTGCAAATTAAAGTAGTGAAACCGGGTGAGATATTTCCTGTATCGAGTGACAAATGTCTGCTCTGTGAAACATGCAGAGTTAAAGTTGTAAGTGAATTTTAAGATTGGAAAATAAGGACTAAATGGAAGCTCGACTTCTTGAAGCGACACATTCATCAGAAAAGTCATTTGAATGTTGATGGAATAATAGAATCAGAATCAGAATCAGAATACTCAAGATCAGTGACATGCAGTAAGGGAAGGCAGGTGAAGCCGTGCCTCACCTGTCATCATGGAAATAACAAATGAAAAAATAAATTAAACAGTTATATTTTACTTTATTTATTTAGTTATATTGTACTTTAAAGTTCTTTTCTATTTAACTTCACCATTTTTTATTTCTTTTCAAAATCAAGGCCAAGGCTGCCTTTGTCACCGATTCTGTTCATAACCTTTATAGACAGAATTTCTAGGCGCAGCCGAAGCATTAATGGCAGGGTTCCATTTTGTTGGCCTCAGTCTAGCATCTCTGCTTTTTGCAGATGATGTGGTACTGTTGGAGCCTTCAAGCGGAGTTCTCCAACTCTCCCTGGAGCATTTCGCACCCCTCTCCAGGTTGGGGAGGAGAGCTTGCCTCAAGTGGAGGAGTTTAAGTAAAGCAGCGCTGACCGATCTGCGAACCAGCCTCTACAGCTGAGAGCTGTCTCCACAGAAGCATGCAAGCTGACACACACAGGCACGCACACACACACGCACACACACACACACGCACACACACACGTAATAATGTGAGAGCGAGATAAGAACAGCGACAATCAACCCCATGTCTTGTCATGTTCCAGTTACTTCTCACTATATCCAAGGATACATACGGACTAATCAAGCAGGCAAATACAAAGTTATCATTCAGTCATTCATTTTTGTAAGCCCTCTCTCCACAGGGGGTTGGGTGGAACCTATCCCAGTTTACTTCGGGCAGTAGCGGGGGAACTACCTCAGTGAGCAAATCGCAAGGTACACAGAGATGAAGTACCATGCGGGCTTACACTCACAGCTAGGGACAATTTAAAGTGCCCAATCAGCTTTGCTCTCCAAGTTTTTGGAATGTGGGAGGGAACCAAAGTGCGGAAAGGAAATCCATCCAGCCACGGGGAGAACATGCAAACTCCACACAAAAAAAGTGATAGCCAGAATCGAACAGAGACCCTCTGCGCTTTGAGGCAGACATGCAAATTTGATATTATTATGCTATTTTATTCTTCCTCTTATTTTCCTTTCGGCTTTTCCCGTCAGAGGTCGCCACAGAGAATCAGTGTCCTCCCCCTAACCCGGTTTTGTGCATCCTCTTCTCTCACACCAGCTACCTTCCTGTCGTCTTTGAGAACATCCATAAACCTCCTCTTTGGTTTTCCTATCTGTTTCCTGCCTGGTAGTTCAAGGCTCAGCATCCTTCTCCCGATATAGTCACTCTCTCTCCTCTGGACATGTCCAAACCATCTCAGTCTGGCCTCTCTGATTTTCTCTCCAAAGCCTCTAATATGAGTTGTCCCTTTGATATAGAGTGATACCTCGGCTTACGAACGCTTTAGCTCACGAACTATTCGCCTTACGAACGTTAAATTTGCGAGAATATAATCTTGCCATACAAACTATTTTTCGGGAAACACACGGAGCGCCACAATGAGTGATGTGTCGTTCGCGAACGAGCCGGTTCTTGGAGCTGGATCTCTGAAGTGAACGAAGAGAGCCGTCTCGTAACAAGGAGCTGTAAATGGCAGCCGCCTATTATTTTCGTCCTCTTTTCCCCACTCCCATTATTCAGTAAAAGCCGCACGTGATTGGTTAAGAGCCGTGGTAGAGGAGCGAGGGGACACACGCAGCAAGACACACGCAGCAGTGAGGAGGGGAGGGGTTCGAGAAACAAGCACGCTGCGAGCACATGAACAAAGTAAAAACAAAAGTGGAAATGTGAGAAAATGGATAGAAAACACAGTGAAATTTAGACTTGTTTGCACTTTATTGATAGTTCAACGGCAGAGTGTCGACCGCAATGTTACAATATCTCATCAATCAGGCACAAGCTATCTGTCCAATTTGTATAGAAAAGAAGAGCAAGGGCACCAGCTATTAAAGAAGTTTCGAGTGTGTCTGCCTGCATCTGTTGCCGTTGCAATATCATAACTTCCAAGATGTACCACCCAGAGCTCCTTGAGACACTTTATGCAACCCAGATAAACAGAACACAATTGATGAGGAACTAGGTAAAATTATCGCAGAGAAAGCACGGCAACTACACTCGTTTATTGTCAAGAGGCAACCTGGAAGTTCGTCGTCCATTGATGATTTCAAGGCTAGCCACGGATGGTTCAAGAACTTTAATCATCGTACAAGGATTCATAGTGTCATTCGTCACGGTGAGGCAGCCAATTCTGGCGATAAAGCTGCCAAAGCTTACAAGGAATCATTCCTCAAGATGGTGGAAGAAGAAGGCTACATTCCTCATCAAGTGTTTAATGCTGATGAAAACAGCTTTGTTTGGAAAAAGATGCCTAACCGGACTTTCATTACACAGGAAGAGAAGTCTGTCCCTGGGAATAAGCCTATGAGAGATAGGCTAACCCTCCTTCCTACAGTCCTTATGGAATGTGACTTTCCCTCCCACCTCCTCCCACTACATTCCATCAAGCCATCAACAACAATCAGAAAGGTAAATAAAATGACTTTATTATACAGTGCAGTTCATTCCTTTCATTACAATACAAGAGCACATGTATTATACATAAAATAAGGTATATTTTGTGTAGTTTTAAGGCTTATTTAGTCGAAAATTATGTTTTATGGGGACATGGGAACAGATTGTTCTCATTTTAATGGTTTCCTACGGGAAATTAATGTTTGGAATACACACTGTTCGCCTTACACATACTTTCTGGGAACCAATTACGTTCGTAAGCCAATGTATCACTGTGCTCATTTCTGATCCTAGCCAACCTGGTCACTGCCAAATAAACCTTCAACATCTTCATCTCTGCTACTTCCAGCTTTGCTTCCTGTCTTTTCTTCAGTGGCACTGTAGAAAAGTCCAAACATCATGGCTGGTCTCGCCACCGTTTTATACACCTTTCCTTTCATCCTAGCTTAAACCCTTCTATCACACATCACACCTGACATTTTTCTCCAGCCGTTCCAGACTGCCTGGACACGCTTCTTCACCTCTTTTCCACACTCTCCATTGCTCTGGACAGTTGACCCTAAGTATTTAAAATCCTCCACCTTTTTTATATCTTCTCCCTGTAGCATCACTCTTGTACGTTGCTCTCATTCACACACACATATTCAGTCTTGCTGCGACTGAACTTCATTCCTCTCCTTTCCAGGGCATACCTCCACCTCTCTTGGGTCTCCCCCACCTGTTCCCTGCTCTTGCTACAGATCACAATGTCATCTGCAAACATCATTGTCCAAGAAGATTTTGTCTAACATTGTCTGTCAACCTGTCCATCACCATATCGAATAAGAAGGGGCTCAGAGCTGACCCCTGGTGGAGTCCCACCTCCACCTTGAATTCCTGCGTCACACCGACACCACGCCTCAAACCTGTCTTACAGTCATGATACATGTACTTCCTCATGCAATACCACAGCTCTTCTCCGGGCACCCTGTCATACGCTCTCTCCAGATCTACAAAGACACAATGCAATTCCATCTGACCTTCTCTGTACTTCTCTCTCCGCATTCTTAAAGCAAACACTGCATCTATCGTACTCTTTTTTTTACATGAATCCATACTGCTCCTCACAAATGTTCACTTCTGCTCTTAGTCTTGCTTCAACTACTCTTTACCATAGTTTCATTATATGGCTCATCAACTTTATTCCTCTGTAATTACTACAACTCTGCACATCTCCCTTGTTCTAAAAATGGGCACAAATACACTTCGTCTCCATTCTTCAGACATCTGTTCACCATCTAAGACCTTGTTGAATAACCCAGTCAGTAACACCACCGCCACCTCTCCAAGACACTTCCATACCCCGATCGCTCAACCATCAGGCCCGAGTGCCTTTCCACCCTTCATCCTCTTCAGCACCCTCTTCACTTCATCCTTGCTAATATTTGCTACGTCTTGGTCCACAACATTTACATCTTTTAATTTTTGTTCCTTATTTCCATCATTCATCAATTCTTCAAAGTACTCTTTCCATCTTGCCACCACACTACTGGTACCTGTTAATACATTGCCATCTCTATCCTTAATCACCCTAACCTGCAGCAGTTCCTTACCATCTTGTTTGGCCTTTGCCACCTTTACTTTAACCGTGCGCTGCATCTCCTTGTACTGCTGGCTACTCTCTTCCATCCTCTCACTGTCCCGTTTCTTGTTTGCTCACCTCTTTCTCTGTATACACTCTTGCACCTCCCCTTTCCATTCAATTATTATGCTATTTTATTGAAATGAATTAAAAAAAATATGTTGTGGAACCTAAAAATTGAGTGTGTCTTTGAAATCCAAAATCAATGTACCCTTGAGATAAAGGGTAGGAATTGGGTCGTTGATACTGTTTAGGATTTATCAGAGCAAAAAAAATGTTGAAAATTTGACATTTCTGCCACAGTTTTGAATTAGCCACAGGTGCTCCTACTCAACCAGCAGGTGAATGAAGTCAATTACTTGCTGGTTAAGCAGAAGCACCTGTGATTAATTCAAAAGTGTGGCAGCCTTTTTACTTTCTGGACCTGGATTTATTGCCTCTACTAAATGTTTTCAGTTATCTTTGACCAAAATTAGATAACGCAGACATCAGTTTTCGTTCACTGAAAGTCGATTTAAATAGTCAGGGTTAATTCGAACGAAAATGCTGATAATTTTACTCCACTACAACTTTACAAGATTCAAATTAGAAAGACAAGACTGAAATTAAAAGCTGACAAAAATTACAATATTCTTAGTTGTGAATCTGATGCAGATGTACAGTATGTGCTGCAATAGATAATTAAAAAGGGCCAGGATTTAAGGGCTAAGACTATACTTTTGAATCAAAGAAACCTAATGACCTAAAAATTCTTTGCGTAAAGCTTGAAATAGGGTAAATTGTGACAAAACCTTTCCTCAAATACAGAACAACCCTGTTGGATTAGCTGGCAACAAAATTTGAAATTCCCTTTCTTTGTCCAAATTCATCCTAAGGGAAATTTAGTTCCTAAAAAGGTTTGTTTCCCAGCATTGTCCCAGTTTGTCCCCAAAAACCCAAACCTTTAAATTGCCCAAACAACACATCAAATCTTTCAATACAATTTGTTTAAACTGGCCCAGTCCATGGAAAAAACAAGTGCTCACAACCCACAACCAAACCGGGGTTGTAAACCCTTTTCCTCTTCAACTATCATGACTTGTTGTTAGTGACAAAGATCACGGTCCGTCTCCCTTTTTAATCAACAAACCTCTGGAAACAATAGTGACTCGTCTACTTCATCGCAAAGCTCATTTCTCATGCACATCAACACATGCTTACTCCTACACTTAGTTAGAGTTGACCTATCTTGGACTACCTGACGACGACACTGAACTGTAATATGCACAATCAAAATTAACGCCTAAAGACTGGCCTCCCAGGTCTCCACTCGCGCTTCAATCTCTCCGTCAGACAGAATTCGCGGACACACTCTCGAACGACGCGAGAAGTAGGCAAAGAAATGTGCCGTCTTCTTTGAGCACACTAAGAAGCGCAGCAAAGCGCTATCTTGTCCATGCCAATCAAGATTAAGAGGTTAGTACGACAATTTATGAGAGATGAGAACAATCCTGTGAGTCAGAGCAATGAGGTGTAATGGACGACTAAGGTTATTTTGAGTCTGAAGATCTTGTCTCAGCACTAGTGGATCAAAAAGAGAAGTAGAGTTAAGTATGACAGGTCAAGATTTGGTGAGTAAGTTGTCAGTGTAAGAACAATGAGTGTAGCAGAGAGTATGAGCACAAGAGGCTGATGCACAGTTGAAGTTCGTACAGATGCTGCCGCTGAATGGAAATGTATGGTCTAATTGTCACATAGGCTATGTGAAGCCAGTGTCATATATAGAGATTGGCGTATCGAACAAATTAGACAAGGAGTTAGGTCTACTTAAGGCAATAAGTAGCTGAGTGAATAGATGTTGCTCATCAGGGTTAAATTTCTTGCACTATAGAGTCACTGAAAATTGATAGTCCATCAGTAGATTTGCTGGAATAGATGTTGCATTCAGTACTTTGAGATGGTCAGCATGCACTTCGAGACAGATATGTCAGTTAGTCTAAGATGATCTGCTATTCATTTGAACTATTGCGTAATCATTGATCTACAGATTGAGCGACTCTGAGATATTCAATATATGCTAGTAATGTCGTTGATTGATAACATTTGATACTGATTCTAAAGCTAACATGATTCTATGCTAGATTCATTGATGCTTAAATCGTCAAAGTCCAAAGAATCTAGATATCGATACTTTCGACGCTTGTATGCCTGGACATGACATGTCTGTTGACGCTAGCTGGAAACTTTATCATCTACTGACACAGACCATCTCTTGAATCATCTAGATAGTATCTTGCTACATGCACTGACTTAAGACATCACTGAGCTCATTGACCACTTCATCAGATACTCGTCAGAACTCTATCAGCTCGCACAGTTCTGCTGACGTTCAAGCAAAGTGGGTACTATCGTTCTCACCTCTGAACCAGACATACGAGTCGTCGACATCTGCTTCCATTCTACTCAACTTCACTGACTTCACCAACGACGCTTACAATTCAATTCAGTCGTCCGACGATGCACGTACGTCTAAGAGCCGAATCAGTCTGTAACGCAAGATGATCTAGCTTCATGCTGTCAGCGTACAACTGACGAACTAGCAAGACGTGACACTGTCTAAAAACATCACACGTCCCACGAGAGCTTACGGCCTGCAACCTAGCAAGTTGAATAATTCAGAATAACTGATGTCACACTCCAATCACTTGAAGACCTGACTTCAAACGACAAGGGACATGCTGAAGTGCAATCCTAAGACCTCTGCACAACGATGTCTCGGACTACTAGTGAAGATCCATCACATGAGTCCACATTTATACAGCGCACAATTCCTCTGGTTCATCGTTCAAGACTGAAAGGCTTCGACTTCAGACATTGGACACTGCAACTGAGGCGTAAATCTACGATCCATCTGCGTCACATGACAGCACACATTCTACTCACAAGCCATTCAGCTAATCCTAATGCAGTTAATCTCTACCAATACTCCAGCAATCGAACACTCTACATATACTTGACTCATGTTACCAAAATGACTAGTAAACTTATCACTGATTCTTGACTGGTCTATGCAGTGTTCACTGACAATGTTTATGTGTCTTGGATGTTGATGAGTGTTGATGGATCTGAGATGATTTGTTTGGGTCGGAATAAGGGATCTGTTTAGGAATAATGCGATCGAATCATTGATCATAAATTGGTTTACAGTATGCACTCCTGACTGCTAATTCAAGGTAATTTATGATGAACTGAAGCTCGATGTCATTGCCTCTGTTTTAAACTCGACTTGTCTCTTCTATTTGCTTCTCTGCTACATCCTTCGACGGGCACAACTGATGTACATTCAGCAATTCACGAGCATCACGCAACTTATGACTATCATGTTCTAGGACAATATTACATACTACATGCATCTACACTTTCCTGTGCGAACTACTCAATCACGAAGTACAGTCAGGTTTACTAAGGCATGATAGGATCATGCAGCTTGAAACAGCTGATTATCTACTGATCCAGACAGCTGAGTCAGCATTATAATTGCCGAGCACATTCGACCATGATTCGCAACTTGGCATTCATTTGAATTTATGCAGATTTTTGCTGATCATGAATTTGATTGTTAGCATTGTAACTTGATGATGAAGTTGAAGTTATATTAGAACATTAGTTTATGCTGGATATCTGAGCAGGACATACTTTAACTAATCATGATTTCATTTAATAGACAATAGTTATTTCTAAGATTATCAATATGGTCTATTATGACTTATTTCTTATGTATCAAAGTTATTAGTGAACCTGTATCGTAAATGGTTATAGTCTATCTACTTATGTATATGTATGATTGTAATCGATTACGAAATAGTAAGTATTTATCTGAAATACAGTAATTAGATGACTTCGGCTAACTGAAATGAGGGACATGACAAGGGATCATGTTATAGAATCATACTGTACCTAACTAACATCACACGCACCCACGCACGATAGACTAGTACACAACAAACAACCCAATGACCACAATATACAACGCCAGCACCACACCAACACATACGCAGCAACACCTAATACCTCTCTGACTCAACGCCATTCACAACTACGACACAGAAAACATAAGCGCACATATCCAAATCAGCATACATTGTTAATGACTATCACTGCAGACTCTATGACACAAGTGATTACCTAAATTAGTACGTTCAATGTTGAACAGTATCAGCGAGCGCTGAGATTAGCTATATGCATGTGGAATTGCTGGAAGCATCTAGAAATTGGATCCTAGGACAAATCAATTCGTAAATGATAAGGTCAGTGCAGGAGCTCAACTAGCTAGAGTAAGCCATCAGAAATGTTATCATCAGGCTAAAGGTATGGCATTGGAATGAGGATTCAAATGATAGCTTGTACAGTAACAGCAATGTACTGATAGTGACATGATACATGTTGATAGCTTCAGAGCTGAATTACATCGAAAAACTGATTCTGACCTAGCAGTGCTAAGTATCTGTCTTGTGTAATAACATAACGATTCTGTAAGTTAAATCGTCAAACATAGTAAATCCGTATGAGGCATGTAATTACAGTCTGCTACATACAGATAACGATCTACATCATAGACGTCAGCAGCATTAGACGACTGTCAAACTTAAGCATAACACATAGACAATGAAATAGTCGGAGAATATAACATCTGGAGGACTAACTGTATCACTGAAGCAAAGATGCATTAATACTGCAGGCTTAAATGTAATTTCTGTAAATCCTCACATTGATCTAAGTACTCTCAATTACAATATGAATAATGTATGTTCACATTCCGTATCTTGCACATGTACATTATCACGTGTTACAGTAATCTATAATGCTAATTGCAAGTCTTGCTGTAAATTTCGTAATACAGTTCAGATTAAGATTATTAAGCTGTCCTGGAGTATAACATTTGTTACAGAATCTACTATATGACTCTTAATGTAACGAATTTACTGTTGACGTTAAACCGATTCATGAATTGTAAGCTAAACTCTGTCTGTACAGTTACCCTATCATTAATACTCAGAATAGTTTCAGTTACATTGTATTGTCTCTACTAATTATCGATATGTAATTGAATTTACTAAACTTATGATCAGCGGACACAATTGTATTTCTTCTTCTACAATTAACATGAACTAAGTTAGAATTATACCCTGCCTTACTGCTTAAACGTTTTTACCAGCAACGTGTGTATTCATGATATGGGGTCAGAAGTCATTCTTTCACACCGGGTCAGAAGTTGCTCTTTCAAACCACCGAGAAGATGGTTGGCAAAGGATGGCGAAGCATCAATAAGAACCTCTTAAAATTGCAATATTATGTGCTATTTTTGCTAGTCCAACCTTCCTAATGACTTTTCTTGAGACGGACTTTTCTTGAAAAGTGCCAGCTCTGGCCAGTCTGCTCTTGTCACTTGCGCCGAGTGATAAAAGCAGTTTTCTAGTAAACTATGACTTACTAATGACTAGCCAAAGACACAGTAATTTGCGAAAACACTGATGTTGACCAGCGCCTGCAAGAAGGTACCCCTTTTGGGTTGGCAACAAGAAATTTGATTGGTTAAGGCAACAGTCTAATCTATGTTTATTTTTATGCTTCAGGTCCTACAGAACTGATTGTGAAGGCGTTCAGGTTAGACCCTGGTAACACATGATGGCTGAAATGTCCAATTTTCGCCCGCACTACAATTATATTTGGCCCGCGAGATGATTTCAAATATGTATTACAACTGGCCCGCCGGCCCATTATACAGCGCACGTGCCATTAAAGGTGGCTGCATATTGAAGGCATCAAGCGCTGCCATTCATTGTGTATGTGCAACGTTAGCGACAGAGTGCAAGTCCGCGCTGAGGCACAGAGCGTCGAGCAATGGTTGCATTTGACGTGTTGTCGCCAGATTTCAAACATTTTTAATTTGAGCATCAAAACGCTGTGACGACATTTATGCGCGGCCAATAAGAGCGCAGCCGGTTCATCATGGAGCAGGAAGCTTAGCTAAGGTGCTGCTAAGCGATAGAAAGGGCACTGCCATTTACGACACTTTATTAAAGATGAGCGAAATGATGTGAATAACTATTTCCAAATGGAGCTTATTGAGCTGCAATGTGATGACACACTAAAGTCAAAATAACATTGTCGGTGCTGCGCAATTTCCACCTTACCTCCCTGACACGCTTCCCGAACTCCGTGCCCAAGCTGCGCAAATGCTCTCTATGTTCGGGAGCAACTACCTGTGTGGGGAACTGTTTTCGTTCATGAAGTAAACAAACCACCACATAGGAGTCAGCTCACCGATGAACACCTTCAGACAGTCCTGAGGATTTCCTCTGCAAAGAGCCTGACTCCAGAAATGGATGCACTCGCATGTAAAAAGCGATGCCAATGAACAGTGGAAAAAAAAATTAAATGGATACATATTATTTTATTTACTGATGTCATGGTCTGTTCAAATTTGAAAGAAACATTTTTTTAGGTGATGGCCTTGATGGTCTGTGATGAAAAGATTTAGGTTACAATTAAAATGGATAAAGATATAGAAGCCTGATATATTTGTCAGTTTTTGTTTTATTATTTTCTTAAACCTGTTCTGGTTTCAGTATTTAAGCACAAATTCAATTATAATATATTCGGATTGGTTAATACAGTAGTTTACTGTATATTAAAGTTAATAAAAGCATCAACAAATTCGTTTAAAAATAGGTCTGGCCCTCAACAATGTTCTTTTTTTTTAATTTTGGCCCTCTGTGAATTTGAGTTTGACACCGCTGGGTTAAATGCTTAAATATAAAAACATGTTTCCGTATTCGCAGCGCAACGGGGGAAAAGTAATGAAAGGAAGAAAAAAGACAATTTGGAATTACAGTACTTAATAAGAATTCATAGACAACATAAAATTAACACCAGTCTGTGATTCAGATATTTTTAGGCCAGCAGAGAAGGCTTGGTGGGCCTTGACAGTCCACCACCACTTTTCATGGCCAAACAAATGTCTGTACCACTTTTCAGAATCAGATTCAGAAAGCCTTTAATAGTCCCATAAAGGGGAAATTTGCAGTCCACAGAAGCAATTTGAAAGGAGGGGGGGGGGGTTTGAAAACATTAAAAAAGTATTCTAAGCATAATAAAAATGTCAGAGGACTGAAATGTATACTGTAAGTGTGCAAACATGTTTCATAAAGAACTGTACTTAGTGCAAGTATAAAAAAAGCATATTTGATATATGTAACTGTACTGAATGTAAACTCTAGAACAGTTCTTTTGCCTGTTCAAATTGAAAGTAAGCATTATATGAGGTGATTGTGTATGTGTGTGTGTGCATGTGCGCATATGTGTGTGCAAACAAAAAAGGGACAGTTCCATCAGATGCATTTAAACACAGCCTTCTTGAATAACACTATTCACACAGAGGTGACTATTGGACGGAGACTTATTTATAAGGCCTACTATATATTAGGTCTTTATTAAATTGTTAGTCATGCTCCACATGTCCTCTTCTGTGGGTGTACATGCGTTTGGTGTACCATACTAAATGTCCACAGTGGGTGTGACCGAATGACCCCACCGACCGTCTTTTAATGCCTCTGAAATATGACTGATGTACACACAATAACGAAGGCTGACATGCCTGTCAAACAAAGAACAACAGACACAGAGAATGAGTCTGAGCAAGCAGTCTATTCTTACAAGTAGGGTCAGATGAACAATAAGGTCTGACCATAAATAGGTCAGTTTGCCTTATGGTTGCACGCACTATGCCACTGTCAATGGAGTATTGAAAAGACCATGAGTCAATTCAAATCTAAATGGTTTTCCCGGCGTAGAAAGATAGGCAGTCCGCTATATAAATAAATAAATAAATAAATAAATAAATAAATAAATAAAAATAAAACAATATGTAAATATAATAACAATAATAATAATACTAATACTACTACTAATACTACTACTACTACTACTACTACTACTACTACTAATAATAATAATAATAATAATTATTATATTTATAACAGGAACTGTTAAAAGTTAATGATCACAAATCATGTAGCAACAATAAATCGCTGCCTTTACAGCAGCTCCGATTATTGTTTTTTTTTCCCTTGCTATTCCTTTCATAAATTTGCCGCTGTAAATTGTGAATTTCTCCATTGTGAGATCAATAAAGGTTATCTAATCTAATCTGATCTAACCTAATCTAATCTCATCAAATCTAATTGAATCTAATCTAATAAATGAATGGCTAGTGTTAGCGACTGGTGCAAGAAGCTCATTTCTATTAATCGACTGGGGTTGGGTAGGTTGTGCGGGCGGTCTGTCGGTTGGATCGCCCGCATCCCCCGCCAAAACCTGACCCAAAAGCCGCGCTGGCCCATCCTTCCATTGATACATCTGTCTAGTTAAAATGTTGTGCTTTTATACAATCAATGAAAAAAATAATAATATAACCATACAGTGCCTCTTTGCAATTCTTAAAGGAAATTTAAACAGCTAAGGCTGCATACAATGTGCCGTACATGGAGCAACTATCACATATCACATCAACATTTTTGTCAAGGATTCACCATCGCATTATTTATGTTTTCCTTCTAATTTCGCCATCAACACGGATCAATATGAAGTTTTCAGACCAAACAAAGTACCGCAAAATGTATTGACGTGATCAAATGACGGCTACAGTGTGTCCTTTCTCGGTCAGGGGAGTTCCTTCAGTGAGTGCCACCAACCCCAGCAGACTATCCAGTGCAGACGGCCCCATCCCTGACACCTCTCCACGAACGATTGTATGGGAATGCTGCTCACTCCGAGACTCCTCAGCTCGCCCCACATCGTCTCGAATAGGTCACCCGATTGGAATCCCCACCTTCAATCTCATCTGAGGCTAACTCCAACCATAGCTATCATCTGCCTCAAGCAATCAAAGCAATGCAGGAGGAGAATGAAAAAGTTGCGGCAGTCACAACAGTGGATCCAGTCGGGCATAAAGGAAATGCATGAAGCTCAAAGTTAAATCAAACAACTAACAGAAGTTACCCTTTCGTTGAGAACCGGAATGACCCAAACCTCCTGTCCTGCGTCAAAACTCCAAAACTACAAAATTCCATCCAAGTGTCAGAGCTCCTTCCTCTCCCCTCCAAGCAATCTACTTCCAACTAATGCCGCTGAGCTGTTTCGCTATCAGATACTGGTAGTTCACCTCAAATTGGAAGAAGCCAGGCTGATTGCTGATGCTTATCTGAATTCTTCCACATCATACTTATGGCACAATTGCAGCTCTCAGTGATACATTTGGTCAACCACATCAACTTGCACTATAGCGAGCCTCATGGAGGCCCCTGAAGTTTAAGCATGGCGACACTGCATTATTCCAGAGGTTTACAGGAGGTACAGGAGTGGTCCATCGATGAAAAGGTTTCTTCAGCCGTCATCTGTACTTCTCTAAAGAAGTACAGATGTACTTTTCATCATTTATTTGGGATATTCTAAGGAAGGTACATGTCATCAAAACAAACAACAAGCACAGTGCAGATACAATAAAGTCTCGTTATATCGATATTCAAGGGAGTCCGAAAAAAATATCGATATAACCGGGACTATCGATATATCCAACCCTGTTTGCATGTAATTTTCTCCGTGCGTGCATAGAAATAGTATCGATATAACCGGGACTATCGATATATCCGATATCGATATAACGAGACTTTACTGTACATACCACTGTTGAGAGGTGAGTCCTTCATTCTTGCATGCAAAAACCTTAATCTTTTCACACACTTGCTTCATGTTAAAACTCATCATACACATAGAATGTGCAGAAGGCTGGCGGGGACACGTACAGTACAACACACACACACAATAACTATGGCAAAGGTGTGGACAGACACATGTGCTGAGTTCCTCAAGGGAGCATGAGTAAAGGCGACAAAGCTTTCACAAAGGGTCCAGCTGGTTTCGGATGTGCCAAAGCTGAATGCTTATTTGGATGTGAAGGTGTCAAACCAGCTCGACTATGGAGCAAATGTTGAGATGCTTACTCGCGCACACCTGGGTCTCTGGCAAAAATCAGCGGTCCAGAAAATCATTTGCATTAAATGTAATAAATGATGGGTGGCCCGGTAGTCCAGTGGTTAGTACGTTGACCTCACAGTGCAGAAGTTGTGAGTTTAATCCCGGCTCAAACCTCCCTGTGTGGAGTACGCATGGTCTTCGTGGGCCGCAATGGGTTTTCTTTGGGTCCTCCAGTTTCCTCCCACATTCTAAAACCATGTATGGCAGGCTGTTTGAACACTTTAAATTGGAAAATGAATGAATGAATGAATGAATGAATGTGCAGGCATGCACATTACACCATGACGTCCCAGATCCACTGGTGAAAATGACGCTTTGATCGTCTCCTCTTTCATCTCCTACTGTTTTGTACAACAAAGAGGGTGCTGAGACTGCTTAAAATTGAATGACTGTGTGATTTTTTGTGTTGTGTCACACCATGTATGATGTATTTATTTATTTATTTTTTTGTTTTGACTTCAAGATGGCGCCGTGAGATTGACTTCCTTTACCGCAGGTCCTGCATTTTGTTTTTCTACTTCTTTCTTTCCTTTCCTTTTACTTTCATCACATTGCTGCTGTGAAATGTATTTTTCTCCACTGTGAGACTAAAATAGGCCAATCCAATCTAATAATAAATGTTGTCTATTCATACACACACTGTCCATACCTTCACATATTACAGTGGCACCTCGGTTTACGAACCCCTGGGCTTACGAACTTTTCAAAATTTATGAAAATTTTACCTTGCCATATGAACTATTTTTCGGGATAAACACGGAGCTGCCACAATGAGTGATGTGTCGTTCATGAATGAGCCCGTTCTTCGAACAAGGAAATGGGAGCACACTTTTTGTTTTGTCCTCTATTCCCCGCCCCCAGTCGTCGGTTAAAGCCACGTGATTGGTCAAGAATGCAGCAGTGGGGGATGGGGTTACAGACAGAGAGAGAGTCAGGCTGTTCTAAAAAAAAAACAAAATGGCGTCTGCGGTTAAAGCCACGTGATTGGTCAAGAACCGGCAGTGTGGGGGGAGGGTTAAACATTAAAGAGACAGACAGACAGAGAGAGAGAGAAAACACACACACACGAAAGGTAGAGTACAGAGCTTGAAACAAAAAAAGAAAAGGGGGAAAAAACAAGTAAAATGGTGAGAAAATTGATGGAAAACAGTGAAATTTGGACCCATTTCAACTTTGATAGTTCAAAAGCAGAGTGTAGACTGGAAGTTTAAATATCCCATCAACCAGGCTCCACAAATAACCCGCACAAGTCATCTGTACACTTGATGCAAAAAGCTATCAACCCAGCTAAACAGATCACAATTGATGCAGAACTAGATATAATTATCACAGAGAAAGCAGCTACAAGGGACCATTGCTCAAGATGGTGAAAGAAGCCTATGTTCCTCATCATGTGTTTAATGCTGAAGAAACCGAACACTACATTCCATCAAGCCATTAACGACCATCACTAAGGTAAATAAAATGACTTTATTCTACAGTACAGTTTATTTCTTTAATCATAATACTATAGCACATTTATTATACGTAAAATAAGGTATATTTTGTGTAGTTTTAAGGCTTAGAAAATTAGAAAGTAGAAAATTATGTTTTAGGATGACCTGGGAATGCATTATTCTCATTTTAATGGTTTCCTATGGGAAATTAATTTTTGGGATACACACTTTTCGCGTCGACACACTCTGTCTGGGAACCAATTAAGTTCGCAAGCCAAAGTCCCACTGTACTTGACGTTACACATTGTGTGAATATAAAAACAACAGAAGAGGAAATCCAAAAACAGGTGTGCAGTGTCTTAAATTGGATTTGAAGTACCGTATTTTCTGGTGTATAATGCCAATGAATGATGTATTTTTAAACTTTTCGATTATAGTGAGCACCACACTATAATGTGCACCTTCAATGTATTTTTTTCATGTATTTTGTTTTTCTACTTTCATTCCTTTCATCACTTTGCTGCTGTGAAATGTAAATTTCTCTACTGCAAGGCTAATAAATGCAAATCCAATCCAATGAATTAAAAATGCTTTCCAAATGTAATACATAAATATATAAATGTTTTCCAAATACTTATAAGGCGCACCAGAGTACTATAAGCCACTGATTATTATTATTATACTTCACATATAAGACGCACTAGCGTATCCGGTGCAAGGTCATCTTTTGAAGAAAATCAATGCTTTGGGTCTGCATTATACACAGGAAAATATGGCAATTCTGTTTCATAACATGTACTGCTTGTGTGACAAAAAGACTTGCTTTTACTTAAAGCTGCTTCACGAAATGAAAAGTGAAATAGGGCATGCAAATGTATGAACACACATAGACTGACTCAACACCAGGTGTGTGAGGCGAATGTAAGCAAAGACACATTTGGCTTAGATTCCCAGCGGTATCCTCTCTGTGCTCTCGGCAAAAGCTCACAACACCGTGACTCTTTTCCCGTTCACAGTACAGTACATTCGGCTATTATTGAATGGCTACAAATGACTGCTATTGGCCTGAAACATTTCCATTCTTTTTTTTTACATAATAAAGATGGGTGGAAGGGAATTGATACAGTGTGCCTGTCCTCCTCCGCTCCAATTGTGCTCTTAGGTCACAGCACCAAAATACAGCATCAAAAGTTGAATGGATCTTGACTTTGAGAATCAAGATGATTATCAAGTTTGCATACAGATCACTGGATGTAATAAACCATTCCATCCATTATCCAAACTAATGACCCTCAGATGGGTCAAGAAGCTGCTGGAGGCAATCCCAGCTGTCTTCAGGCAGTAGGCAGAGAACACCCTGAACCGGCTGTTAGCCAATGGCACAACAACTCACAATTGCAATCACATTAAGGGAAAATACTGTAGAGTGTTTGACATTCCGGCCTTGAATATTTTTGGAATGTGGGACGAAACCAGAGAAAACACACAATGGAAGGCCAGAACCCGTAACCAAACGATGTCCTCATACTGTGATGCTAACCAGTCAAGTATCGTGCTGCCTCCATTTGAATTATTCATCTTTAAATATGCAAATAACATTAAAAAGGGTGCTCAATGGCATCAAATGGGCTAACAATAATGTATGCATGTGAAAATAGATGAACAATCACCTATGTCCAAATTTTCCCAGCGGTGGAGCGTCAACCTTGGCCACCGTGTAGCTCTGCCTAGGATGTCCACAAGCTAGAGTAAATTAGCAGCAACAGTAAAACGGTAAAACAGCTATGCTTCTTGTTGTTTATATACAGTAAAGTCTCGTTATATCGATATTCAAGGGAGTCCGAAAAAATATCGATATAACCGGGACTATCGATATATCCGACCCTGTTTACATGTAATTTTATCCGTGCGTGCATAGAAATAGTATCGATATAACCGGAACTATCGATATATCCAATATCGATATAACGAGACTTTACTGTAATTGTGTTCCACGGGAGAATTTGGTAGCCCTCTGTACAAGATAAAGGAAAAAATACTGTAAATACAACACACAAAACTAGTGGTCCACGACTCACCCAAAACCAAGTTAACACATTTTTTTGCGTGTTCTACCGGAAACAAATTCCTTGTGTGTTCTACATACTTGGCAATAAAGATGATTCTGATATTCCAAGCATCATCTCACATCGTTGCTCCACAAGTACTCCATATACAGCACTATGTATACGGCAATAGTTGTTTAAAGGTGCTCTATAAATACAGCTGAGTTGACTTGTATGTTTCAATGAGAAATTGTTGTTGTCATGAGGTCAAAGCTATCAAGGTTTCAGTTATTTTAATGATTTATTTTAACTGTATCACATTCCCGTGTGCAGGAATCTGTATCAAACGACATGCACTCATTTTCCTTAATCCTCTCATCTTCTTGAAATTAAATGATCCTTTCATTTCCTGATGGGCAGTCAAAATCCATGTGTCTTGGATAGCATGCGTGGGTGTGTGAGTGTGAACGTGCACTTGGCTTCTGGGAGTATTGACAGCCGTGACTGACTACTGCGTTTGAAAAGCATTTGCTATGGATTGTGTTTACTCACCAATTTTGCTACTGAAGCGTTGCTCCTTAAACTGATATTTTGAACTATTTGGCATATTCATTTTCCTTACATCGATTAATCAATAAGGTCAATAAGGATTCTGGGGAAATGTCGGTGCTGTTGGACAGTCTGCGGCTGGATGGATGCATGGCTTGAGGAGCCCGCGATAAGAAGAAAGGAGCGTCAGCGCAGAGCGCCGATGCGTATGTGGAATTGAAGCAGATTTATGTGGGACAGGAGATGTGAGACAATGTCTTTTAGTCAATGGATGCTACAGCTGCGTGTTTGCTTTCAACATTTAGGTTGTAGTCGACGTGCACGTTCCACCATGATGTCCCTGATCCACTGGTGGCAAGACGCTTTGATCCTCTCCTCTTTCATCGAGAACTGCTTCATGTCACCATAAAGAGGGTACAGCAAGTCCTGAAGAATGAATGACTCTCTGTGTATTGTCTTTGTGCTGTCATATTATGTTATGTAGTTTTTTTTTTGTTCTTTTGATTTCAAGACGGTGCCGCGAGAGTGGCTGCCTTTCCTGCAGCTCATGTATTTTGTTTTTCTACTTTCATTCCTTTCATCACTTTGCTGCTGTGAAATGTAAATTTCTCTACTGTGAGACTAATGAAGGCAAATCCAATCCAATGTCAGTGATTTTCCGGATGCCTCATCCGATCATACTCTACCTATCATTTGTCAATCAATTATGCAGTTACACAATCTACTCTCATGGCCTACACTCAGACGGATGATAATATCTCTCCTTTCTAAGCCAATGATGCCTTATATCCTGATGCATCTTCGGATATAATGACATGAAACCGATTTTGTGCTCTTCCATTTCACACTTCTATAGGAACCCATTTGATCAGCTGACCTTAAGGCTGGTCTCCAATCGACTACAAGGAGAATAATTTTCTTCTTCATGTCGTGTTGAACATCAACACGACTATTATCCCTTTATCGATAGGAACTTTGAACGTTCAACTCAACTAAATAAAGGAGGAGTTGGTGCCAGCCGTGGGCCCGACGCAGCGTTCTTGTCGCGGCGGTCCCACGCGCCCAAGCGCCGACGGCCACCCGCCTTGGCTCTAGTCCTGGCCACCCCTCGGCTGGCGTCACGCGGTCAATTGCTGTGCGAAAGTCAGATGCTGGTTGACTGTCCAGAATTAAAATAAATCAAATAGGGTCAGACGGTCGTGAGTATGGGTGGTTGTAAGTCCAGGTGGTCGTAAGTCACTCCGGTCGTAAGTCGGATGTTACCTGGATAGCACTTTGTTGCTTGTGTTGTAACATAAGTACGGGTAACATCCGCCTTACGACCGGGTTCCGTTCTGACAAAACAGTCGTAAGTCAAACGGTCGTCAGTAGAAATCCCTTCAAAATGGCCGATGCGAGGTTTATACGACAGGATAGCATACTATGTCGATCTGTTGCAACATTTTCTATTGTATACCATTTTCTATTATATACCATTATATACCAAACTTTTACAGTTCATTGATAAATGTGATAACTTATAGTGTTATTTTTATCATTTTATATTTTGTATTATCATTTTTTTATTACTGTATACCTCTACCTCTTATGTATACCAAACTTTAATGTACAGTTAATTTATAAATTTTAAACTTACATTTTAGTGCACATGCGTACGCACGTATTCCCACGCACGCGCGCTGTTGAAAAATCACTCTCCCTGCTTACGGAGAAGCCAGAAGAGGTCGCCCGACACACACGCTCGTCCATAGGCGGACGCCGAAGGAAAAAAGTAGTGTACAGTACTACAGGAGATGTTGCCGAGACGGTATCTGTACTGTATAAGTACTGTACTGAGTGTAGTCACGCAACAAAGAAGGTGTAGGATTTTAAGTACTTGGGGTCCACTGTCCAGAGCAATGGAGAGTGTGTAAAAGAGGTGATCAAGTGTGACCAGCAATGATGTTTGGACTGGAGACAGTGCCACTGAAGGAAAAAAACGGAAGCAGAGCTGGAGGTAACAGAGATCAAGATGTTGAGGTTTTCTTTGGGAGTGACCAGGTTGGATAGGATCAGAAATTAGTATTTCAGAGGGACAACTCATATTAGAAGCTTTGGAGATGATTTGGATATTTCGAAAGGCGAGAGAGTGATTATATCGGAAGAAGGATGCTGAGCCTTGAACTGCCAGGCAGGAGACAAAAAGGAAGACCAAAGGATAGGTTTATGGATGTTGTCAAAGAGGACATGAAGGTAGCTGGTGTGAGACAAGAGGTTGCACAAAACAGGGTTAGATGATTCGCTGATTCCCGTTGGCGACCCCTGAAGGGAAAAGCACTGAGTGTAGTCACGCAGTAGATTGCTGTGCGAGAGTGAGATGCTGGCTGGCCAAAATTGTTGTACAAATTGCTATGGTGTGGGGGTCATCAAAATTGTCATATGAAAGTATCCAATTTAGCTTAAGTTGTCACAGAGTTAGATTTACTTGAAACAATGTATTTTGAGATCTGTAACTTCAACAACATTTATAGTCACAGGTATTTTCAAGTGCCCTGAAAAGCACGCACAAATATGAATTTGCTCTTTCACAAGAGGGCAGAAAGTACAGTACATATTAAAATTGTATTTCTACTTTTTTGTAACATATTTGCTTGATAATGTTCTGACAGATTCTGAACAATTTTCAGCGAATTCATGTTAGAATGGCATTAAACAAACAGTCTACTATCGTCCCAGTTCCAAAGAAACCAGCACCCTCGGGATTGAACGATTATAGACCTGTTGCTCTGACGTCTGTGGTCATGAAGTCCTTTGAACGCCTCGTGCTGAACCACCTAAAGAACATCACCGGTACTCTGCTAGATCCTCTTCAGTTTGCCTACCGGGCAAACAGGTCTGTGGAGGATGCAGTCAACATCGGACTGCACCACATCCTCGACCACCTTGACAACACAGGAACCTACGCAAGGATCCTGTTTGTGGACTACAGCTCTGCGTTCAATACCATCATCCCAGAACTCCTCATCCCCAAACTTCTCCAGCTTGGTGTGTCCCCTACGATCTGCCAGTGGACCCTCAGCTTCCTGACAGGACGGACACAACAGGTCAGACTGGGAAATATATCATCCACAACACGAACCACGAGCACTGGAGCCCCGCAGGGATGCGTCCTCTCTCCATTGCTCTTCTCTCTCTACACGAACGACTGCACCTCAACGCACCCAGCTGTCAAATTCATAAAGTTCGCAGACGACACCACGGTCATCGGTCTCATCAAAGACGGCGACGAGTCTGCGTACCGACAACAAGTGGAGCAGCTGGAGCTCTGGTGCAGCCGTCACAACCTGGAGCTGAACACGCTCAAGACAGTTGAGATGATCGTAGAAACATCCATCACCACAGCTACCCCTCACACTATCCAACTGCCTTGTGTCAACCGTTGAGACCTTCAAGTTCCTGGGAATCACAGTCTCCCAGGACATGAAGTGGGAGGTCAACACCAACTCTATCCTGAAAAAGGCCCAACAGACAATGTACTTCCTGAGGCTGCTAAAGAAGCATGGCCTGCCACAGGAGGTGCTGCAACATTTCTACACGGCTGTCATCAAATCCATCCTGTGTTCTTCCATCACCGTTTGGTTCGGGGCCGCCACAAAAATGGACAAAATCCGACTTCAACGGACAGTTAGGACGGCGGAAAAAATCATTGGCACCGCCCTACCCACTCTCGAGGACTTGCACACTGCAAGAATCCGAACAAGGGCGCGGAAATCCTACTGGACCCTCCGCACCCTGCCCACCACCTTTTCCAGCTACTCCCCTCAGGCAGGCGCTACCGATCCATGCGCACCAAATCCAGCAGACATTTAAACAGCTTCTTCCCCCAAGCCATTAACTCTTTGAACTCTTTCAATAGTAGCCAAAATGGAACTGTATAGTGCCACTTAGCAGTTTTTTTTTTTGACGACGATACTAGTGCAGCGTGTTCTACCGGAAACAAATTCCTTGTGTGTTCTACATACTTGGCAATAAAGATGATTCTGATTCTGATTCTGATGGTCATTGATGGCTTGATGGAATGGTGTTGGAGGTCGAAGGTCAAAGGGAATTGCTGTTTGGAAAGAGAGGCACATTACATGAGGACTGTAATTAAAGAAATAAACTGTGCTGTAAAATAAAGTTGTATTTACTTTTTTGATGGTCGTTGATGGCTTATGGAAGGAGAGTCACCTTCCATAAGGACTGTTTGTAATTTAACCTCTGGTGTGGCTTCTCTTCTTTTTTGTTTTGCTTTCTGACTTGTTTTTTTCTTTTGCTTTCTGACTTGTAAGGTCTTACGAAGCTGAGGCATCACATTATTGTTCATCACGATGATGATTGTCATAGCCACAGTCTTTTCTATGGATTATTCTCATTTTAATGGTTTCCTATGGGAAATTAATTTACATACACACTCTGGATACACACTTTTCGCCTTACACACTCTGTCTGGAAACCAATTAAGTTCGTAAGCCAAGGTCCCACTGTATAAGGATTTTATCAGCCTGTGGAAACGGGCTGATTAATTCCTCACATGATTCTCAGAATCTGAAGCCATTGTTTTGATTCTCCAGCAAGGCAAGACGCATTGGCGTGACGTCACGAACTGGGGGCGGGACTTTCTGAAAATGCCCAATTCGCAGCTCAATTTTTTTTGCAAACTTTGGACACTTTAAGTCATTTTTATTGGTGTTTTGCATTTGAATATAAATATCATACTGCGTGTTTTGGGTATTTTAGATGCTATAAAACGTTTTTCTGATGTTAGTTAGGAAACAAAAAAAGTGACGTCGGTTGTCCTTTATGTTCCATGGCTTTTTTTTTCTATGAAGAACAAAGAGAGTTATTTATTATTATTATTTATTTCATAAATAGTGTTAGTTATTTCCTGTTTTTCTATGAGGAACCCACGGAGTTATTTAGTTATGATTTATTTCATAAATAGTGTTATTTATTTCCTGATTTTTTTTCTGTGAAAAACTCAGAGAGGGTTATTTAGTTATTATTTATTTCATTAATAGTGTTATTATTTGTTTCCTGACTTTTTTTCTGTAAAGAACCTGGAAAGGGTTATTTGGTTATGTGTGGCTTTCTGGAAAAAAATAAGCTCCCCTACGATCGTAACACTTTTTCTGTTACAAACTGACACCGGCCCCCCATCACAGAAGGGAAAAGTTATGTGGCCCTCACAGGAAAATATTTGGGGATCCCTGATGTAAACGGATGCACTCACACGCACACACACACACACACACACACACACACGCACACGCACACGCACGCACGCACACACACACACACACACACACACACACACACACACACACACACACACGCACACACACGCACGCACGCACACACACACACACACACACACACACGCACACACGCACACACACGCGCACACACACACACACAGACACTCAAGCACACACGAGGCATGCGGCACAAATACCAAAACAAATGTAGGCATTACTAACAGTTTTAAACAAAAAGATGAAATCACAGAGTCCTGCCTATTCTCATTCTGCTATTTGTCTGTTGGGGAATGAGTCTTAAACTGTGAGATACTTGCCCTGACGTTGAGCTCATTTATTGAATTAGTGCATGAATGAGCAGTGAGAATAGGGCTGGCTGGGTGGAAGGCCCTTCTCTGAGGCTTCTTCGCCTAGTTGGTAATTATGCCGCGCAAACATCTCTGTGCAATTCAGAGGAAATAAGGATATAATGGGCCACAGGTTTGGGGGCATGCTTAAAACTAGGGCTAAGGTACCAATGCTACCATGCTTTTAGGCTCACGGAGGGCAATGGAGCTGGGTTAGGGCATTGGAATTATAAGCGAAGGGCCCAATTACAAGAGGAAGACAGCGATTGGGGGGAGACCGGAGGAAAAAATGGAAATGCTCTAGTGGAAACCAGGCATGGAAATGTCATGACTAGCTGCCAGTGACAATACACCCATCACACCCTCTCCCTGCCCTTTACACACACAACAAGGCAACACACCAAACTGCTTTGAGAGCGCTTCACATGTTTGTGTATTTTCTTGTTTTGTTAACTTGTTAAAAAGTAAAGCCTGTGCAACACTGTATGTAAGCTAAACATTTGTGTTGTACAGTCCTGTGCATGATTATGGACAAGATTACACTAAAAATCCCTTCATGTTTGACGAACCCAGGCATGGCAGCATAGAGAACGGGCTCCTGGCAAGTTAAGTCAATTAAACCACTGAAACACAAATATTCAAAAATATATCGTCAGAGATATTCGATCGGGGACTGTAGACAAAGGCTCGGACACAGGAAGATATTTTACTTCTGGCAGGGGACGCAGCCATTCAAGACAGACGCTCAAAATCTGAAGCCCTCTGCCAAGCTATTGAGAGCATATGCAAATTTAAGTGATACATGAGTAAAACATAGTCTTCTTGATTTGAATACCACACACCTGGACGTCTCAATCACCAACAGCTATAAACAATTGAGCATAAAAATGTTAATTGTTTGTCTTTCCGTGAAACAATATACAGTAAAGTCTCGTTATATCGATATCGGATATATCGATAGTTCCGGTTATATCGATACTATTTCTATGCACGCAAGGAGAAAATTACATGCAAACAGGGTCGGATATATCGATAGTCCCGGTTATATCGATATTTTTTCGGACTCCCTTGAATATCGATATAACGAGACTTTACTGTATTTGTAACCCGGCTAATAAACTCTTCCTGTGAGGGAGTTTCAAGTCCTAAATTCTGTTTAAGGCCAGATCTCGTAGATGAAGCTGACAGGTTAACAGTCTGTGTCTGTTTACCTCAGATTGACCCCAGGTTTCTCTGTGCTTCAATTGTGTATTCTAGTATAACTTCTATTCTGTCTAATCTCTATCATATACATCATGTACAGTTTGTTTTTAAACGTACACTTAGTGACACCGTGACACAAGTTTTGTTATTTCATCTGTTCACTTAAACACATTCCAGAATAAGGATTTAGGAATTATAGCCCTTTGCATCCTTTTTCAAGGGACCAAAAGTAATTGGACAATTGACTCAGAGGGCTCTAATTGACTCAGAAAGCCCCCCTGTTTGTTAACCTGTCATCAATTAAAGGACAACCGACGATTCCGGATAAGTTACGTCCACAATTTGTGAAATCACTTCAAATGACTTCTACTGAGCACATAAAATTCCACGGCATATAGCTATATTTTACATGTTAAGACTTGCGCTGAATATTCAGGAAGTCAGAACGGAAGAACCAAAAATTGGTGTCGGTTGTTTTTTAACAGTTTCTCCCTCACTATTGACAGTTGAACCATGTCCCCCTCCCTGGGTGTCATCCTCGATCGCTCACTATCTTCCCACTCCCACATAAATAATATAATTCGATCCGCTTTTTTTCCACCTACACAATATCAATCATCTCCATCCGTCTCTCACCCCTCAATCCACTGCTATCCTTGTCCACAGTATCATCACCTCCTGTATTGATTATTGGAATTTACTTCTCTTTGGTGTTCCTCACAAATTTCTCCACAAACTACAACTATTCCAAAATTCCGCAGGCCGAATCATCACCAGAACCCCCTCCTTTCACCATATCACCCCAGTCTTCCAACATCTCCACTGGCTCCCGGTCAAACTTACAATTGTCTCAAACATTCTTCTTTATACATGTAACGCCATCCATAACCTCGCCATCCCATACCTCTCTGACCTTCCTCAAATTTCTGTTCCCTCAGATTCTCTCCCTCCACCTCTGTGTGCTGCTCTGTCCGCAAACTCTGGAACTCTCCTCCTCCCAACATCCGTAATATTGATTCGCTTCCCACCTTGATATCCCATTTCAAAACCCACCTATTTAAAATCACATTCTTTGTGTAGTTGTATCTCTTGCTCTTATTACATATAGCTCTTCACAACAGCTGAAGCTGTAACAAAGCGCTTAACAGATCAGTTTTCATAACGTATAAAACAAAATAACATAAAAATAAAATATATCCAACTTGTTTTCTTTGGTATAAAACTGACAGTCAATTGCCAGACATAATAATTTAAAAAATAATTAAAAAAATGATGAATGTGCGTTGAAATATGTTTTCAAGGCACTCCAAAAACAATATGACCAAAACTGTTGATTGTCTAAATGTGCCACAGAGAAAAATTCATCGCAGACCTCCATTTTGTTAATGTGCATGACCAATGTTGGCAGGTTCTAAAACAGTAACTTACCTGTAAACCTGTACGTTTTTGCCATACAAAGTACGTTTATGATGCATTTTAAGACGTGTACGACATACAAGAGAATATGTACGGAAAAACGTACATTTGTCAATTATGGGTACCATCCGGTATACACCGACTATCACAAAACAGAAATTCAATCAAGTCAAATGAGTTCGCCGCGGTAGTGTAGCGCTCTCCACTATGGTAAGTGATAGAGTGTTTTTATACACATCTGTAAACATCCTATGTTATTTCATGTTTAGTTTAGTCTATATGGATATATGTAGCTGATTAGTTAACTCGTTGCATATGCATAAAACTCCGTTGAACTCCGAACCAGAAGAGAAACATGAATTAGATTTCAAACAGTAAGGGAGATACAATGTTGTGGGATTCAGAAGAAAACCACAAGACAAGCGGTGGTGTACGTCTTGACTCAACCGTGGTTTATTTCGAATGCAAACGTATGCGCACAACAACTTCCTGTACAACAATTTAAATCGGTCCGACACGAAACACTAAAAAACACAGGTGTTCCCTGTTTAAATAAACATTTTAGATGTTTACCATTTGCAATTTGCTTTACCTGTAACCAAAATATTAAATAGGGTACTTTTTAACCTGTCACATAAGCCTCTATCTCGGTATTGTTTTTTTCGTTGCAAATGAAGCGAGTGTTTTGATGCTACTGTGCGGATGCGTCTGCCGCCTGCTGATTTCCCATTGCATCATTCATCATGTAATTTCATCTATTAAGAATAAGTACAGAATGATATAATGAAACACATGTACAATATAACATGTTAAAGTACATAAACACGTTTGAAAAAAAAATAAGGCGTACAATTATTTTTTATTCTGTAAGGGAAAATACGACAGTTTGTAAGGGCATGGAGCCGTGGAGGTTGACAGGTATGCAGTAAGAAACTTTCAAAAATAAAAGTGAAAGATAAATTAAGGTTTAGCATGTCATCACAACGTTTCTAGAAAATAACAAATATCAATATCAAAACGTTGCACACAAACTGCAGTCTGCCACACTGGCAAAACTGTCAGTTTCATTCTTGGGCTGTGCAAAATATATGACAATTCCTAGAAGCAGGAAGGGAACGGGCATCTGTGTCTGAGAATGCTGCCGCTGCTGATCCACAGCACCTGTGGCAAAGATGCAAGGCTTTGCAGCAACAACATGCAGATGTGTGCTTGGGATGCCACTCCTATTTTATCTCAGTGAGTCATCAACCAACAAGGGACGAAAGACACTGAAGTGACAATGACAAGGACCATAACATTCACAATTGTTTTGTGAACATTTTATTGAAGTGAGAGAACAAACAATCATTCGCATTCAGATTCAATTTCAATCAACAATTTTCAGTTTTAAATCGAGGTAAACATGCTTTTTTGTCGATCAATTTTTAGATCACTGGTAGTTTCTATGTGATCGATAACGGGTTTTAGACCATTTGCCAAATATTAAACATTTTGTTTCTATGAATTATAAATACCAAATGAGGTATTTACTTGCACACCACTTTACCTTTATTTTCTAAGAGCTGCTCCAAGTTGTCATCATGGCTGTGGAAGTTTGTGTCTTCAGCAAACAGTGTAGCTTATCAAAGCCGTAAAGTCACCCGTGATTGGTTAAAATCCATGGTAGAAGACTGAGGGGTGGGTTTTACGCACACACACAAAGGGGAACGCCACAATTAGAACAAGCACACGAACATCAGATGTTGAGACGAGAGAGAAAGCTCCGACAGAGCTACAGAGTAAAAAATGACACGGTGGAAAGTGGATGTTTGTCTGATCAGTTTGCTCCACTAATATGGCAATTGCTCTCTTTCACCAGGTGAGCTCACAGTTAGCAAGTGGTGAGACTAAATGAGTTAACATGCATCAAACTTCTGCTATCCAAGCGGCGAATCGCTAACTCTTGTTAGCTTCCTCGTTCGCCTCCGCAGGTGCTCGCCTGCTCTGCTCCGTTGGAAATGGGCTGATTTGCTAGGAGTTTGTGTAAACTTATGCCTTCGTTATGCGTGCTACCGCAATTGGCTGCGACAATGATTCACCATTGCGTTATTTATATAGTTTTCCTTCTAATTTCGCCATCAACGCCCGTGTTTTCAGACAAAAAAAAAGTACCCAAAATGGATTGTGTGTCGCTTTCTTGGTTAGTGGTGTACCAAATGTGACGTCACTTTGGGCATCGTCATCAGCTCGAAAACAAGACTTCATGAATATTCAGCGCAAGTCTTCAAAGGTAAAATATAGCTATATGCGGTGGAATATTTGTAACATGCGGGCATCAGAAGCCATTTGAAATGATTTTACAAATTATGGACGCAACTTGTCGGGAGGTGTCAGTTGTCCTTTAAACTTGTGGACAATGCTGAAGAAACAAGACCATGTCAGAAAGCCATCAAATTTAACTGAACTGCACCAATTCTGTCAAGAGGAGTGGTCAAAGATTCAAACAGAAGCTTGCCAGAAGCTTGTGGATGGCTACAAAAAGCGCCTAATTGAAGTGAAAATGGATAAGGGACATGTTACCAAATATTAGCGCTGCTGAATGTATACTTTTGACCCAACAGATGTGATCACAAAATAGGGACCGGCAGACCTTATTTTTTAATTTTAATTCTACGCTTGGCACTGTGTCGTGTATTAACCACAATTGTGTTACCAGTTAATTGTGGGTTGTTTGGATACTGTACCTTGCATTTGCTATCGACACACAAGACACCACACACTGCAACGCACCCGGCAACAAGTACGACAATTTTGGCCAGCCAGCCGTCTCACCGAAGGGGGGAGTGTCCACACTGTAGCTGTCCACAGCTGGTGTGTGTGTGTGTGTGTGTGTGTGTGTGTGTGTGTGTGCATGTGTGTGTGTGTGTGGGGGGTATATACGTGTCTGCGTGTGTGTGCGTGTGGACAATACTCCGAGACATTTAAACTCCTCCACTTGGAGCAAGATCTCCTCGACCCGGAAAGAGCACTGCACTCTTTTCTGACTGATAACCATAGTCTCAAATTTGGACATGCTGATTTTCATCCCAACTGCAAAACGCTCCAGTGACAGTCAGAGAGCCCCACTTTATGGCCCCAACAGTACTCCATCATCTGCAAAATCCATCGACGGTTTTCTCTCGTGAACATTCAGCTCGATTAATTGAACCCCCAGAAATATAAATGCAAAACTGTACGCAACCAAAACTGCCAAAAAAGCTAAAATTGCAAACACTCCACAAGGTTGATAAAAAGGCGAACGCGTAGCAGATGCCTAACACGTCGGTGTCTGCTCAGGCACTCAACAGAGCATCTGCTCAGGCTTCACTGCTTCTGGCATCGTGTTCACACGCACACAACACACACACACACACACACACACACACACACACACACACACACACACACACACACACACACACACACACACACACACACACACACACACACACTCCTGTTTCAATAGTTTTGTGAGGTCCTAATAACTCCATATTGTCACGTTCCGAGCGAGAGTGACGGCAGCTGACTCGTCGGAACGAAGTGGAATGTTTGGGATCCCAAAGCAGGCGACAGAGACATACTAACCAAGCAGGATGTTATTCACAAATATAAAAAAACACAGAGAGTAAGAAGGCAGGGGGTGATCCGACCTGTTTACTACGGCAAAAAGCAAATGGCACACGAGGGTGCAAAATTACGCAATCCCGGCAGAAGACATAAGCTTACGGGACGCAGGGAGAATAACTCGGACCGGATACACTCGCGCATCGAAGGAAGAGTCCAGGTACGGTGGCGAGTTGAGTCAATCATCCGGCATTGGCGAGGTGATCGCGAACCATATAAATGCCCATGTCCATGATTAGAGAATTGACAGCAGGTGGAGGGCGGCCGGGAGAAGTAACCCCGCCCCCTGCTGTCAACTCGCACGTGACACATATAAGGAGTGAGGACCACCGTTGCTGATAAGTTTAGATAAGAACTAGTGTTACATTTGAACACTAAATGTCATCCCATTTCCCACCTCAACTTCTTTAAAAACAAATAAATAAAAAGTGGAATTGAAACTGAAATAACAGTGAGGTTTCTTAATGGGTACATTCAAAGTCCATTCAAAGTCCACACCCCTGAAGTGAATTTGATTAAAATATCATTTTACTTTTTGTGGTATGGATTTTTTCCTCTCATTGACCACGCACACACAAATAAACACACACAGTGAGTAAAAAGTGTGTGTATCCAAGTGAAATGAAAATACACACTAAAAAATCAATTTGGGTGAATTTGTGAGGACCTCCCTGAATCTTCAACAGGTGCATATATAGACCCCCTAGAAACCTTTAGAATGAAAAACTTGTGAGGACCAAAAGTTTTTCATCTTGCGTATTTCATTTTGTTTAACTCATTCAATTTTTCAAATTTAATAGGGCCTGAGAATGTGCAAGGTCCCTATTGTTTTTGTAAAACATAATAATAATAATAATAATAATAATAATAATAGTAATAATAATAATAATAATAATAATAATAATAATAATAATAATAATAATAATAATAAAATGAACAATATCAGTGCATGAGCAGTGACTGCTATATTATTCCTCTTTTGTTGAATTAATTGTTTTTATAAGAATACTAATACTATTATTATTATAATTATTCAGTCTGCAGTCGTGACTCTTACAAAGCCCCTAATGTTTTTGTCGAAAATATTATTTTGGACAATGTATGTGCGTATGTATTTGTAAAATGTATTTTTCAAGACAATAAATCACATTTTTGAAGAGATAAACTTGCACAGAATTAGTATTTTGAAGTCATCAATCAAAGAAAATAAGTTGGCCTGTCAAGTGGGCACGTCACAGTGGAAAAAAGATGATAAATGCTGCTATCTAGAGGCTCAATTAGGAAGAGCAAATTAGTATTTGAGTGATTGGCGGAATGAGCACCCCATTCTTCTAAAATGGCAACAATCAACAGAAGGAGGAACGTTCACTGTGAGGGTCAACAGTTCAAGGATGGGTGGAAATTGGAGTATTTTAGTCACTGAAATATGTAACAACAGAATGGTTCACTGAAATCTATTTAAATTAATTGCTCTTATATGTAAAGAACACACACAAGGCACAGACATGTGACGTGCATAGGATGAGATAAAATGGTAATAGGCAATAGATACTGATTTACTCTAAATGAGTCACTCAGGGGACTTTTCAGCCTTGGTGGCTATTGAAAAGAAAAACAAATAATATAGTGTGGGCTTTCACACATCGTGAAAGATAAAAGTAAAAATGCTAATGTTTACACACACACACACACACACACACACGCACGCACGCACGCACGCACGCACGCACGCACGCACACACACACACACACACACACACACACACACACACACACACACACACACACACACACACACACACACACACACACACACACACACACACACACACACACACATATATGCGTTTTTATGCTTTCTGGGGACCACGTTCCAGATCATCACTTCTGGGGACTACCCTTTCTGAAACATGTTTTCTTTATGGGGACCAGGTTTTTTGTCCCCACACGTCAAATGGTCCCCAGGACGTGACTGTGTAAACAGGTTTTTGTCGACATAACCACATATAAACGAGAGCACGCACACACACACACACACACACAAACACACATCTGATCATGGGGGTATCGTATTTTCCGCATGAGAAGGCACACGTAAAAGCCTTCCATTCAGCCTTAAAATCCGATGCATCTTACTTTCTGCTGTATATGAGACTTGTCAAAGTATTTCCTGCACCATTCGTTTCAACCATGTGAGTGGGGAATATCAGTGTTTTGTTTGTTTTTGAGTTCCTTGCATTGGCTGGAAACAGGTTCAGGGTGTCCACGCCTACTGCCCTAAGACAGCTGTTTTTTTTTTAAAAATCTTTAAAAATTACAAACTAAAAATGAAACAGAATACTGGATCGTAAGAAAGTGCTTCAGTGAACAAAAACAGTATGAACCATTTCCTGAGCAAAACAAGTATTCAACAACTTGCTATAGATAAGCAACAATGAACAAAACAGACCCTTAAATCACAGTGCTGTATGTCAGTAATTCAGAAATAACACTGTCCTCATAATGAGAAATTAAAAGTGCATAAATAAATGTCAATCACTTCTCGTAGTCTTCAGAGGACACATCAACGATGCCTCATACGTGGGGGTGTTCTCGAGTTCAGTTTGCCAAAGAGCTATCTTCTTTTCCTTTCGGCTTTTCCCTCCAGGGGTCGCCACAGCGAATCAGTGTCCTCCATCTTACCTGTTTTGTGCATCCTCTTCTCTCACACCAGCTACCGTCATTTCCTCTTTGACAACATCCATAAACCTCCTCTTAGTTCTTCCTTTCTGTCTCGTTCAAACCATCTCAGTCTGGCCTCTCCGACTTTCTCTCCAAAGCCTCTAATATGAGTTGTCCCTCTAATATACTAATTCCTGATCCTATCCAACATGGTCACTCCCAAAAATCTCAGAATATATCACAAAAAGAAAAATAAACTTTCCATAGAACAAGGATGAATTTGTGTGGAACAAGAGTTGTAGTGACAGAATAAGGAGGGGAGCAGTGTTGAAAGAGGTCCACGACGGACACCCTGCTACAGTTAAAATGAAGACACAACAATATGACTGCCGGTGAAATATTGACAAGGACACAGAGAAGGTCTGCAGACAATGGGAGACCTGTCAGATTTAACATCGCATACCACACCATGGTTCGCTGCACATGAGAGTTTCCTGAAGGAGTGTAAAGAACGATTCACATAGATTTTGCAGCTCCATTCATGAGTCACATGTTTATGATAGTGGTTGATGCTTACTCCAAGTGGCTAGACGTCTTCAAAACGTCACAGATAACTTCAGCAGCCACCATCACAAGGCTCAAAAGATTGTTTGCAGCACAAGTTGAACCGGAGCAAATCGTCACTGACAACATTCATGTCGCATGAGTTCCAACTCTTCATGAAAAGGAATGGAATCCTTCACACAACTGGAGCACTGAAGCATCCTGCATGCTTCGAGATGCATGGCAACCATCAAGGAAGGCATGAAGAAGCTTGCAGGAGAGATCCCAAGTATTGAGGATAAGATCTCACACTTCTTGGTGCATTATCGTACAACACAGAACAGGACAACTGGAGAGTCACCAGCAGATATGTACGAACACGGCTGGATTTCCTCAAACTGCATCTTTGAGATGGTGAGGAAGACACAGTCTAGGCAGAAGGAGGAACATGATCATCAAGCTGCCAAAAGACATTTTGACGTGGATGACTCTGTCTGTCGACACAACACGGCTGGAGAACACCCCAAATGGATCTTGGGGGTTGTGACACAACAGACTGGACAGGTGTCATACCATATATAAGGTGAGACTGACCTGATATACAGGCGGCATGGAGACTAACTGCCCCATCGATACCCATCGGACATCATAGATACCGGACATAAAAAAAAGCATCTCAGTCAGCTGAGCAGGAGAGAGACCTTAGTGAACCGGAATGCACAGCACCTGCACCACCAGCTTTTGCACCTGACCTGCCAGAGCCACTCGTGCCGAAGACAGTGGTTTTGAGACATTCAGGACATAAAGCACAACGTCCTTCACGTTATAGAGATTGAATGTGATTTTGTAATTTGAAAGATGTTCAGATTGAATTTATAATTGACAAATTGTTCTGCAGTGTGATAGGTAAGGTAATGTGAATGTAGTATGCTAAGTTAATGCTAATGCCAATTTAATTTCAGCAAAGATGTATTGGATTGCCATCCATTGCGCATGTGTGAAAATGTTCAACGCCCTTTCCCACGCTGCTGGTGCATGAAACTCACAGTCAAATATACAATAAGGAAAACACGTGTGTCTGCTTCGTTATTCAAGACACCACCGAAGGCTCACATAGTTTTCAAAAAACAATTAAACTTAAAGTCTCAATTCAGAAAGAGGAAACCAAAGAATAGGAACAATTTAGTAAAGTAAAATGTGCTCCAAATAAAGTAAAAGTAAACAATAATACACATGGTTTCCTACCTGGACCCGCATCCATACTGTTAGCTTGTCCGTGATGATCAGCTAACAGCCTTGATGACCCAGGCATGCTGACTGGATCCGAACGCAATGGCTGCATCCTGAAAATGTGCACATGGTTGCAAACGAATTAATTCAGGTGTACGTATAAAGTGCAGACTAAAATAATTGTACAGTAACCACATTTTTAATTCGAATGATTTAATGACCAGCATCTTCTGGCTATAAATTACACACTTAAGTAGCAGGCATCATTTTAATGTATGTTAGGGATGATACATTCACACATTCTTGGTCCACCCCTGTTAATAAAATACAAATAGAAAATGGTCAGAGAAATGGTTTGACGGTAATACGCACACACGCACGAATGAGTGGCCACTTTTCAACAAAATGTCAGATTGTATTCTTTAAAATATCTTTGTGATAGTACTCACCATTACCATGAATGGTTTTCCATTCCTCATGATTGGTAAAAATCCAGCCAAACGATCAGAATTAAAGACAACTTGCCGGGTCCATACGTGAAGTTACTGCTAGCTAGTCTCCACAAAGCTCATTAGCTTTCTGCTGTCTCTCGCAGCAGAATTGATGCTAACGGTAGCATGGGGCTTGTCAAAGTGCCATTGACATTCGACTGTTTCATTGCAAATTAGAATATCGTCATAACATTTTCTCTCCACAAAGGTGAATCGTTCAGTCCATTCAACATGAATGTACGATATTCGTCACCTGTTTTACTCGTCGGGCCTATTCAAAAAGGGGCGTTTACCTGTTTCGACATAAATGGCTACCATCCAATCCAAATTGCTCATTGAACATCAACAGCTACCTTAGGTCAGTATCATCCAATCAAAATTGCGCTTTCCGCCAACTGCAACCAAAAAAGGAAATAAACAGCGAAAAACCGAGAATATGTATTTTGTATTATCTGCGAGCCAAATGCAATTATGAAAAGAGCCATATATTACTCACGAGCCTTAGGGTCCTGGCACCTGCTATATACCTTCAGAGAAAACTGTTTTTGTCCATTTGTACCAAGATCTTGTTATTTGAGTCACGACCCATAGCTCATGATCATAGGTGAGCGGTGAAAGGTGGATCGAGTGGTAAATTAAGAGCTTTGCCTTTTGGCTCAGCTCCTTCTGTACCACGAAAGACCAATTTAGAGTCTGCATCACAGCAGTTAAAACAAAAACAATGCATCATGGTGGCATAATTCAAGTGAATCAAAAATGCTAAAAATGAAAAGAATCAGAATGTAAACCAAAAGACCACTTTGCTGTCAGCATGTCAAATACAGTACATGGCTTGATCACATATTCACCTTCTACAAATGTTCGCCTTGTTCGGCCCAACACAGATGTTCGAAGTGTCATGCTAAATCTGTGAAACAATCGATTCATGTGTATTAATTTGAGAAATACTTCAACATAAACCGGTTTAGGTTGACCCATTTCTGAAATTAATATTACTATATTGTCTCATAGAACAGATTAACATTTGTAAAAATCGTGTCCTTGAATGGAAGGCAGAATTTGACTTCAAAGCGTTTTGGTACAACCGCATTCTAATCAACTATACACACGTTTTACTATTTTTATTTTTAAACAATACCTCAGGCTCTGTAGGTCCAGGTCATCTGTGTCAAAGTCCAGGAGAGGCTGGTGTGCATAAGATGGACCGTGAGACTGAAGCACTGAAGAGGAAGATGAGATGACTGTAGTCTGGCCTGGGGGATGAATGGTCTTAAACTGAAATTGGGGTCCCATCCATAGCCGACGATGTGGACCTGTATGTGTTACAATCTCCACCTGTGTATAGAAATGCAAAAAAATGTAAGAACACAGGACAAAATCATCATGCATGATGTTAGGGGGAAATTATTTTATTGGGCAAAACAAAGATTATTAGAAGTTCGAACACAAAAAATGCATCAAAGTTCGAATAAGGACGGAGAACGAGGAACAAAGTGGTGTACAGTGTATACTTCATCAAATGCCCCCTAACTAGCATCACTCCGAACTAAATTAGTAAATCACCTCCAGAGAAGTGTAACATTTTCTCTGGTTTAAGCTGCTTTCAGAGGCTACATGGTATATGTGTGAACAATCTACAGTAGGGGTGTCAAACATACGGCCGCAGGCCGGAGGCCCCCAATTGTCATGATCTGGTTGGCGACCAACGGGTGGCGCTGTCGGCCCCGACTGCACCTGCACGGGTGCTGGTCGTCCCGATCAGTGGCAGCCTGCCACGTTCGGATTGGCGACCAACGGGTAGCGCTGTCAGTCCTGCCTGCAGCCTCGCAGGTGCTGGTCGTTCCAATCATTGGCAGTCAAAAGGACTGCCGGCACGACCATTCGGCGTCAGGTCATTGTATGCCATTGTATGCGTTGTGCATTGTGTATGCATTGTATGCTGTGCTTGTGTTTGTTTCATCTTGGCGGACTTTTACTCTTGGTTTTCTTTTGATACTTTGTATTTTTTCTGTTCATATGATTTTGATGTTTTAGATTTTGTTCCTGCTGACTTTATTTTAACACAATTTGTCAAACACAACCTCCTGCTCCCTCCTTCCTGTTTTTTGGGTTCCACAACCGCCATCACCACCTTGCAAACCGTGACACCAATGAGGTTTGATCAGGCCCACAGCATGATTTATAAGTGGAAAAAATGCACAAATACAGAATTCATATTTTTAATGAGTTCAAATTAAAGGATTGTCCACGCGTGGGCAGATTGGTGCTTTTTCAACCGCGCTTTCAACACCCTCATGAGCCAAAATGTCTTTATCCAAACGTAGAAAAGTAGATAAAGAGTGTAGAATGTTCAATGAAAAATGGATCACGTCATACTTTTCTTACAGAGGAGCGTGGGAAACCTTTGTCCTTGGTCTGTGTAAGCTCATAGTCGAACAGTAATGGTCCATCGATGAAAAGGTTTCTTCAGCCGTCATCTGTACTTCTTTGAAGGTGTCGGACGTTTCGCCTCTTATCCAAGAAGCTTCGTTGGCAAACTAAAGTCTTTCTGGTAGTTTCGGCCCTAGATATCCCTACTGGGGGGAGGACCAATCCCTGCGGCTCCACTGATTGCTTCGAATGTCCTGACTGACGACTGGCCTGATTGCCCAATTTGCCTCGGTAACACGTCATCAGCATAACTAAGCCTATGTTGCTTAAGCAGTCTATTGTACGAACGATCCAAATTGAACTTTACCCCACCATTATTAAGGGAAGGATTTTGCTGTTTTATGAAAATAGCATCTTTTACTCCCCTTTCAAACCATCTATTTTCTTTCGCGAAGATTTTCACCTCATGGTCATCAAATGAGTGGTTGATAGCTTTTAGGTGCATATGTACTGCCGATTGAGGCCCACTAGTAGTATCCCTGCGATGTTGATAAAGTTTTTTTTGAGAATTTGTTTAGTCTCCCCAATGTATTGCCCTTCACAATTTTAATTTTTACAATGTATTGAATAGACTACATTACTTTGTTTTTAATTTGGCAGCCTTTCTTTTGGGAATGAAACCAGCAATTCTGAAGATAATAAAAGGAGCAGTACCTTACATTGCAGGAGTTTCTGAAAAACTACAGAGTCCTTTGGCAACACAAAATTCCTACTTATTAGAAACCGATAAACACTTTAAGGAAAAATAGTGCATATAATCCTCATCTCACTCCCCTTGGATGGAGTCCGTCCCCCATTTTAGCTGGGGTCCTCTACCAGAGGCCCGGAAGCTTGAGGGTTCTGCGCAGTATCCGTGCTGTTCCCAGCACTACGCTTTTCTGGAAAGAGATATCCGATGTTGTTCCCAGGATCTGTTGCAATCACTCGTCTGGTTTGGGCGTCACTGCCCCGAGTGCTCCGACCACCACAGGCACGACTGTCACCTTTACTTTCCAGGCTCTCTCCAGCTCCTCTCTGAGCCCTTGGCATTTCTCGAGTTTCTCATGTTCCCATCACCCAGGACCGCTACATCCACGACAACGGCTTTCCTTTGCCCTTTATCTATGACCACGATATCTGGTTGGTTGGCCATTACCATCTTGTTAGTCTGTATCTGGAAGTCCCACAGGATATTTGCTTGGTCATTCTCTACCACCTTGGGAGGTGTATACCTTGGTGTGGTATATCAGAGCCTCTTTGGATCTAGAACTCAGGGCCTGCTCCTGAACAGTCGGAATGAGGGCCTCTGTGGTGAGCGATCAACGTGTTGGTCGCCTTAACACAAACAAGAACTCATACGATTTTGGCAGTCATTTTTTTCTGTTACTTGGATAAATAATAAGAAAAAAATATTGATGATCAAGGTCCTAAGAATGACCAATTAACAACTACAAATATCACTTCATTCCATCATTTTTGCTACACAACTGTTTAATTGACCTTGTTTTTGTATACTACAGACTTACAATTGAATCATGTTTACATATCAACTTCAGCCATGTCACAACTCGGTTTATTGTATGAAATGGTTACTGGAATAAATTGTTGTCTCATTTAAAATACATGGCCTCTTCAAACAAATCACATAAGAGCAACAACAGAATGGTAAATGTGCTCAAGCATGCAATAAAATGCCCATAAAATATTTGTAGAACAAAGAGCAAGGAGATAAGAACAAGGCATTATGTCTGTTTGATTATATCACAATGTCAAAGCTCAGTTTGTAACCACAGGGGCTTACCTGAGAGAGCCACTCATCATCATGCTGCCCATTGTGATCAGATGGAAGGCTGTCTGGTAAGTCATGATGGTATCTTTTAGTACCTGAGTACATCCCTGAAATAATCAATTTGCATTAGACAAATTAAAATGAACCATGATAGGGAACATAATGCGAAATTGGTGTATGGACAATGCGATCCTGAAAAAACAAAAAATAGATGCAAGGCAAAAACAGGATTTGCCAGAAGCCCTACATTAACAGGTAACGTGAAAAAAAATATAACATTCCTCGCATCCTTTGCAAACTAATGTTGTTTTTTTCCCTGCAAGGGGAATGCATATTTTTTATACGCAATTATGTAGCTTGGGGTCAGTTTGGCGATTGTAGACTGTCATACATTCGCTTCAGTTGTCTTTCGCTTATGTGTAAACCATATTTATGATAAAGAACAGATTTAATTGTATTTTAAATTAATTTCAAATGTTATCTAAGTAAAGGAGTCCAAGATGGCGCCCGAGTAGGCAGCCGTCAGCAAATGCTCTCATGAGCCTTTTTTTTTTGTTGTTTTGGTCTTTTTTTGTCTTTTCTTTTGTCACCTTGTGCTGTTGTGCGTCGTGGGGAATGGATACAGATTGTTTTTCAGCATTTTTGGCCACGACATTCATCATGGAGGAGACTGTGCTGAGTGGTTGCGCCTTTTCGGCAGCATTAATATGCCAGTACTGTTTTTGAATGGGAGGAATGTTGGTGTCATTCGACTGGAGCCATTGTGCTTTTTTTGCGCCTGTAATGGGCAGCATCTTCACAGCCCCGCAGAACAGTCTGCGGCTGGATGGATGCATGGCTTGAGGAGCCCACGATAAGAAGAAAGGAGCGTCAGCGCAGAGCGCCGATGCGGATGTGGAAATGTCGCGGCTGAGAGTTGAAGCAGATTTATGTGGGACAGGAAATGTGAGACAATCTCTTTTTGTCAATGGATCCTACAGCTGCGTGTTTGCTTTCAATATTTAGCTTGTAGTCGACGTGCACATTCCACTATGATGTCCCTGATCCATTGGTGAAAAGATACTTTGATACTCTCCTCTTTCATCTAGAACTGCTTTATGTAACAAAGAGGGTACAGAAAGTGTTAAAGAATGAATGCCTCTCTGTGTCTTTGTGTTGTAATATTGTCTTTGTTTTGTCATATTTTTTTTTTTTTTTTTTTGTTCTTTTGACTTCAAGACGGCGCCGCGAGAGTGGCTGCCTTTCCAGCAGCTCATGTATTTTGTTCTTCTACTTTCATTCCTTTTATCGCTTTGCTGCTGTGGAATGTAAATTTCTCCACTGCGAGACTAATAAAGGCAAATCCAATCCAATCCAATTTCTTTTTTTCTTCTTCTTTCAGAACACATGAATGCGCACCTGGAGGGGTGGGTTGTCTAGCAAGCTCGATGGCAGCCACTCATCAGAGGAATCCGGATCCGAGTCACCCAAAAGATCTCCCTCAGTGTTGCAGCTACACTGCCAGTCCAATAGGTGTCAGCGTTGACTGGTTATAATCGTGACAAACACGCTTCGCTATAATGGCCGCTCTCTCATCCATGCAAACATGGAACGGATGGCTCGGCTCCTCCGTGTTCTTCACAGGGTGATTGAAGGCTGCATTTTTTTTTTGCAATGCGCAACTGTTGCCCCCTCATGGGGGATAAATACATTACTCACAGTTCTAAAATTCACACACAAGATGGAATTGAGCTTCACTCTCTCCCGCAAAAAAAAAATGCAAAACCTGTAGAAACTCAGGAATGGTGTTCTACGGCATATTTTCAATTCCCGAGTAAATTCGTGAATGACAGCGAATGAGTTCATTCATTTTATTTGATCAGACATTTTTTTGCTCTTGTGGCCAGCAACATATAGCGTTGTGAGCAGAATTAACAAATGTTATATGTTGTGGCTGCACTCATACATATGAGGCATGCGTTTAATGTGTAAAGCAAATGTGTGACTAAACTGTGACAAGGTAATGGGCAGCATCTTCACAGCCCCGCTTTGTTCAGCGGAAAGGTCGGTCCTGCTGGACAGTCTGCGGTTGAGGAGCCCGCAATAAGAAGAAAGCAGCGTCAGCGCAGAGCGCCGATGCGTATGTGGAACTGTCACGACTTGGAATTGAAGCGGATTTATGTGGGACAGGAGATGTAAGACAATCTCTTTTCGTCAATGGATGCTACAACTGCGTGTTCGTTTTCAACATTTAGCTTGGAGTGGACGTGCACGTTCCACCATGACGTCCCTGATCCACTGCTGAAAAGGATGCTTTGATCCTCTATTATTTCATCTAGAACTGCTTCATGTCACAAAGTGGGTACAGCAAGTGCTGAAGAATGGAATGACTCTCTGTGTATTTGTGTTGTCATATTATTTGCTATTTAGTTTTTTTTTTTTTTTTGGGAATGCTGGCGCGTGTGGCTGCCGCTGCTCACCCGCAGAAAAAAATATCCTGTGACTGCAAAGTGTCCTTGAGAGTTTTGAAAGGCGCTCATGAATTAAATGCATTATTATTGTTTGTTTTAAGTTTTCCATGGTATTGTTAATATCTGATGTCATCGTTCATCTTTGAGGTCAAAACCAACTGATTATGTTGACTTCATCATTCCAGTAATTTTGGAGTGAAGTGTATAAACAAAGTAACAACGCCATCTCTAAATTTTTACGATAATAACATGCCACCATAATCCCTATTACCTGCCAAAATGGACTGAAAGTATTGCACTTTAGTGCAGGCCACAAGTAATGGATGGTTGGAGTTGAAGGGTGGCTGCAACTCATGCCACTGTAGGGTTCTGTTTGGAAGGAAAAAATGAACATGAGTGTTTTATTTTATATTTTCTTAAGACTAATAAATAAATACATTGATAGCTTAATAGTGTCACCTTGATAAGGTCCAGCATGCCCTCGGGGAAGTATAAAGTTCCAAAGCGGTGACATCGCTTATCTTTTGAGCGGTGCTAATTGGCCGAGGTTCGAGAACATGCTCTACTAAGTTACCATAGCAGCTGATGATGTACAGTGAGTCGCCAATGCCTTGCCTTGACTGACCTGAAAACAAGATGAAAAACAACAGATTAAAAGCAAAGTCTTTTTTTTTTTTTTGCACTTGGAGCATAAGACGTTCCCTCCAGCGATGCAGCTGTTTTGTATTGTCATCAACTTCTGGGACAACTTAAGTAATATTTGCTGTCAAGTCGCTGTCTGATTATTCACCTTGCTCTTCTGCCACATACCGAGTGGAATTCCCTCAACGCTCAAGTCCTAGACCTTCATTTTTGCCACAGGGCGTTAGTTTGTACTTACGCTTAAAGGACAACCAACACCATTTTTTGTTTCCTAACTGACATCAGAAAAACGTTTTATAGCATCTAAAATACCCAAAACACGCAGGCTGATATTTTTAGTCAAATGCAAAACACCAATAAAAATGACTTAAAGTGTCCCAAAACTGCCACAAAATGAACTCGGATTAATCGATAAAACAAGTTGTAAGTCATGACTGAGTCTATCAGTACATAAATCTTAAACTCAAATGACATAACGTAAACGTAAGCATGTTCATCATTGCTAATTCAACAAATACAACGGCTGTCGAAACTTGCAACGCTGACAGCTGCAATTGCTAATCAGTGTATCAAAATATGTAAGATGTTATGGACACAATTGACCAGATATCTAGCTAAAGCTAAGACGATAATGCACTTGACAGTGAATGAATGTCAAACATACATTATGTGAATTTCTGACAGACAAATCATCATTCAGTCATGTCAATCATTGAGTACAGATTCAGTATCAAAGGATTAAACTTGATTCGATATTTTAATGTTGAGTTCAAAATCTGTCATAGATTATTGACATGCCAATACATATTATGTCAAAATATGCTATTTCGTATTATCCTTGTAATAGCTAGTTCATTGGTCAGCTCATATTTCTATGCATGAACATTCTGGTAGAAACTTGTCTTCGATGACTTAATGCGAAATGATCAGTGTTTTACTGCAACACATAGTAATTAAATAGCTGTTCAATAACACAGAGCAAATGAGGCTGAGTTTACAACATCAATGTGGCTTACAGATTGTAATACATGAGATAGTCAAAGAGTGTAATGCTAAATGTTAGTCGAACATGAGTAATGGCTCATTTGCATGCAGGTGCAATCTTTGCAACTTAAGTGAACAGAGTAAGAGTATAAATCTACTGCATGTAGATTGTAATCTAATGTACTTGTCTACCTATGAATTGACTCTCTAACGTGCTTCGCATGCTGTGATCTACAAGGTAGACAGTTTGTAATAGCTTCGTTATCGTCTTACGTGCTCGAAATTCACATTGTCATTGATTTGCATTACTGAATGACTGTACTAGATCATGCAACAACTTGAACATATTAGTTTCTAGATGCTAAGGCATTCACATGGTCATGAGTGCAATATTACAATTGATCGCATTGCGAAGGTCAGTATCGCTATACTGGACAATCTGATGTGTCATGCTAGTAAGTCATTACTGAATCGAAATTTCGATGATGCAATCAGGTACATGTAGCATGCAAGACTAATGAAGGTCAGAATGCAATGTATGAACTAATTTTCAATGTGGTCACATGTATCAAATTGCAGCGTTAAACTTGAAATTGCAATAATCAACTGTGACTATTTGCTACAGTAAGTGTTACAATGTAGCTTGCTCGTTCCGATCACGATGCTTACAATGCAACTGCAAGAACTATTGCAAATTAACAATTCGCACACTGCTACCAATGTCAATCGTTACGTTATGTTGTTGAAGTATGTCCTTGCTGTAGCAATAGTCCTCTATGCAGCGTGGACTAATGCGATGATCTACAGTGTTCAGAGTGAATTAGTGTCCAATGTGCTGCATTTGTCAACGGATAAGGATTGCTGTGTAGATATGAACGAATTGGCATCAGTGTTGCAGTGACAATACTCCAGAACATCGAACATAGTCTGTGAAGCAAGATGATATCGATGCGATTATGACTGACATACTCGATGGTCATTCTGACAGTCGAATTTACAGATGAATGTCATGACGTCAAGATCAGTGATCCGAACAGTTACCGATCTGCGATCAGTCTTCAAGTCCGACAATCAACGTAGACCTCAGACTATAACATGCATAAAGCACATTCACAGTCTTCAAAAGTATCAACACCAATGGTTCAAAGAGCACCATATGCGACACTCAACGTATTTGATCAAAACAGTATTACATGCTGGAATCGTTGCCATCGCCGTGAAAACAAGCTGACCAAATAATGCAGGCAAAATAATCCAACGTAGCAACATTGACGCAACTAAAACTGCAAACTGTATAGAAGGAGAAACGATGTCACTCATCAGAGTAGCCAGCAAGATACATGGAGTTACTAAGCGGAAATGGACATACGCATGAGCAACTATCATACATATCATACAATAACATAGCAATCACGTACACTGTTTCAACATGTAACTAGGAGTTGATGACCGACATGAATAATGCAATGACGCAGGACATAACATCTGAAGTGACCGCTAAATCACATTTGAGAACTGATCAATGACGTATAAGAGGACTGCACAACTTGAAAATGACAAGTAGGATTAAGCATTGGTATGGAGTGAATGAGATGTATCAGTTCGCATGTACTCGTAACATATACATGAATACAATAGTATTGTACTCTGCATGATCTAACATAGTACAGAAAAATAACTCGCATACCATATAGTCATTTGTGACGAGGCCATATAATAAATCAACATGTAGAGTACGAATTTAATGTTCTCAATCTGATAAAAAGCCCAATAACAGGCAATAGTGAGACCAGTTTAACGCTTCTTATATTAACTCATCACAAATCATTGAAGCAAGTACTAAATGTTTCATGAGAATTATCTTAGTATAATATCATTTGTAATAGATCATATATTGATAACGTGCAAAGTAATAAACATTACGAATATATGAAACAATTGTAAAGTTACTATGCGATAATCATTATACACCAATAATACTGAACAATCAATATTCATTTTGACAATCATGCAACATCTGAACACAACATCAGACAATAACGTAATCATAATATGACATCTATGATCAACATTATATTTAGACATTTCTAGAAATTACAGATCATACAGACTGACACTGATCTAAGCAAGTGACAACATTACAGGTAGATTTAGTATATATTGTAAGATTGTTCAATGAACATAAAAGCATCCATGTAGAATCTACTATGCAAGATATATAAAGTATAATGAATAGAGTAATGCATGAATAGTTAATCGAACATGACAACATATAAGCGCATGAATGCAAAAGAATTGGTCATCTAAAGTATAGGAATAAGAACATATCAAATAGACACAGTGATAATCAAATCAGGCACTGACATCTAGAAGACAATAAACCACTGAGTTCAACGAGTACAAGTCAAATGAAATCTATCTCAATAAGTCAATTAACACACCCAAATACATAGTATGGACCAACAATCGAGAAAATGTTCATGGCAGTTACAAGTCTCCAGATAACTGACTGGACCATTGACACACTTCAGTAATGAAAAACAATTAAACAATAAGTGCATCACTGACACATAAGAACGATTTCATTTAACACATAAAGACACAGTAATGACTTAGCGACAAAACGTATCAAGTATCCAATCGGAAACTTTACAACAATACACAAACAATGCATAACCAATAGAAAGCACGACATTTATCATGTTTAATTAAACTGTCCTTAGTGACTCATTTCAAAATCGTAACCATAAAATAATAAACGTTAAGACATTTAATTAGATAACCAGATGTAGTCGCATAGTGATTTTTCTATGTATTCAAGTCGATAATTAACAAGTTAATCAAAAACACAGATTGATGTATTCAAGTAAACATCTAGAATAAACAAGTAAACACGCATAATTAGTATTATCGAATATAGTCTGTATATTGAAATACAGTAAAGTCTCGTTATATCGATATTCAAGGGAGTCCAAAAAATATCGATATAACCGGGACTATCGATATATCCGACCCTGTTTGCATGTAATTTTCTCCGTGCGTGCATAGAAATAGTATCGATATAACCGGGACTATCGATATATCCGATATCGATATAACGAGACTTTACTGTATATTGAAAAACATTTTATTATTTATGGTACTATTGAGGAAATTCTGAGGTATGACATCACTATTGGTAAGTGTGCTTGTGAGTAAAACAAACCCTTTTCTCTTTTCATGTTGGGGTTTGTGATGAACCATGATCGAGAAGAGGCGAAGATGGCAGCGACACGGAACTCCCCTCCACTGGACTTGCTTGGTGACATCTGTGGGGGTGGCTTACTTTTGCTTTGGGAGGAGCACAAAAAATCATATACAGAAATTAATAACATATATAAGTAAGTAAATATTCTATTTTTATTGCGAAACATTTGAACACATTTGAAATTTGTTTTCAAGTATGGATTATCAGTGTGCAAGTCATTTCAAGGTATTATTATTATTATTATTATTATTATTATTATTATTATTATTATGCTTTCGGCTTTTCCCTTCAGGGGTCGCCACAACAAATCAATGTCCTCCATCTAACCCGGTTTTGTGCATCCTCTTCTCTCAAACCAGCTACCTCCATGTCCTTTTTTGACAACATCCATAAACCTCCTCTTCGGGCTTCTTCTCGGTCTCCTGCCTGGCAGTTAAAGGCTCAACATCCTTCTCCCGATATAGTCACTCCCTCTCCTCTGGACATGTCCAAACCATCTCAGTCTGGCCTCTCTGACTTTCTCTGCAAAGCCTCTAACATGAGTTGTCCCTATACACTTTTCCTTTCATCCTTGCTGAAACCCTTCTATCACACATCACACCTGACATTTTTCTCCAGCTGTTCCAGCCTGCTTGGACATGCTTCTTCATCTGTTTTCCACACTTTCCATTGCTCTGTACTTTGGACCCCAAGTACTTAAAATCATCCACCTTCTTCATCTCTTCTCCGTGTAGCATCACTCTTGCACTTGGATCCCTCTCGTTCACACACATATATTCCGTCTTGTTGCAACTGATCGTCATTCCTTTCTAGCGCATACCTCCATATCTCTCGTCCATATCTGGGGTTTGCCTCCCAATCTCTGGTGTAACCACTTACTCTGAACAGTAACATGTTCCCTGTTCTCGCTACAGATCACAATGTCATCTGCAAACATCATGGTGCAAGGAGATTCTTGTCTAACATGTCTGTCTGCCTGGCCATCACCATAGCGAATAAGAAGGGGCTCAGAGTCGACCCCTGGTTGAGTCCCACCTCCACCTTGAATTCCTCCGTCACACCAACAGCACACCTCACAACTGTCTTACAGTCATGATACATGTCTTGCACCACTCTGAGATACTTTTCTGTCACTCCAGACTTCCTCATGCAATATCACAGCTCTTCTCTGGGCACCGTGTCATACGCTTTCTCCAGATCTACAAAGACACAATGCAATTCCTTCTGACCTTCTCTGTACTTCTCTAGCAGCATTCTTAAAGCAAACACTGCATCTGTCGTACTATTTTTGGCATGAAGCCATACAGCTTCAACTGCTCTTTCCCATAGTTTCATTGTATGGCTCATCAACTTTATTCCTTTGTCGTTACTACAACTCTGCACATCTCCCTTGTTCTTTAAAATGGGCACAAATACACTTTGTCTCGATTCTTCAGACATATGGTCACCATCTAAGACCTTGTTGAATAACCCAGTCAGGAACACCACCGCCACCTCTCCAAGACACTTCCATACGTCAATTGGTAAATCATTAGGCCCGAGTGCCTTTCCCCTCTTCATCCTCTTCAGCGCCCCCTCACTTCATCTTTGCTAATGTTTGCTAGGTCTTGGTCCAGTCACATCTTCGACTCTTTGTTCCTTCTCATTTTCCTCATTCATGAATTCTTCAAAGTACTCTTTCCATCACACTATTGGCACCTGTTAATACATTGCCATCTCTATCCTCAAGCGCCCTAACCATCTGCAGGTCCTTACCATCTTTGTCTCTCTGTCTCGCCAGTCTGTAAAGATCAGTCTCGCCTTCCCTGCTATCCAGCCTAGCATACAAGTCATCATAGGCCTCTTGTCTGGCCTTTGCCACCTTTACTTTCACCCTGCGCTGCATTTCCTTGTACTGCTGTCTACTCTCGTCCGTCCTCTCAGTGTCCCACTTCTTCTTTGCTAACCTCTTTTTCTGTATACACTCCTGCACCTCCCCATTCCACCACCAAGTCTCCTTATCGACCTTTCTTCCTCTCGATACACCAAGTACTTTCCGACCTGTCTCTGATTATGTTCGCTGTAGTTTGCCAGTAATCTGGAAGGACCTCTTGCACACCCAGTGCTTGTCTTACATCCTTCCTAAATGTCATGCAACACTCTTCCTTTTTCAACTTCCACCATTTTGTCCTCACTCCATCCTTTGGTTTCTTCATGTTCCTCACTGCCAGCATCATCCTACACACCACCAATCTATGCAGTCTGGCTACACTCTCATCAACCACTACTTTGCAGTCACTGATTTCCTTCAGATGGTGTTGTTAACACAAAATGTCTCTCAGGTCAGTTGCTGCCCCGCTCAGCATTTCATTCATTGGAGCTGGCCTCGCAATCTCATCATTTGCATTCATTGGGGTTTGCCTCCCAATCTCTGGTGTAACGACTTACTCTGATCTGGCAGCTTGGGGCCCTTCACCTTAGAATTTGTGTTATATCTCATAAAACGCAAGTTTTGATCACAATTCCCGTTTGTAGATATTGGAACACTGAGCTGTTTTGTGGTTAACCATGACTGTAGGATTCCAAGTAACCATTCAGCCCGCATTCCCTGCATGTAACCTCTCTGACTTGGGTTGCTTGAGCAATAGCATTCCAACAGAGCCATGTTATCGCATCTTGTAATCTCCGCTTTTTTTCCAGTAGTCCATTTTTCATCAAGGTGCTCTGGTTCCCCAGCACCCGACACAGACCTTGTTTAGCTGGGCGACGTCATGTCATCCGATTTATTGTATCTCATCATTGTATGAGGTAGGCATTAGCGTGAAGGGTCTTGCCCAAGGACCCACACTGGATGATGTTATGTGCTCATTTTTTCGCCCTAAGCGGGATTCGAACCCCAAACTCCCGAATTCCAAACCCATGCCTTCCCAACTGAGCTATCCGCCAGCATTTTATTTATTTATTTTAATTCTACGTCTGCCACTGCGATGGCAGTCCGGAAACACTGTTGAGATCTGCAGCGTGTTTGCGATGCATTAGGTAGAATAAAGACTCGATATGGTCCTTCTTGTTGAGATCTGTCACGTTCTAAACGAGGCAGAGAGGAGCTGACTTGTCGGTACAAAATTCAAACTCTGGATCCCCAACCAAGCGACAGAGACAGAGGTCCGTGCAGGATAATTTATGAAAAGCCATGATGTTTGGACTGGAGACAGTGCCACTGAAGAAAAGACAGGAAGCAGAGCTGGAGGTAGCAGAGCTGAAGATGTTGAGGTTTTCTTTGAGAGTGACCAGGTTGGATAGGATCAGGAATGAGTACATTAGAGGGACAACTCATGTTCGAGGCTTTGCAGAGAAAGTCAGAGAGGCCAGACTGAGGTGGTTCGGACATGTCCAGAGAAGAGAGAGTGACTAAATCCGAAGAAGGATGCTGAATCTTGAACTGCCAGGCAGGAGACCGAGAGGAAGACCGAAGAGGAGGTTTATGGATGTGGTCAAAGAGGACATGAAGGTAGCTGGTGTGAGAGAAGAGGATGCACAAAACCGGGATAGATGGAGGACATTGATTCGCTGTGGCGACCCGTGAGGGGAAAAGCCGAAAGGAAAAGAAGACAACACCCAACGTCCCAAAAAGAGGACGTTTTTTATTATTTATTCTGTTTTTACATGATATACAACTATCATATAATGGGTAAAACAAGTAATATGATTGTACCATGTATTTGTTAGATATTTTGATGCATTTTAATGGTTTAAAAATCATCTTTGTCTGAATTTTGTGGGCTTGAAAATGATTAGGGCATTTACATATAAAACAAATTAGAGATCAGACTTTTCTTCTAAAAGTAATTGATTTCGTCAGTAGAGGTATTTTGTTTGTTCAATGTCTATTCAACACAATTTTCCAACACACAAGTGCGTTCCTGTGTTTATTGTGCATATCCAGATACAATATAGTCATAGTGCTCTGTATACGATCAAGAGTTAATGGAACTTTTTCACAGCAGCAATAATGGTCCACTGGGAGTGAACTCCATCCCTCAAAGCCTTGCAAAGAAAAACACTCAGCAAGACTACTTAATTTGACAATTTTATCGCATTTCACTGAGCATTTCAATGACGGTGCATCGATTGGTCTTGTTACATATCATTTAAAAAAAAACTATCCGTCTGGTGGTAGGGAACAACATTTTATCATGAAATAGTTCAACCCTGCAGTGCAAGTTGACAAATGAACACAACGGTCAATGTGATGGATGCATTTAGTAAATGCCCACTTGTAGAAATGGCAACCCCTAAGAGTAACCCTCGGCTTTATCGAGCCTGTTGAAACTGAAGCCTGCCAGGACCCCGGCTGAGTAAATGGACAGACAGATGTATAAAAAGTCAAAAGGTTCGGTTGGATCTCAGAGGTTTTGAAATTTGACAAGATGTCACATTTGCTCATCAGTGTGCTGTTAAAAAAATGTTTGGATGACTTTGGAAAGTCATGGGAATGATTGGCAATTAAAATTGTTATCACTCTTAGGGATGGGAATTGGTAAGGATTTCCATATTCCAATCCCTTTACTGACATTGATTATCGATAAAATTCCTCATATTTTTATTGGGTGAGGGCCCTTACGAAAGAAAACTATATTGCAATATGTGTATTGGAAGATATCATGCAATCATGTAGCAATATATTTTCATATATGGATTTTTTATGAACATTTTCTAATAGAGTGTACTTAAATGTATGTGTTTTTATCGGTAAATATATTTTAAAAAAGTGTTGCAATTGACACTAAAATGGGGCAATGTATTGTTCACATGTAATATTATGTCTTTATATGTAACAACATACAGTAAAGTCTCGTTATATCGATATTCAAGGGTTTCCGAAAAAATATCGATATAACCGGGACTATCGATATATCCGACCCTGTTTGCATGTAATTTTCTCCGTGCGTGCAAAGAAATAGTATCGATATAACCAGGACTATCGATATATCCGATATCGATATAACGAGACTTTACTGTATTACAATGTCAGTGGTGAATCTCTGCTGGTCGAAGAATATCTGAATCACAGACTGATGTTAATCATATTTTGTCTATGAATTCTTATTAAATAATTCCAAGTTGCTGCTTCCAGAAGTGTCTTTTTGTATTTCACTCAACTCAACTGTATTCATACAGCGCTTTCAAACAGCTTGCCTGCCAACAAAGTGCGGTACATGGACAACTATCATATAAAGAAAATAAAGCAATCACAAAGATAGTAGACAGCACAGAGTATTTAAGTATTTAACCAAGAGGGCGGGAACCTATAGCTCTCTAGCCATATATGGCTCTTTTGATGATTGCATCTGGCTCACAGATATAACGTAATATTCTCGCTTTTACGCTGTTCATTTCCTGTTAGGGCGGCAGTTGCCTGAAAGCACAATTTTGATTGGATGATACTGACCTAGGTGGCCGTTGATGTCAAAACAGGTAAATGCATCCTTTTGAATATGCCCGACGAGTAAAAAAGATGACAGAAGGATTCACCTTTGTGGAGAAAGCACATTCTGGCGTGATTCTAATTTCCAATGAAACAATCTCATTGATGAAACAGTCAAATGTCAGTGGCACTTTGACACGCCCCATGCTACCAGTGCCAGGGTTTTTGTCATCCATCCGTCAATCATTTGTCCAGACCGCTTTATTTTCATTAGGGTGCTGGAGCTTATCCCAGCCGTCTTCGGGCACGAGGTGGGGGACACCCTGGATAGGTTGCCAGCCAATCAATGAGCACACAGAGACAAACAACCATTCACTCTCACACCCAGGGGCAATTTGGCGTGTTCAATCAGCCTGCCATGCATGATCTTGGAATGTGCGAGGAAACCGGAGTACCTGGAGAAAACCCACACGGGCCCGGGGAGAACATGACGGGTCTTGAACTTATGATCTATGCACTGTGAGGCCGGCGTGCTAACCACTCGTCCACCGGGCAACCCTGGTCTTTGCCATTTTTACTCAAATTGTTGGATCCACAGAATATTGAGTTATAGGACTATACAAACATTCAATGCTGCGTAAGAAACCTTATACTCTCTTCTTTCGCCAGACAGAAAATAGCTTATGTGACTTTTATATGCCTCTCGAGTTGTGATGTGATATATGTGATTGATGTGTGACAGAAGGGTTTCAGCTAGGATGAAAGGAATGTGTATTAAATGGTGGTGAGACCAGCCATGATGTTTGGACTGGAGACAGTGCCACTGAAGAAAGGACAGGAAGCAGAGATGAATCAGAATCAGAATCATCTTTATTGCCAAGTATGTAGAACACACAAGGAATTTGTTTCTGGTAGAACACGCTGCACTAGTATCGTTGTAAAAAAAAACTGCTAAGTGGCACTATACAGTTCCATTTTGGCTACTGTTGAAAGAGTTCAAAGAGTTAATGGCTTGGGGGAAGAAGCTGTTTAAATGTCTGCTGGATTTGGTGCGCATGGATCGGTAGCGCCTCCCTGAGGGGAGTAGCTGGAAAAGGTGGTGGGCAGGGTGCGAAGGGTCCAGTAGGATTTTCCGCGCCCTAGTTTGGATTCTTGCAGTGTGCAAGTCCTCGAGAGTGGGTAGGGCGGTGCCAATGATTTTTTCCTCCGTCCTAACTGTCCGTTGAAGTCGGATTTTGTCCATTTTTGTTGCGGCCCCGAACCAAACGGTGATGGAAGAACACAGGATGGATTTGATGACAGCCGTGTAGAAATGTTGCAGCACCTCCTGTGGCATGCCATTCTTCTTTAGCAGCCTCAGGAAGTACATTCTCTGTTGGGCCTTTTTCAGGATAGAGTTGGTGTTGACCTCCCACTTCATGTCCTGGGAGACTGTGATTCCCAGAAACTTGAAGGTCTCAACGGTTGACACCAGGCAGTTGGATAGTGTGAGGGGTAGCTGTGGTGATGGATGTTTCCACGATCATCTCAACTGTCTTGAGCGTGTTCAGCTCCAGGTTGTGACAGCTGCACCAGAGCTCCAGCTGCTCCACTTGTTGTCGGTACGCAGACTCGTCGCCGTCTTTGATGAGACCGATGACCGTGGTGTCGTCTGCGAACTTTATGAATTTGACAGCTGGGTGCGTTGAGGTGCAGTCGTTCGTGTAGAGAGAGAAGAGCAATGGAGAGAGGACGCATCCCTGCGGGGCTCCAGTGCTCGTGGTTCGTGTTGAGGATGATATATTTCCCAGTCTGACCTGTTGTGTCCGTCCTGTCAGGAAGCTGAGGGTCCACTGGCAGATCGTGGGGGACACACCAAGCTGGAGAAGTTTGGGGATGAGGAGTTCTGGGATGATGGTATTGAACGCAGAGCTGTAGTCCACAAACAGGATCCTTGCGTAGGTTCCTGTGTTGTCAAGGTGGTCGAGGATGTGATGCAGTCCGATGTTGACTGCATCCTCCACAGACCTGTTTGCCCGGTAGGCAAACTGAAGAGGATCTAGCAGAGGTCCGGTGATGTTCTTTAGGTGGTTACTCATATTCAAGATGGCGCCGCGGATGGCAGCCTCGGTCACACGCTCCCTATGAAGGTAGCAGAGCTGAAGCTATTGAGGTTTTCTTTGGGAGTGACCAGGTTGGATAGGATCAGGACTGAGTACATTAGAGGGACAACTCATATTAGAGGCTTTGGAGAGAAAGTCAGAGAGGCCGGACTGAGATGGTTTGGACCTGTCCAGAGGAGAGAGAGTGACAATCTGAAGAAGGATGGTGAGCCTTGAACTGCCAGGCAGGAGACCGAAAGGAAGACCGAAGAGGAGGTTCTGTCTCACTATTGACAATTCAACCGTCTGTCCCTCCCATCAGGTCAAAAGCCGAGGTGTCATCCTTGACAGCGCTCCCATCTAAATAACTTAACCCGATCTGCGTACATCCACCACATCTCTCACCCCTCACACCACTGCTATCCTTGTTCATAGTCTTGTCACCCCCCAGATTGACTATTACAATTCACTTCTCCTTGGTGTCCTTCAGAAACTTCTCCACAAACTTAACTCGTCCAGAATTCTTCAGCCCGGATCATCACCAGAACCTCATCCTTTCACCACATGACAGCCGTCCTCCAAGAGCTCCACTGGCTCCCGGTAAAATATTGAATCAACTTTAAAATTATTCTTTATACATTTAAAGCTATCCATAACTTTGCCACCCAATACCTATCTGACCTTCTTTAAATTTCTATTACATCTCGTTCCCTCAGATCCTCTTCCTCCCTCCACCTCTGTGTGCGCCCCCCTGCCCGTCTCAGCAAGACGGGGGACAGGGCTTTCAGCTGCTCTGCCCCCAAAATCTGGAACTAACTTCCTCCCACCATTCGTAACATCGATTCTCTTCCCACCTTCAAATCCCATCTCAAAACCAATCTATTTAGAATGCCATTTTCTGTGTGGCTCTTTCTCTTGTTTGTTTTTATAACTGTATTTTATTTATTGTATTCTATTTGTGATTGTATTTTATTTATTATACTATCTATGCTTGTCTGTGACTGTAAAGTGTCCTTGAGAGCATTGAAAAGTGCTTAAAATGAAATGTTTATTTATAAATTATTATTATTATTATTGTTGAGGCTGTCAAAGTGGACAAGAAGGTAGCTGGTGTGAGAGAAGAGGATGCACAAAACCGGGTTCGATGGAGGACACTGATTTGCTGTGGCGACCCCAGAAGGGAAAAGCCGAAAGGAAAATGAGATTTGTCTCTAGAGTTGTCTGCATTGGAATTGGCGGTGGCTGTACAAAAGGCCAATGCTGCCCCCTTCTGGGAGGGAAAAAACATTGCTGGAGGTCTGTCCGCAGCTTGATTCTCACCCCTTCCAAGAAAATGAAATCATTGTTTCCCTGTTCATGGTTTTATATTGCCTTCATTTAGATGAAGTGAAAATCGGAACAAAGGTGTCACTTTTTCATCACATTGCTGGGAGACGTAAAAACCTGTATCACAGCCAATGGTATGGCACGGGTACAACTAATGGGGCTCTTTTATCTATTTTTTTTCAAGTCCAACTTTAAAGGCGGCTTCAGCAAGTTGGATCCCAGCGCTGAGCGGTGGCAAGCTTTTGTTTGAAAAGTATGACTATTGAAGACACCTGTTTTTCCAGCAGATTGTGTGGAATCTCCGAAATGCACAGTTTGGACATTTCAATCAATGTCTACTCGGTTACTTTGTGATGGGTGTTAGTGATGCAAAAGGTGTATGACCTTTATTAATAAAACAGGCATTTTATAAACAGTTTTATCATGGCACAATAAAGAACCATTAAAGAACCATTAAAGAAGAAAAGTGAGGTGATTAAAAAAATCAGTTTTGCTTTCAGCCATTTGTTGTGACACCAGTGTTAAAGCCCCTTTGCAGCCAAGGCATTTGCTGCTCTGCAATTGCACTTGTACTTGTTTGGCTGTCATATATGTATTAAAGTAATCTCAGGGCACATCTGCATGAGGTCAAAAGGTCTCATTCATCCTCTCGCTGTTGTCTTTCTCATTAACATGGCTGGTCTATTTATGCATTTGTGTCAAAATGTCTCCAACTGGATTTAGTGGGGAGTGCATTTTGTTTTTGTGCCTGACAGTTTTCCCATTTGGATGTTCATTTGTGTTAACATCATTCCTGAGTGCAGATGGGATGAGTGTCTAGTTGTTTATCTGCTTGCAAAATCCCCAATTTGACACAGTCAGACAGTTTGGCATGTTAAATGAAAAAGTAGATTTTTATGAGATGAAATGGCCATTGCAACTCGTCAAAAACAAATATCGGTATCAAGTTGTGACAATGTCCACTATTGTCACCTGTGAGTTTTCATCATCAGCTCTATTCGGCTCAGAAGAATACTGCCAAATTTTGCAAACACCATGTTTTATTGCCAACATTCATCCAACTCCTTGACAATGATGTTCGACTAAAAAGAGCAAAGCATTAGATATTGTATTGTGTGGGGTTGAGAACACAGCACAGGGTACAAGTACATTTGGTCCAAAATGTAGGTTAAGCAGCTGTCATGTTCTTCTGCTGCCCCGCCAAAAGGCTGAGCTCATACAGATTTAACTACAGATGCTGGATGCTTTTTCTGTCTGTCACATACTCTCATCCACAGAGTCAATCAGGCTGTTAATGTTTGGATTACTTGAGTGCCAGAATGCACAGCTGGACATATGGTTTCTTTTCTGCCAGTGTGGTGGGAATTGAAATCTGTGACATGAAAAATAATTAAATCTCAAATTGCTGCCTCACACTTAATTTAAGATTTATGTTTGACTTAATTTAAGACTTATGTTTGATTGTATAAATACATCAATAGACATCAATAGACATACACTTGCATGAGAAATTGCTTTTCCCGAGGCAATTGTTAGCCGCGATCGCATAAATTTGGTGCTTTCCAGGATCGCAAATCTGCTGGATGGACCCCCTCCCCCCCCGCCTTCTTTTGTCGCGTTTTATTCCGCTTCCGTAGAATCATCGGACCCGCGCCTTTTGTAGTAATAAAATCTCTGCCAGCACCTACGGGACTCGAAGTGGATGCAGATGACATCGAGGAGCTTGTCGCTGACCATAATGAGGTCCTCAACACAGAGGATTTGATTTGTGCAGGCTTTTATTGAACAGTTCCATCCAGAAAAGGCTATGAGAATCATCAACATGATGAATGATAATGCGATGCCTCAGTTTCGTAAGACCTTACAAGTCAGAAAGCAACAGGTGTCAATTAAGAGCCATCAACGACCATCACAAATGTAAATAACGTGACTTTATTATACAGTGCAGTGTATTTCTTTCATTACATTACAATAGCACATTTATTATACATAGAATAAGGTACTGTATGTTGTGTGTAGTTTTAAGGCTTATTTATTTGAAAATTATATTTTATGGAGACCTTGGAACGGATTATTCTCGAAAAGGCTTGTCCTGTTTGTGTGTATGTGTGCATGTGTGTGTGCGTGTCTGTGTGTGTGTTTTACATACCCAGTGCGTTTGGTGATAGTGCCAAGGGACATTGGCTGTTTGATCTGAGCCAGCGGTAGGACAACGGTGAGGTTAGGCAAAGGATACAATCGTGGATTTGCCATGTTGTTATTGGGGAAGTTGTTGTACAATTCTCGGTTGCTTATCTTGGCTGAGAAAAAGAAGAAGAAAAATAAGTCATATAATACCAGCTGTTCTGCGATGACTGCATCGAAAAGATTCAAATAAAGTCAAGCTACACAAAACAAAAAAATGACAGAAGATCTAAAAAAATAAGTGGTTTCCTATTGCGGAATGATGGATGCTACTGTTAGTAGTGTTAATTTGTCGACATGGAATAATTTGGACAAAAAGAAAAACACACAGATTAGCAAAAAAATAAAATATAAACAACAAAAAAACAACATATCCATCCAACCTCAAGGATCGTGTTGTCAATTGCAGGGCACACAGAGACAAACAACCATTCAAACATAGTCACACCTCGGGACAATTTGGAGTGTTCAATCAGACTGCCCTGCATGTTTTTGGAATGTAGGAGGAAACCGGAGGACCCTAAGAAAACCCACACAGGTCCAGGGAGAACATACAAACTCCACACAGGGAGGCCGTACCGGATCTTGAACTCACCACCTCTCCACTGCGAAGTTTGTGTGCTAACCACTCGACTACGGGGCCACCCTCTATTCTGGATATAATTCTTTATTCGGTGAGTTTGCAGCTTTCCAAAGATCGCAGAAAACATGACAGCCTTCCTCCGGAATTCTGAAGGATCGCTGCAAGATGCTTGATGCTTTTGTTTCTAGTGTTTGGCCATGTGTTAATCAAGGTCAATCAGAGTGCTATAGTGTTGATTTATTACACACATAGTTGTCCTGAAGAAGCACATTGAAATTCCTTCACAAAAATAATTCTAGTCAATATCCTCAACGATTGTGCCTAACCAACAAGCCAACTGTGATAGTTAGCTTGCACATTGGACTTTTCAATTATCTGGTCATTCCACTGTCAACACCAATTTCATCCATCCATTATACAAACATCCATATGAAATGCTTGTACATTTAAACGTTATGGTCTACTTTTTGACTAACTCAAATATATTTGACAATGTGGGTGCATAGTAGAATGCACAAATAAAATTTGCAATGTGTAAAAAATTTGACTCTTTAGTCTCAACTGTGCCGAGTTTTTGGTTAATCTATGCCCTTTGCTTAGACTACCTCAAATACAGGAGAAACACAGTCAGAATTCATCAGCTTGGGAGTTAAGTGGAAACTGGAAAACAATTTTTAGCATGTACATAAAGATCTAAAGGCAGATCAATTTTTCCACGGTGCCTGGTTTGATATCAGCTTGAATTATGTTTATCACATTATGCCAGAGGGGATCCAAGAGGTTTTGTAAGGCATATACTCAACTCAATTGTATTTATAGAGCACTTTCAAACAGCCAATGCTGAATACAAAGTGCTGTAAATGGAGCGACTATTATATACAAAACAATAAAGCAATAAAACATTCACAAAAAAACGTAAAAAATGTACAGTAGAGTGATATGCAGTGTAATGTATTGAGACAAGTATGACTAGAAATTCCCCACTCCCCACCCATCTTTCACCAGTTTAAAATACACACACTCAAGACCTTTTAAGCGCCACACTTAAAGGACAACCGACGCCTCTGGACAAGTTGTGTGCATAATTTGTAAAATCAATTCAAATGACTTCTACTGAGCGTATTTTGCAAAGATTCCACGGCATATAGCTTACGTTTTAAGACTCGCGCTGAATTTTCAGGAAGTCTTGTTTTTGAGTTGGTGACGATTCCTTACGTGACGTCACGCTAGGAACGCCCTGACCGAGAAAGCGACACACAATGCATTTTGGGTACTTTGTTTGGTCTGAAAACTTTGTGTCGATCCGTGTTGGTGGCGAAATTAGAAGGAAAACATAAATAACGCGATGGTGAATTGTTGTGTGTTGCACCAAGACTACTATTTGATACTAGCTGACACAAATTCCCAGCAGACAAATCAGACCATTTCCAATGGGCGCCATCTAGTGCATTTTCTGCCACGCTACATTGCAGTCCAGGCGCCTCAAAATGACACGGAAGGACTTATTTAATTGATTGCAAACATCTATGCTTTCCTCCAGAATTATTTGAATCATATTAATAACTGGATGAGTAACAAGAAAGCATCTTCTCCAAATCTTAAGCCATTGTTTTGATCTCAAGCAAGGCAAGACGTATTGGCGTAACGTCACGAACAAGGAGGCGGGACCTTCTGAAACTGAAACTTTCTGAGGTCATTTTGAAGTAGTTTTAGGACATATGTATTTTATTTTAGGACACTCTGACGAAGGCGGAAGTACACGGCGAAACATGTCAGGTGATTTAACACCTAAAATACACTGTCTGTAAGAAAATGTTTTTAATTAGATATCAAGTAGACAGGATGACCTTAATACAACTAGTTTTGGGACACTTTAAGTCATTTTTATTTGTGTTTTTCATTTGACTAAAAATATCAGCCTGTGTGTTTTGGGTATTTTAGATGCTATAAAACGTTTTTCTGATGTCAGTTAGGAAACAAAAAAATGGTATTGGTTGTCCTTTAAGGGTTAGGTGTGGTGGTGGAATGGGGAGGTGCAGGAGTGTATACAGAGAAAGAGCTTAGCAAAGAAGAAGTGGGACACTGAGAGGACGGACGAGAGTAGACAGCAGTACAAGGAGATGCAGTGCACGGTTAAAGAAAAGGCCAAACAAGAGGCCTATGATGACTTGTATGCTAGGCTGGGCAGCAAGGAAGGCGAGACTGATCTTTACAGGCTGGCGAGACAGAGATACAAAGATGGTAAGGACCTGCAGCAGGTTAGGGTGGTTAAGGAAACAGATGGCGATGGATTAACAGGTGCCAGTAGCGCGATGGCAAGATGGAAAGAGTATTATGAAGAATTTATGAATAAGGAAAATGAGAAGGAACACAGAGTAGAAGAACTAAGCGCACCTGAATATGCCACTTGACTAACCTTTGCTTCCTTGTTCTGCAGGTCACTTCCTCGTGTCATAACTCATTGTGACCGAGGCATTCATATTTTTGAAGTTATTTATTTATTTATTTATTTTTACGAAGAAACAGTAAGAGATTTCCGCAACTCCAATCAATCAGGCCAGTCGTTAGTCAGAACGATAGGAACTAGTAGTGGAGCAGCTGCAGGGAGTAGTCCTCTGCTCCCCCCAACCTGAGAGCAGGGACCTATCATAGCAGAGTCTGGCACCGCCATGTCTGGACAGTAGGGATATATATATATATAGGGCCTAAAGTACTAGTAAGACTTTAGTTCGCTGACGAAGTTTCTTGAATACGAAGAGAAACAACAAAGAAGTACAGATGACGGCTGAAGAAACCTTTTCATCGAAGAATAAATTATGTTCCAATTATATAATGAATCATTTAAAAGAAATATGAAATATGGTTCATGTAATTGTTCAACTCAGAATGGAAACTGTACAAACAATGTTTTAAGAAACACTAAAATGTAATACAGTATTGTCACTATCATGAGGTAGAAGAGTGATGGTTTCAGGGCTCATTAGTTGGTTGATTTAAACACTGGAAAGCAAAATGAAGAAATCACCACCAGCCAGCACCATCCCAATTGCACTCCTCCAAAACAACGAAAACACAGCCCTCATCGTCATAAGCTTCTCACCGTGATGTGGAGACCCAGATGGGCTACTGGAAAGGCCAGGTATGGGGCTGGAGCGGCCCCCAATGACTCCTGCTCCGCCGAGGACAGCCACACCGCCTCCAATACTGCCGCCGCCTAAGGCTCCGCATGTCATCGTTTTGTTCAGATCCTGTTCGATTTCCTCCAGGCCAGCACTCTTCTCGAAGCGTGACATCCGGTTGACAACCCTTGGAGACAAATGCGTCCGAGAACATGGAGCACCGCCATATGGGTTGATTGGAAAGACGTGGGTAGTACCACGAAAGGTGCTGATTGCAACCCAACGACTGTCCTGGCTGAAACATATATCCTGGACCTACAGGAAGACAAGAAATAGCTGTCACCAAAATAAGTCGGGACTTTGAATATGCAGAAAAATGATAATTGCATCATCATCAAATTGTGCCGATTATATAATAATAATAATAATAATAATAATAATAATAATAATAATGGGTGGCCTGGTATTCAACTGGTTAGCAGGCAGACTTCACATTGCAGAAGTTGTGGGTTCGGGTCTGCATGTGTTTTCTGTTGGTTTTCTCCAACAGTCCAAAAACATGCATGGAAGAAGCTGATTGAACACTCCAAAATTGCTCCTAGGTGTGACTGTGAGTCTGAGTGTGAATGGTTGTTTGTTTCAGTGTGCCTTGTGATTGGCCGGCAACCGGTCCAGAGTGTCACCCGCCAACTACCCAAAGACAGCTGGTTTTGGAGGACAGGAGATGACTGTTCGAATCCCGCTTGGGGCAAAAAAATGAGCACACAATACCATCCGGTGTGGGTCCTTGGGCAAGACACTTCATGCAAATGCCAACCTCATAGAGAGATGAGGGAAAATAAAACGGATAACATGACGACTCAGACATCACACGACCAAAAATGATGAAAAATGGGCTACTGGAACAAAGATATGGGTGAGATGCGATAACATGGCTCTGTTGGAAATCGTCTATACCAGCAACGCGGGTCAAAGGGGTAACATGCAGAGAATGTGGGCTGAATGGTTACTTTGATACCCACAGTCACGGTTGACCACGCAACAGCTAGTAGCTTAGTGTTCCAAAATTTACAAATGGCAATTGCTATCACAACTTGAGATTGATGAAGTACTCCACAAATTCCATGGTTAAGGGCCCCAGGCTTCCAGATCAGAAGAGGTGTTTAAACCATAGATGAGATTGGGAGGTAAACCCGAATAAATGCAAATGATTCCCCCCCCCCCTTTTGTTCAGTGGAAAGGTCTAGGCTTTTGGGTAGTCTGTGGCTGGATGTATGCTCGAGGAGCCCGCGATGAAAGGAAGGAGCATCCGCCAGAGGGCCGATGCATATGTGAAACTGTTGCGGCTGAAAATTGAAGCAGATTTACATGGAACAGGAGATGTAAGACAATTTCTTTTCGTCAAATGGATGCTACAGCTTTGTGTTTGCTTGCAACATTTAGCTTGTAGTAGACGTGCACATTTCACACTTTGATCCTCTCCTCTGAAAGATGGAGGCCGAGAAAGGTGTGAATAAAAGGTCAATGCTAAAGAGGTCCATCCAGATGGCCATACAACTCAAAGCACTCAAAACTTCCAAACAAAGCCTCCAGGCCTTGTCCATTTGGCTAAAGAGGTATATGAAAGAGAACGAGGCCAGACTAATAAACAGACTGTTCGTAACACATGCTGCCAGTGTGCACTCAGTGTCAAGGTTCTAAGAGCAGAACAGACCCTCCAAGGCTGGAAACTGAAAGATACTGGAAAGACATATGGGAGAACGAGGTTGCACATAACAGCATTGCACAATGGCTGGTGACTCTGAAGAAGGAGCGCAGCAACCTCCCTTATCAGAACCCATTTAACATAACAGTGGCAGAGATACAGAAAAGAGTCTCAGATATGAAAAAGCGAACAGCACCAGGCCCAGATATGGTCCACACCTGCTGGTGAAAGAAACTAACAGCACTCTATGAGCGCTGAGCTGCAAAAACGAACCAGTGGCTGATGGATGGGACTCACACACGATGGCTAACCAAAGTGCGAACAATCCTGATCGTGAAGGATCCCTCAAAGGGTGCAGTTCCATACAAGTATCAGACAACAACCTGTCTCTCCACAATGTGGAAGCTTATGTCGGGCATCATTGCGGCTAAGACAAGTGGACGCATGGATAAATATATAAGCGAGGCACAGAAGGGCACTGGTAGAGAACATCAGCTACTGGTTGACAGAACAGCCGCACAGACTTCAGGTTCCAACATACCAACTTGTGCACGGCCTGGGTTGATTACAATGATTCGATGCCACACACACAACGTAATGCTTGCAGTTGTATAAGGTCAACAGGACCCTAAGAGCTTTTTGTTGCAAACTCGATGAGGATTTGGAAAACAACAATTGAAGCCAATGGCAATGGCAAGTGTCCATCAAATGTGGCATATAACAAGGTGATGCACTCTATTCCCCCCTCTCGGAAGAGCAGACCACAATATGGTTTATCTCAAGCCTGTGTACAAACCCCTTGTCCAGAGGCAACCAGCTGTGACCCGCACGATCAAAAGATGGTCCACAGAAGCTGAAGAAGCTCTGCGGGACTGTTTTGATTCAACCAGGTGGGAGCTCTTTACTGAGATTCATGGGGAAGACATTGACTCACTCACCAACACCATCACAGACTACATTAACTTTTGTGAACAAAACACCGTACCCACCAGGACTGTGCGGTGTTTTGCCAACAACCATGGATTAATCCCGACATAAAAGTCCTCCTGAAGGAGAAGAAAAGGGCTTTTGTGTCGGGCAACAGAGAGGAACTGAAGGCCGTGCAGATCCAACTGAGGAGGAAGATCAGAGAGGGGAAGAAGGCCTACAGGATGAAAATGGAGGAGCAGCTGCAAGCCAGCAATGTCGCTGGTGTCTGGAAGGGCCTGAAAAACATCTCAGGCCACAAAAGCCCAGTGACATTGAACGAAAAAGACAAGGACTGGGCAGATGAACTCAACCGCTTTTTCAATCGGTTTGACAAGACGCCAGCCGCCCCCGGCCCACCGTCAACTTCACCTGTAGCTGCACCTGCACCAACTCTCACTGTGGCCTTACCCTCCCTGCCCCCTCTCACGACCAGCTTTCCACAACCAACATCTGCCCTCCCAACCGTTGCCACACCCTCAGCCGCCACTCTGCCTCCTGGTTCCTGCCTGTCTGTCACAACTGCGCAGGTGAGGAACCAACTGAGGAGGATGAAGGTGAGGAAGGCAGCAGGTCCGGATGACATCAGTTCCCGACTCCTCAAGACCTGCTCCGACCAGCTGTGTGACATTGTCCAGCACTTGTTCAACCTGAGCCTGAAGCTGGGCAGAGTTCCACAGCTGTGGAAAACGTCATGCCTGGTCCCAGTGCCCAAGATTGCCAACCCCAAAGAGCTCAACAGCTACAGACCGGTGGCGCTGACGTCTCACCTGATGAAGACGCTGGAGAGACTCGTCCTCACCCACCTGCGACCGCTGGCAAGCTCATCGCTGGACCCGCTGCAGTTTGCCTACCAGCCCAGCATCGGTGTGGAGGATGCCATCATCTACCTCCTCCATACGGCGTTGCTGCACCTGGAGAATGCTGGGAGCACGGTGAGGATCACATTCTTCGATTTCTCCAGTGCCTTCAACACCATCCAGCCCAGTCTACTGGGGGACAAGCTGCAGCATGCCGGAGTCGACCATCACCTCACATCCTGGATTACAGACTACCTCACAAACAGGCCACAGTACGTGAGGGTAAAAGACAGCTGGTTTTGGAGGACAGGAGATGACTGTTCGAATCCCGCTTGGGGCAAAAAAATGAGCACACAATACCATCCGGTGTGGGTCCTTGGGCAAGACACTTCATGCAAATGCCAACCTCATAGAGAGATGAGGGAAAATAAAACGGATAACATGACGACTCAGACATCACACGACCAAAAATGATGAAAAATGGGCTACTGGAACAAAGATATGGGTGAGAGTGCAGCGTGTTCTACCGGAAACAAATTCCTTGTGTGTTCTACATACTTGGAAATAAAGATGATTCTGACTCTGATTCTGATTCTGATTCTGATTCTGATGGCTCTGTTGGAAATCGTCTATACCAGCAACGCGGGTCAAAGGGGTAACATGCAGAGAATGTGGGCTGAATGGTTACTTTGATACCCACAGTCACGGTTGACCACGCAACAGCTAGTAGCTTAGTGTTCCAAAATTTACAAATGGCAATTGCTATCACAACTTGAGATTGATGAAGTACTCCACAAATTCCATGGTTAAGGGCCCCAGGCTTCCAGATCAGAAGAGGTGTTTAAACCATAGATGAGATTGGGAGGTAAACCCGAATAAATGCAAATGATTCCCCCCCCCCCCTTTTGTTCAGTGGAAAGGTCTAGGCTTTTGGGTAGTCTGTGGCTGGATGTATGCTCGAGGAGCCCGCGATGAAAGGAAGGAGCATCCGCCAGAGGGCCGATGCATATGTGAAACTGTTGCGGCTGAAAATTGAAGCAGATTTACATGGAACAGGAGATGTAAGACAATTTCTTTTCGTCAAATGGATGCTACAGCTTTGTGTTTGCTTGCAACATTTAGCTTGTAGTAGACGTGCACATTTCACACTTTGATCCTCTCCTCTGAAAGATGGAGGCCGAGAAAGGTGTGAATAAAAGGTCAATGCTAAAGAGGTCCATCCAGATGGCCATACAACTCAAAGCACTCAAAACTTCCAAACAAAGCCTCCAGGCCTTGTCCATTTGGCTAAAGAGGTATATGAAAGAGAACGAGGCCAGACTAATAAACAGACTGTTCGTAACACATGCTGCCAGTGTGCACTCAGTGTCAAGGTTCTAAGAGCAGAACAGACCCTCCAAGGCTGGAAACTGAAAGATACTGGAAAGACATATGGGAGAACGAGGTTGCACATAACAGCATTGCACAATGGCTGGTGACTCTGAAGAAGGAGCGCAGCAACCTCCCTTATCAGAACCCATTTAACATAACAGTGGCAGAGATACAGAAAAGAGTCTCAGATATGAAAAACCGAAGAGCACCAGGCCCAGATATGGTCCACACCTATTGGTGAAAGAAACTAACAGCACTCTATGAGCGCTGAGCTGCAAAAACGAACCAGTGGCTGATGGATGGGACTCACACAGGATGGCTAACCAAAGTGCGAACAATCCTGATCGTGAAGGATCCCTCAAAGGGTGCAGTTCCATACAAGTATCAGACAACAACCTGTCTCTCCACAATGTGGAAGCTTATGTCGGGCATCATTGCGGCTAAGACAAGTGGACGCATGGATAAATATATAAGCGAGGCACAGAAGGGCACTGGTAGAGAACATCAGCTACTGGTTGACAGAACAGCCGCACAGACTTCAGGTTCCAACATACCAACTTGTGCACGGCCTGGATTGATTACAATGATTCGATGCCACACACATAACGTAATGCTTGCAGTTGTATAAGGTCAACAGGACCCTAAGAGCTTTTTGTTGCAAACTCGATGAGGATTTGGAAAACAACAATTGAAGCCAATGGCAATGGCAAGTGTCCATCAAATGTGGCATATAACAAGGTGATGCACTCTATTCACTGCTGTTCTGCATGTTACCCCCTCAGCCAAGTAACTGCCAAGACAGGCTATAGATACCGCCTCAGAAATGGAGCTACGATCAGTCACCTTCTCTACATGGATGATATAAAACTCTATTCCAAGAGCGAAAGGGACATAGACTCCCTAATCCAATGGATGATGTACTCAGAGAATGTATAACTGAAGTGGCCGATCTCAAGAAGTCCGATCAGTGGCTAGAGATGGCTGGCTTTCAGGACAGCACAGAGGCACTCATTCTGGCTGCTTAAAAGCAGGCCCTAAGCACCAGAGCCATAGAGGCACAGATATACCACACTAGACAAGACCCAATGTGTAGGTTGTGCTAAGAGGTACCTGAGACAATCCAACACATTACTGCAGGCAAAGTCTACATGGAACTATGACTGAAAACCCCAAAGTCAAAATGTGGCATTATAAAGTATTTTCCTGTTTTTCAGAGGATGTGGACAGATACAGTCCAAGCCATTTACTTTCTGCTGTATTTGAAATGTATTTGAGACAAGTAAAACTTTTGTTTTACCATAAAGTGAATGATCACTGTTTTGTTTTTGTAAATCTCCAAATAGTTACAAAATAACAATAGAAGAGAGTATCAGGCCTGATGAAGTGCTTAGGTTAACACACCAAAAACAATAAGAAACATTTTCTGAGCAATGCCAGTACTCAACACTAAACTTTCAGTACAATACAATACATACAGTACATGTTGTTTTATATTGCGCTTTTACAACAGCTGGAGCTGGAAGAAAGCGCATAACATGGACAGCTATCATATTCAGGACATGAAGTTGATAAGCTGCGTCGGGGTGGATGAGCCCGGAGAAGGAAGGAGGAGCAAGGCCATTTAAAGATTTAAAGACAAATAATAAGATCTTGAGAATAATAAAGCGGCCCGGTGAGCACGGCGGCTTCACAGCGCAGACGTTGTGAGTTCAAGACCTGGTGCGGCCTCTGTGTGTGGAATTGGCATGTTCTCCCTGGGCCTAAAGAGTTTGATGGTTCTCTTTATTTGTAAGTAGGTTCGTTGTAAGATCTCCCAGGCAGGTGACGCGCAGAGCTTGATCGCGGCGTGGAGTCGAGCAAGTCGTGCCGTGATATCCGTCCGACGCCCGGCGTGAGTCCGAGATGAGTCTGATATGATTCTGCCCCGTGGTTCGCCCAATCTCTCTGTCCCGCGACAGCTTCTTTTATACAATTTGCAAGCGTGTGCTATGCGTCAGGGTGATACGCACATCAAGGAGATCAAGGAATTGAAAGACATGAAAGTGTTGAAAGGCGCACTTCAAAATCATACACTCGTGTGACGCAACAGGGCTCCCCTCCTGGATCCGAAGTCGGTGAAAACGATGAAGGAAAAAGAAATAAAAACAAAAGTCATTCTGCGACATGGTGAGGCCAGGCAAGATGACGGTCACCGGGCATGGCAGGCGTCGGTTGGGAGGTTGCCGAGGAGGTTTCGTGGTGCCTGAAGTCGTTGTACGGGAGCACGGCAAAGAGTGCCCTACGACTGCCAGTTTGAGTCGATCGATGGAAACTTTCCTCGCGGCCGTTGAGTCGATGCCGGAAGGTCTTCTCACCGTGAGTTGTTCGGCTGGGATCGGTCAAGTCGGAGAATCGATGAGGGATTGTGAGGACGAAGGTGCGTGGGGTTGGCCATGCTGCCGGGCTCGGACAGGCCGGTCATCGGCGACGGTGGCGATGATCGCGCTGCCATGGCGCTCTGCAGGACGCTGAGGAAGAACGCTGACGTCGGCGGCCGTGTCGGCAATGAAGCGTCTTCCCGAAGTCCGATCGTGGACATAAGCGATGTCCGACGATGTCCGATCGTGGACATATATGATGTCCGATCGTGGACATAAGCGATGTCCGACGATGTGCGATCGTGGACATATACGATGCAGCTAGTTGCAGAGTCGCCAGGCGAATTGGACGATGTTGGCCATCAGGGTGCGGCAGGTTTCACGGTGGGGTCGGGGCGCCCACGGGTGGTGGCGGCCCATCGGGAGCTCGGCTTGAGGGGTCTTGCTGTGAAGATGCCGGGTTCACGGGCGGCTGGGAAATCTGGGTGTTTCCATTTGGAGAGTTGATTGGGCTGAGGAGGAGGGAAAAAATGCTCCTGGCTAGCTCGCCAATAAAGAGTTTGATGGTTCTCTTTATTTGTAAGTAGGTTCGTTGTCAGATCTCCCAGGCAGGTGACGCGCAGAGCTTGATCGCGGCGTGGAGTCGAGCAAGTCGTGCCGTGATATCCGTCCGACGCCCGGCGTGAGTCCGAGATGAGTCTGATATGATTCTGCCCCGTGGTTCGCCCAATCTCTCTGTCCCGCGACAGCTTCTTTTATACAATTTGCAAGCGTGTGCTATGCGTCAGGGTGATACGCACATCAAGGAGATCAAGGAATTGAAAGACATGAAAGTGTTGAAAGGCGCACTTCAAAATCATACACTCGTGTGACGCAACAGGCCCGCGTGTGTTTTCTCCGGGGACTCCATTTTCCTCCCATATTCCAAAGACATGAATGTCAGGCTCATTGAACACCCTAAATTGTCCCTAGGTGTGAGTATGAGCGTGAATGGTTGTTTGTCTCTGTGTGCCCTGCGATCGGCTGGCGACCAACTCAGGGAGGGTGTCCCCTGCTTAGTGCCCAAAGACGGCTGGGATAGGCTCCAGCACCCCCCGCGGCCCTAATGAGGATAAAGCGGGACGAAAAATGGATGGATAATGAGATATTGAAAAGAACTCTAAAATATAAAGAGAGCTAGGGAAGGGATGCCAGAGTAGGAATAATGTGCTCCGTTTTATGAGTACCAGTCAAAAAGCGAGCAGCAGCATTCTGGACCAGCTGGAGATGCTTCATGGAGGATTGGCTGACTCAAAAGTAAAGCGCTTCACAGAGTAAACATTAAAATAGAGAAAAACCTGCAATCACAATGCTGTAAGTTAGTACTTCAGACATAACACTGTTCACCATGACAAACAGTGGTGAAATAAGCATCAATTACTTCTAGTAGTCTAAAACTAAACTAGAGAGGTGGAGGCATGCCCTGGAAAGGAGAGGAATGAAGATCAGTCGCAGCAAGACGGAATATACGTGTGTGAATGAGAGGGATCCAAGTGTAAGGGTGATGCTATAGGGAGAAGAGATAAGGAAGGTGGAGGATTTGAAGTACTTGGGGTCCACTGTCCAGAGCAATGGAGAGTGTGGAAAAGAGGTGAAGAAGCGTGTCCAGGCAGGATGGAACAGCTGGAGAAAAATATCAGGTGTGAGGTGTGATACAATGGTTTCAGCTCGGATGAAAGGAAAGGTGTATAAAACGGTGGTGCGACCAGCCATGATGTTTGGACTGGAGACGGTGCCACTGAAGAAAAGACAGGAGGCAGAAGCTGCAGGTAGCAGAGATGAAGATGTTGAGGTTTTCTTTAGGAGTGACCAGGTTGGATAGGCTCAAGAGTGAGTATATTAGAGGGACAACTCAGATGAGAGGCTTTGGAGAGAAAGTCAGAGAAGCCAGACTGAGATGGTTTGGACATGTCCAGAGGAGAGAGAGTGACTATACTGGAAGAAGGATGCTGAGCCATGAACTGTCAGGCAGGAGACCGAGAGGAAGACCAAAGAGGAGGTTTCTGGAGGTTGTCAAAGAGGACATGAAGGTAGCTGGTGTGAGAGAAGAGGATGCACAAAACCGGGTTAGATGGAGGACGTGGATTCGCTGTGGCGACCCCTGAAGGGAAAAGCCGAAAGGAAAAGAAGAAGGGTTGTGAAATCTTTTTAGCATCTTTCGGTGCTAACGTTAGCTGTGGTTGCAATCACAACTGGCTGCTTTACATTGATGTTGAAGGCATAATCAGAGCTACTTTGGTGGTAAGCAAAGTCCTTACAAACTGCTTACTATCCCCGCCCAACTCCTATGGGGCTTCAGCTAAACAAGCAGCCAAGCTTCAGGCTGTGACTGATAGTTGCTTCTCCACCCTCAACAACACGAACAACACAGCAAGCCAACACATAAATTGGGATATCAGAAAAAACAGAAAAAGTAAAATGTTGATGAGCACCATTCTAAAATAAATAATAATAATGTACTAAAGCAATAACCATGATCCTTTCACAGCTATAATGTAAACATATATAAATTTAGTTTCAGACCCTTGCTTCAGTCTCCCCACGGTGTAATGTATATAGATGGTGAACAGCACTCTGTGAAGATGTCCATGGGTGGGTGAGGATCTGGAAGACGTGAAAATCATGACCAAGGGTGTCAGCAGTCAGGAGGAGCATTCCTAAAAGAGAAATATCATAGTAAATTCAATATTCTCTCTCTCTCTCTCTCTCTCTCTCTCTCTCTCTCTCTCTCTCTCTCTCTCTCTCTCTCTCTCTCTCTCTCTCTCTCTCTCTCTCTCTCTCTCTCTCTCTCTCTCATGACTTTATTAGGAGTTAATTGAAAAAGTGATCACATCTGCTGAGTCAAAAATATACATACAGCAACACAAATTAGCAATTTTGGTGACTTAGAAAGTTTTGTCAGCGAAATGAGCTTCATAGCATGGTCTCTTAGCTTCTTGAGAGTGATAATGAGTGACTACAGCTGGTGACTTTTCTGAGGAATCGTAAATAGGGCTAATTTGATGCAAACGCGAAAATGGGAAAGTCAAATGAGCTCAGCATGGATCGGAAAAGCGAATCACTGACTTGAACAAGTCAGAAAAGTCACTTGGAGACAATCCAAAGTAGCTGCAGGTCCCAAGAGCAGCAGTGCAAACAATTGTTTGGAAGTACAGTAAAGTCTCGTTATATCGATATTCAAGGGAGTCCGAAAAAATATCGATATAACCGGGACTATCGATGTATCCGACCCTGTTTGCATGTAATTTTCTCAGTGCGTGCATAGAAATAGTATCGATATAACCGGTACTATCGATATAACCGATATCGATATAACGAGACTTTACTGTATAAAGTGCAGGGCACTATTTTGTCACTGCCACGATCAGGAAAAAAATGCAAGCTACAAACTGCTGTTGAGAGAAAATTGTATGTGTAAGCTCGGATGTGAGCTTACACACCCTGCAACAGAAACTAAACATATGCTTTTGGGTGTGGCTTACCACTTGGATTGAACTGCATGCAGGATATGGGTTTGTCATGAGCTATAAAATGAGCCACCAATCCTTTGCATTCCGAGTCCTCGCTCACCAAGACCTGCACCAAGAAGACACAAATATTAAAATAACGAGATGAAACAAAATTGGCCCAGTTGTCAAGTGGTTAGCACATCAACTTCATAGTGCTGCGGTCACTAGCTAGTGCTGAGATTGAATCCTCGCTTTGCCGCAGGCTCTCCCCTGGCCTTCTTGTGTTTTCTCCGGGTCCTCTGGTTTCCTCTCTCATTTCAAAAACATGCATCACAGGCTGATTGAACACTCCAAATTAACCCTCGGTGTGCATGTGGGCAAGAATGGTTGCTCTTTTCTGTGTGCCCTTCGATTGGCTGGCAACCAGTTCAGGGTGTACCCCGTGGACTGCCCAAAGACAGGTGGGATAGGCTCCAGCATCCCCCGCGACCCTTATGGGAAATGAGCCAATCGGAAGATGAATGAATGAGATGAACCAACAGATAATCACACAGACAAAATTATGTTCTGTAAATCAAACAATGTTTGACGTTGCCATTGGAAGAGGACAAGTCTAACCAGCCGCGGCTGAGATATCATTTTTATGCAACTTTTTCACCTTTCATTCATTCATTGTGTTGTATTATTGTGTTGTTTGACTTCAAGATGGCGCCACAAGAGTAGCTGCCTTTACAGAAGCTCCTATATTTTGTCATTCTACTTCCTTTGACAACTGTGAATGCTGTTGTGAATTGGGAATTTTCCATTGTTTGACTAATAAAGGTTTTCTTATCGTATACATTTATTCATTTTCCGAACCACCTTATCCTCACTAGGATTGCGAGGGATGCTTGAGCCGATCTCAGCCGTCTTTGTATACTGGTCAGGGGACACCCCGAATCAGTTGCCAGCCAATAAAAGGTGCACACAGAGACAAATAACCATCCGCACTCACACCTTGGGATAATTCAGTGTTCAATCACCCTGCCACGCATGTTTTTGGAATGTGGGTGGAAACCGGAGGATCCCGGAAAAACCGACGCAGGGCCCAAACAAAGGCCAGAGGTGAGATTGAACGTACAGCCTCTGCAATGTGAGGTGGACGCGCTAGCAAGAGGAGCCCCGGGCCGCTCCCTATAAATCATTCAATCAAGTACATCATTAACTCATTCACTGCCAGGCATGTGCAAACATTTGTCCAATCTAGTGCCAGGGTTTTTGTCATCGTCACTCGCATTCCAGGACCCACAGAATATTGACTTTTAGGACTACATAAACATTCAATGCAGCGTAAGTAACCTTAGACTCTCTTCTTTCATCAGAAATAAAGAGTTCATCCCTAAATTAAATGTCTCTGTAGTTATCTGAGCTTGAATTGAGGGTGGCTGTCCAAAATACAATGCGATACTGTGATATTGTGATACAATACTGTAAAATATCCGCTGCAAGACTAATAAAGGCTAATCTAATCCGATACATACATATTGGTTCAAAAAGCACTTAAAAGACAACCGACACCATTTTTTTTGTTTTCTAACTGACATCAGAAAAACGTTTTATAGCATCTAAAATACCCAAAACACGCAGGCTATTATTTTCAGTCAAATGCAAAACACCAATAAAAATGACTTAAAGCGTCCCAAAATGACCTCAGAAATTGGGAGTTTCAGAATGTCCCGCCCCCTTGTTCGTGACGTCACGCCAGGACGTCTTGCCTCGCTCGAGAATCAAAACAATGGTTTCAGATTTGGAGAAGATGCTTTCTTGTCATTCCCTATCTCGTCACAATTATTTCTCGTCAGGGGCGTTCCAGACGTGACGTCACGTCAGGCATTGTCATCAACTCGAAAACAATATTCAGCGCCAGTCTTAAAACATAGTCATTTGATGTGATTTTACAAATTATGGACACCATTTGCCGTCGGTTGTCCTTTAATAACAGATGAAGCTGGAACAAAGCGCTAACATAGAAAAAAGGGAAATGCTTCTCCCTTGTGGAAGGGTTAAACATTGCCAGAGGTCTGGCTAGCGCTTTTTCGGCACCCAAACAAGAAAAACATTGTGAAAGGCGCTGTATGTCATATTGTCAATTAATGAATACATCTGTGAATGGCAGTGAATGAGTTAAACAGAAGGAAAAAAAGAATTGAATCAAGCCTTTCATAATTACCAGACACAAAAGAAAAAAAATGGACGGACCTGTCCTTCGCCAACTTTATCACTGTCAATGACTGTGACGACACCAGCGTTATGGAGGCTACGACGACTCATGTTGTGAAGTGACCCTTCTTCGTCTGAAGTACATGTTGGCAGACTACCAGTCAACTGGGTCACAACCTTCCCAACCATGCTGAGACCTGTCTTCAGAGTCTAAAGAGAGAAGCAATCAACAGTTGTTAGTTTACAAGAAGCTTAACTTCAGTTTGAAAATATACAATGATGTCTTCAGTTGAAAAAAAAAAAAAAACTTTCAGCATTTTCGGCAATTATTTTTCTGAAATTCAGAGCTCCTGCACTGGAGGTCTTAGAGGCATGGTGACTAACTGTGTACTACAGAATGTATAGTCACTCAATGTGTGCCTTATGTTCCCTGAGTCCGTTACAAGCCCAGCCATGGTGTCAGGCTCAAAAACACCTCTGTGGTTTTATTAATGGATGGTGCTACTTAAAAGACAACCGACACCATTTTTTTGTTTCTAAAATACCCAAAACACGCAGGCTGATATTTTTCGTCAAATGCAAAACACCAATAAAAATGACTTAAAGTGTCCCAAAACTACTTCAAAATGACCTCAGAAAGTTTCAGTTCCAGAAGGTCGCGCCCCCTCATTATTCGTAAACGTCACACCAGGACGTCTTGCCTTGCTCAAGAATCAAAACAATGGCTTAAGATTTGGAGAAGATGCTTTCTTGTTACTCATCCAGTTATGAATGATATTTCTGAAGAGGAAAGCATAAATCGTTGCAATCGATTAAAGAAGTCCTTCCGTCTCATTTTGAGACATCTGGACTCCAATGTAGCGCCCAGAAAACCACAAGATGGCGCCCAAGCTCCATTGGAAATGAGCTGATTTGTCTGCTGGGAATTTGTGTCAACTAGTATCAAATAGTAGTCCAGTAGTGTATGTATATATATATATATATATATATATATATATATATATATATATATATATATATATATACACACACACACACACACAGTAAAGTCTTGTTATATCGATATCGGTTATATGGATAGTACTGCTTATTACAATATTATTTCTATGAACGCAAGGAGAAAATTTACATGCCGCAGGATCGGATATATCGATAGTCCGGTTATATCGATATTTTTTCCGACTCCCGAGAATACCGATATAATGAGACTTTACTGTATATATATATATATATATATATATATATATATATATATATATATATATATATATATATATATCGGTAAAATCCGATTTACGGCTGGTGCGATTTACGACCACCCAAGCTTCCGACCACGACCGCAGACCCTTTTTCTTTTTTTTTTTAATTCTACGCAACAGTGGGAGCCCGGCAACGCTGTTGAGATCTGCAGCGTGTTCGCGATGCATTTGGTAGAATAAAGACTCGAGATGGTACTTCTTGTTTAGATTGAACAAGTAAGATGTTTATTTGCCGGAGCACAGAGAGCAACCGCTTCTCTTAGCATTGTATAAGAACTTTTTTTTTTTTTTTAAATCGCTGTCAAAGGACCATATGTAGCGTTGTGGCTGCGTTGCCATATCCGCTCAACATTAAGCATGCCTCATTATCTTGTGTGTGTGTGTGGTTTGGTGTTCTTCCGCCGAAAATTAGTCTGCCAGCCATTGTGGTGCTCCATTTGTTTCCCGAAAAATAGCTAGTATGCCAAGATTATATTCTCGCAAATTTAACGTTCGTAAGGCAAAAAGTTCGATAGCTAAAGCGTTTGAAAGCCGAGGTATCCCGGTATATTGGGAGAAGGATGCTGAGTCTCGAACTGCCATGCAGGAGACCGAGAGGAAAATCAAATAGAAGGTTTATGGAAGTTGTTAAAAAGGACCAGGTAGATATTGTGAGAGTAGAGGATGCAGAAAATAGGGTTAGATGGAGGACACTGATACGTTGAGGCGACTCCGGAAGCCGAAAGGAAAAAAAAACACATAAATGCAGATGAGCATGGCGAAGTAAGGGTCTGACAGAACATAATAAGCACAGTAAACTAAATGTTTCAGTCAATATTGCTGTACAGTATATGCAAATGTTTTTTTTTTTTTTTTTTGATGTGTGTGAATTTGTTTTTGAAACATGGTTTCCGAAAGAAATACAGGTAACATCCGAGTTACAACCGGGCTCCGGTCCGACAAAACGGTCATAAGTCAAACGGTTGTAAATTGAAAAGCATCAAAATGGCTGAAGCGAGTATCACGTGATCATAACAAATGACGACACGCTGGCATCTCCTATACGACAGGATAGGATACGATGTTTCTATTGAATACTATTATATACCAAAATGTTGAGAGTTCATTTATAACTCTTATAACTTTTAGTGTCATTTTAATCATTTTATATTTCGTATTATCAATCTTTATTACTGTGTCGGTGCACACGCTTTCTGCTGACTCAAATCCGCACGGCTTCCCACGCATGCCAGCTGTCAAAAAAACAAAAAAAAAACAGCTGTCCAACATCACTCTCCCTGAGAACGGCGAAGTCAGAAGAGGTCACCTGTCTCAAAGAGGCGGCGGCGTGGACCGTAAGCCCGGCGCGGCATTTGCGTCGGGCCGATCCCACCCGCTCCGCCTCGGTGGACACCCATCCCTCCCCCCGATTGCTGTGCTGTCATGCGGAATAAAATTGTCCAAGGCATTTGTTACGAAACAGTTATTTTGTATCGTCATTTTGTGCAACGCTGCTCCGGCAAATATACATCCTACTTGCTCGATATTGTCACGTGCGGATTGACAGCTAGGGGTGGGGCCACGCCTCCCCGCTTCCTTCTTGAGGACAGTCAGTACGAAAACGCCCCCCCCCCACACATCCCGTAATCTTTTTGGGATTGTTCCATGTGCGAGTTGCTTCTCGCCATTGTCGGGGTACCCAATGCGCCCCCCCCCCACACACACACACAGATCGTTTTTGGTATTCTTTATTTTTTATTATTCCCCTGGTCCTCTTTTTGGGACAAGTGCTTTATGTTTGTTGAGTGTGCGTGTGTAAATGTGTGTGTGAGGCAAAGACTCGATTGGGGAAATTTCATGATTGATATCACCTGTGAAACGAGCTGATCATGTGATACCCGGAAATTGTGAAGCCTTTTTAAGAGCATGCGCAGAATAAAATGTTTGTCGAGTTCCCAGACGAATGAGTGACACGGCTGTGCATCATTTTTCTCTCGTACTGTCAATCGCTACGAAAAATTATATTTTTGGTTACTGTTAAAACGTTAGGACTGCTGCAAGAATGACCCGCGCAACAGGTTATGGGACCAGTACCACAGGCAAAGATGGCAAAGATGATTTAGACTTTTGTTCGATGGCGATGAGAAAAACTACGAGCTTTGGGAGACGAGGTTCCTGGCGCACATGGAGTTGCGAGGCCTCAGAGACGTTATTTTGGGCCTCGCGAGGAAGACAGCGAAGAACCTCTCGCCGAAGACAAGGCTTAGAATGGAGAGGCATATGCAGAGTTGGTGCAATGTCTGGACAATAAGAGCCTATCGCTGGTCATGAGAGACGCAAAACGGGACGGGAGAAGAGCACTGGAGATTTTCAGTGAGCATTATGCTGGAAAGGACAAACCACGGGTTTGTATTGCGAACTTTCCTCACTCCGAAAAGGCAGCTATGAGACAGTCACAGACTATGTTATCCGAGCAGAGGCTGTATTCACCTCATTAAGAAGAGCAGAAGAGCACATTATTGATGGGCTTCAGACAGCCATGGTGCTAAAAGGGCTTCCTGACTCTTACAAACCGTTCGTTGTGCACGTCACCCAATCTAATGACAGAATGACTTTCGGCGAATTCAAAACTAAGCTAAGAAGTTCTGAGAATACCGAAAAGTATGGAAAAGGTGACCAGAGTGCCAACGAAGACAATGTCATGAAAACCAGCGGTACTACAAAACCACATGGGAGAGGGAGAGGAAAGAACATGGACCTGCCTGATATCGAGTGCTACACCTGCGGTAAAAGAGGGCACATGACCAGGACATGTCCTCGCACTTCCCAGCCGAGAAGAGACGAAAGAAGGTGGGACACGCCACATCAAGGCCGACGCGGTCGAGGACGAAGCCGCGATGACATGAAGGGAGCTGCTGACGAGATTGAGTCAAAGCACACATCCTTCTTCTTCAATCTAAATGAAACATCCGACAAGTGGAAACAAGAGAGGCTTTACAGTCGACAGTGGCGCCACAGCACATATGGTCAACGACGCCATGAGGTTCAAAACAGTCGACAAGAGCTTCAAACCCGAGGACCACATCATTGAACTCACAGACGGAACCAAGGTGAGCGGAATGGCAATGATGAGAGGAGAGGCTGAGGTCTACTTGCTGGGCAGCGAGGGACGACGCGTGAAGACGAGACTCAATCAAGCACTCTACATCCCAGCATTTCCGCAGAACATCTTCTCCGTCAAAGCAGCAACAGCGAGTGGATCAGAGGTCCGCTTCAAAGACGGTGATGACTGGTTAGTCCACAGGGATGGGACAAAACTCAAAATGGAGGTGTTTGGTAGAATGTACTACCTAAACACAATAGAAGAGAATAATGTCGATGAAGCATATGGTTGTTATGATATCCAAACTTGGCACAAAATACTAGTATTGTAACTTCGAAGATGTTGCTAAATCAGAAAAAGTGGTTAAAGGAATGTCGGTTAGAGGGAAACACGAGCCTAATCAAAACTGTGAAATATGCACACAGGGCAAGCTGACACAGAGCAGGAACAGACATGTAGATGCTAAAGCTGCAACTGTGCTACAGCTAGTGCACACAAACCTGTGCGGTCCTATAGAACCGACAGATAGAAATGACTACAGGTACTCAATAGCATTCACTGATGACCACAGTGGGATGATTTTTCCATGTTTTATTAAGGCAAAGGCTGACACGACAAAGGCTACAGAATCAATCTTTCCTAAGAAATAATGTGATAAGGCATGAGACAAGTGCATCCTACTCGCCCCATCAAAACGGTACTGCCGAGAGAGGTTGGCGAAGACTATTTGAGATGTCTAGATGCATGCTGTTGGAAGGTAATCTTCCCAAGCAATTATGGACATATGTTGTACAAACGGCCGGTCAAATTCGCAACAGATGCTACAATAAGCGGCTACAGCAGACACCTTACCAGGCTTTTACAGGAAAGGCACCCAACCTTTCTAAAATGCAAATATTTGGCTGTGAATGTTACGTTTATAAACAGGACAAAAAGAAGTTAGATTCACGATGTGAGAAGGGGATTTTCGTAGGCTATGATAAGTATAGTCCAGCCTATGATGTGTACTACCCCGAGACAAGAAAAGTCCTGAGACATAGACTGGTGAATGTTTTCATGAAAAACAACACAGATGGTCAAACTCAAACGGGTGGTGACTTGTGGGATATCCAGAGTTACAGTAAAGTATACCTAAAGGAAATCAAACCGAGTCAAGATCAATTTGGGAAAAGTCAAGAACAGAGTGCGGAAGAGACAGTAGAAACAGGCATTATTCAGACAGAACAGGGAAGGAGGTATCCTCAAAGGCAAAGAAAGGCTCCAGAATATTTAAAGGAGTACATATGTAAAACTGTGTGATGATGACAAAACCGACCTGACTAACTTATGGTGTCCCTATGAATTTTAAAGAGGCTATGCAATCTGAAAAGTCTAAAATGTGGGCTACTGCAATGGAAGAGAAGATGGAATCCCTCACAGAAAATGAGACTTTCCACTCTGACCCCGCTACTGAAGGGCAAACAAGCAGTGGGAGGTCGCTGGGTGTATACGGTGAAAGAAAATCCAGATGGATCTGAGACTTGTAAAGCCAGATTTGTGGCAAAAGGATTTTGTCAAGTGAAAGGAATTGACTACAGAGAGACATTTTCGCAGACAGCTAATATGACTTCCATTCGAGCACTGATGCGGGTGGCTGTGCAAGAAGATCTCACCCTACACCAAATGGACGTGAAGACTGCATATCTCCATGCCCCAATGGACTGTGAATTATATGTGGATCAACCTGAAGGTTTTGAGGCCAGGTCACAAACAGGAGAACGTTTGGTATGTAAGCTCAACAAATCACTGTATGGCTTCAAGCAGTGAGGGCGTAACTGGAACATGTTACTAAATAATCACCTCATAAAGAATGGTTTTATACAAAATGATGCAGATCACTGTGTTTACTGCAGAGAATCCGAAAAAGAAAAAGTCATTTTGTTAGTGTGGGTGGATGACTTAATCATTGCGGCAAGTCACGATACCCTACTCAGTGACGTAAAAGAAATGTTAAAAAAAGGTTCTTAAGAATGAATGAGTGAAGAATGAATGTCTCTGTGTCTTTGTGGTGTCTTTGTGTTGTCATGTTATTTGTTATTTAGTTTTTTTTTTGTTCTTTTGACTTCAAGACGGCGCCGCGAGAGTGGCTGCCATTCCAGCAGCTCCTGTGTTTTGCTTTTCTACTTTCATTTCTTTCATAACTTTGTTGCTGTGAAATGTAAATTTCTCCACTGCGAGACTAATAAAGGCAAATCCAATCCAATCCAATCCAAAATGAAAGGTATGGGTCCACTTAGACACTTCCTAGGTATCCATTTCAAACAAAGTAAAGGAGAGATCAAAATAACTCAAAAGAAACATTGAGAGAATGTTGAGATGTTTGGAATGGCTGAGTGCAAAGTAAGAAGCACCCCTTGTGAACAGAAATTGGACTTTAACAGTGAGGGTGAAATTATCAACTCATCAGGGTACAGAGAGATAGTGGGCAGCCTAATGGTGTTCGTCCTCTTTGGAAAGAGATGACCATCTTCACTGGAGTGGGGGGTGGTGAAGATGACTTGGGCGTGAGTTTGATTAAAGTGAAGGAGAGTAGCGCAATGTCGTCTGCCTCACTCTCTCGTCCCAGCCCATCAGAATTCAGTGGCAAGACGACTGGGGATGGGTCGGGATGCAGTGGTTGACCACAGTGTTCTACGTGTCTCACTGTGCCCTACTTGCGCTCCACAACGCTTTGCTGGGCCCACCTTCATGCCTGTTGAACCAGTCTAGTGGTTTCCTCCACGCAATCTGCTGGGTCCAGGCTTTACATGCGTAGGTAGACAAGCCCCTAACCTACTGTATATGTGGCATGCTCACTTAGACGGGGAGACTCCTGGTGGCTGGGACTCCTAACCCCATCACAGATCAAACAGACCGGCCCACTGCCTGCCTGATTTAAACTGGGTTGTTAGCAAACTCTCACAACACCTAGCTGAACCAAAACAGCAGCATTGCACTACAGTTAAACACTTAGTAAAATATTTAAAAGGTACTCCAGATCAAAACCTTAATTTCAGAAAATGTGAAGAAAAGTTAAAACTAGAGGTGCTTTAGCCTAACTAAGGAAGGTCCAGCTATATCGTGGAAAAGTAGAAAACAGCCAACTGTGGCGTTATCAACCTGTGAAGCTCAGTATATGGCACTGGCGGCCACAACTCAGGAAAGTATGTACCTTGTCCAATTATTAAAAGGGATAGACATCAGTTACTGCCACGTACTAGTAAAAATATATGAGGACAATCAGGGGGCAATAGCTTTGTCCAAAGACCCAGTGTGTAGACAAAGAAGTAAACAGTAGATATTAAATATCATTTTGTACGGTCTGCGCACACTAAGGGGAAAATATATGTAAAGTATTGTCCGATAGAAAACATGGTTGCGGATGTTTTTACTTAAGCGGTGACAAAAGTGAAACTTGAAAGATTCATGAGATATTTGTTTGGAGAAATGTGAATATTTTGAAGCTTGCAGAGTGTTGCAAATGTGTAGGATGTTTTTATTTTTCCAACAATGTATTTTTTGTTTCAATATTTTTCGTGTTTTTCTTTTTGTTTGTTGCATGAAATTGTGAACATGTCTTTGAGTGGGAGTGTTGAGCGTGCGTGTGTCAATGTGTGTGTGAGGCAAAGACATGATTGGGGAAATTTCATGATTGATATCACCTGCGAAACGAGCTGGTCATGTGATACCCGAAAATTGTGAAGTCTTTTTAAGAGCATGCGAAGAATAAAATGTTTGTCGAGTTGCCAGACCAATGATTGAAACGGCTGTGCATCATTTTTCTCTCGTACTTTCAATCGCTACGAAAAATTATAATTTTGGTTACTGTTAAAACATTAGGACTGCTGCAAGAATGACTAGCGCAACATAATCAATTTATTTTATTATTAATAAATGATCCTGCACGGACCTCTGTCTCTGTAGCGTTGCTGGCTGTAGCGGTGGCAGCCATAGAATGAAAAAAAAAAGTCTGGCGGTCGTGGTCATAAGTACGGGTGGCCGTAACTCACGCCGGTCGTAAATCGGATGTTACCTGTATTGCTGCCTCCATTTACCTCAACAATATATATGTATATATTGACACATGCTCAACATGCAATATTATACTTTTTAATTTATTTTATTCATTAAAAAAAAGCAAGTTGAAAAAATAACCCTGTGCAAACAAAATGTAGAAAGCCATTTTCACATACCTTGGCTGCATTGATCATTGTTGCTGTATAAGATTGTGCATTATCATCGCAAGCTCCACCACGAGACTGGTGGCATCTGATTAACTGCAAAAATAAGGCAAGTAGTGGCTTCATGATTATCTGTTTTTTAACTGTATTCTGCTCTTAAGATAATTTATGGAGTTGACATTGAGGACTGAGGTGGCGATGAGATCATGTACAGTAAGAGAATATGCTTCTGCATTTAGAAACTACAGTAAAGTCTCGTTATATCGATATTCAAGGGAGTCCGAAAAAATATCGATATAACCGGGACTATCGATATATCCGACCCTATTTGCATGTAATTTTCTCCGTGCGTGCATAGAAATAGTATCGATATAACCGGGACTATCGATATATCCGATATCGATATAACGAGACTTTACTGTATATTGGTGGCACTTTCTCCCAAATTTATTTTGTCCTCTACTGTGGAATACATCACTGAACTTTTATCAATTTAAAGTCAATTCATTGGGTTACTTGGTGTTGGGGGTAAAATTTTTTTTGACAAAACATAAATTCGGTTATTTATGTTTTAGTCATGTATGTCACCATGTCAGATTACCTTGTTCTCAGCATACGCGAGCCAGTGACTTCCCAGGGCTACTGGATTGAGATTTGGTCCAGGACATGGGTAGCAACCTGAAAGATCCAAGTCAATTGCATTAATATCCATCTATTCACCTACCCACCTACGAGCCTGCCCGTCTATCCATCCATTCACCCCTCCCTCCCTCCAACAGAGAAGGAATATGATTCCTGCTCAGTAAATACAATATTAAATCTGAAGCGTCCATTGGGGTAACCGATGGTTGTTCGTTTGTGACATACCAAAAAATTTGGATTTTTACTGTGCCGTCTTGTTGGTAATGAAAAAGAATAGTAGGCAGTCCACCAATGTTGCTTGCCATAAAAGAGGGACAGTAGAGCAGTTTAAATAAAATAGTAATAATAAATCCAAACAATAGTCCCTAAAAATCTGTCTTCTCAGACCCCTACTGCCGACTTTTAGATTCAGTGTCATAGTATTTGTATACATTTCCGTCAGTAAATCGATTAATATCCAAGGATGGACTTTGTCATTAATTTTGTTCAGAAACTTTATGGTCTTAATTTCTTGGTGCAGTCGAGGTTTTCAAGGTATCCTGTTTGGTGGTGAAAAATCACAGTTTTTTTTTTGCAGATGATGTTTGCTTCTTCAATCGGTTATCAATGGAGTGTGTAGCAGATTAGATGAAAAACAAATTTGAGGCCATGTTCTACAGTAAGAGAATTGTGGGGTGCCTACTCTGGGTCGGGGATATTATTGTGCTCCAAGTCCAGGATTCAAAGTATATTGGGGTCTTGTTCACAAGTGCCGGCAGGATTGATCAACAGGCAGGTTCTTGCAGTGTCTCCAGAAATGTGGACTCTGGATCAGTCTGATGTGGTGAAGAGGAAGTTCCTGGAGGATTTACCGGTCAATATATATCTTACCCTCACCCATGGTCACTAGCTATGGGTCGTGACAGAAAGAACAAGATCACAAATACAAGCAGACGGAATGAGTGGTACGGTCTCTCCCCTCGAAAAAGGGTGGGGAGTCACAGTTGAGCCGCTACTACTCCACATTGAAAGTGGCTAAATCTGGTGGTTCGGGCATCTTATACGGTTGACCAGGGTGAGGACGAGCTGGACGACGTAGCTAGGAAGAGGGGCTTCCTTGCTCAAGCTAACGCTCCGCCCCCACCCCCCAAGACCCAAAGGAATGATGATGATGACTACGATGGTAGTGTGTGTGTGTGTGTGTGTGTGTGTGTGTGTATGCAGTATGTCTTTTGAATTCAAGATTAAGTTTAAATGTTTCTTACTTGTTACAAAAAACTTCTTGGTTAAGTTGCAGCTGTCAAACGCAGCAATCTTCTCTTGCAGGCTAATGACTAAAATACTGCAAAAGACAGTTTATTTATGAAGTGGCTAACAAGTTCAAAACTGAAATGAATAAAATAAAGTGATTCAACATACTGCTCGTTGCACTGAAGATCATAAATCTGGGTCTTGAACTGGATTGATTTGACGAGTTCCCCTGTCCGGAGCGAATACAGATCAGCACAACAGTAAGGAAGGCTGGTTCTGAAAATACAGGAGGAAAGCAACTGGTTTTTTTTAGGCTTAGAATATCTTGTTTTCTATCCTTTCACCCCACATCCCCCTTTCAAATTGCTGCTGCGGACTGCAAATGTTCCCATTGTGGGACGAAAAAAGGTTTTCTGGTTCTGATTCTAATTTAATCTGAAAATCAAATACAGTGAATCTTTTTATTCTTTTTCACAATGGTAAATATCAATAAAATTGTTGTACATAATATAAATGCACTATATTTGTACGTACATATTAAGTAACACAGAATCAATCTGAAGTTAAAATAAGAATTAGAAAGAAGAAAATACATATACATGTGATTGACTGTTTTACTAACCCTGAGGATCCTGTGCTCTTGCAAACTCCGAGCAAAGGTCTCTTGTCAGAAAAAATGTCCACCTTCAGAGGACCTGAAAGAGAAGATGAATTTGAATTTGTTTGCCACACATGTACACATCAAAATTACATGTTATGTGAAAATCATATGCAGAACAGGCAGGAGGTTTTCAGTTTAAAGGACAACCGACACCTCAGGACAAGTTGTGTCTATAATTTGTAAAATCACTTCAAATGACTTCTACTGAGCGCATTTTACACCACATATAGCTATATTTTACAGTTTAAGATTCACGCTGAATATTCAGGAAGTCCTGTTTTCGAGTTGATGACGATGCCCTAAGTGACGTCACGGAGGGAACGCCCATGACCGAGAAAGCGACACACAATGCATTTGGGGTACTTTTTTTCATCTGAAAACACTGTGTTGATCGCGAAATTACAAGGAAAACGACATAAGTAAGGTGATGGTGAATGGTTGTGTGTCGCAGTACCGCATTGCGGTAACACGCATAAAGAAGGTGTAAGTTTACACAAATTCCCAGCGGACAAATCAGCCTATTTCCAACGGAGCTTGTGCGCCATATTGTGCATTTTCTGCGCGCTACATTGGAGTCCACACGGCTCGAATTAATACGGAAGGACTTCTTTAATTGATGGCAAACATTTATGCTTTCCTCTACAGAACTATTTGAATCATATTCATAACTGGATGAGTAACAAGAAAGCATCTTCTCCGAATCTGAACTCTCTGAAGCCATTGTTTTGATTCTGGAGGAAGGCAGTTTGTGACGTCACAAACAAGGGGGCGGTTATTTCTGAATCGCCCCATTTCCGAGCTCATTTTGTGGCAGTTTTGGGACACTTTAAGTCATTTTTTATGGGTGTTTTGCATTTGACTAAAAATATCAGCCTGCATGTTTTGGGTATTTTAGATGCTATAAAACGTTTTTCTGATGTCAGTTAGGAAACAAAAAAATTGTGTCGGTTGTCCTTTAAATGGCACAACATAAAGAGTTTTACATTCCGGACATCGTCCAACGGATACTATTGACAGCTCCTTAAAATTATGAAACAAGTCGAATTTTGACAGTGTATATTTTTGCCTTAATATCTCAGGATCCGGGACACCTCTTCTAAAATTGGCTGTACTCTTAGTTGAAGAAATCATTCAATTCTAGGCATAAAAATGAATTAGTCATTAAAAAAATGACAGGCAATCATCTTAAATTGACCGGATGTTTCAATGAAACACTCTCTGCCACCATAAATACTGTTAGAAAAAAGCAACTCACTGACAGAAACAATAAAGGCAGAGATTAAAAGAAATACAATTAAATTAACACACTAAAACACGAGTAATTAATTAATTAATCGTTAATTAATAAGTACAGTAAAGTCTCGTTATATCGATATCGGATATATCGATAGTTCCGGTTATATCGATACTATTTCTATGCACGCACGGAGAAAATTACATGCAAACAGGGTCGGATATATCGATAGTCCCGGTTATATCGATATTTTTTCGGACTCCCTTGAATATCGATATAACGAGACTTTACTGTAATTGATGATTCACCACAATGCTGAACGATTGTAAGTGATCAAAATGATATTCTACGTAGTTTTGCACATGTAGAAAAAAATCTGTCTTAATTAATTGAATCAGTCATAGATTAAATATATTTAAATAAAAAAGAACATCCTTGGTTAAATGTTAAATCAAGGTTACTTCTGTCTCTGTCTGTCTCTCCCTACCTCTCGATATATATATATATATATATATATATATAGTAAAGTCTCATTATATCGATATCGATTATATCGATAGTACTGCTTATTACGATATTATTTCTATGAACGCAAGGAGAAAATTTACATGCCGCAGGATCGGATATATCGATAGTCCGGTTATATCGATAGTTTTTCCGATTCCCGAGAATATTGATATAACGAGACTTTACTGTATATATATATATATATATATATATATGTGTGTGTGTGTGTGTGTGTGTGTTGTCAAGCTCTCAGCGGGGCAGGGCAAACAGTGCAATGGGTTTGAATACAAACAAAGATTTTAATAAAGGGTCTCAGGGGGAATTCACAAGCAAAAGAGGCAAGAATAGCGTTCCTAAAGTATAACAAAGTCTCTTTTGAGGTGAAACTGAATATGGGGTTCTCTCCCATGTATTTCCAGGCCACACCCCTCTTGACGTCCTTCCTAGGTAGCCTAGCCACCATTAGCAAGGTTCCGTGCTATGGTGTTCCATGCAGCAATCAGTTTCTCTGTGTTTCTCCACAGAGGAAAACAATGGAGCTTGTCTCCCCCAGCCACCACACTCAGAGGCTCTCTGCCTTTAAAGCCTTGCATGCCAATCAAGCCATGATCAGCCACAGGTGTGGGGTTTGGATTGCTGCCTTCCACCAGATGGGGCCAAAACTCTCTGTGCGTCTAGCCACCTTAGGGGACTATATTTCCCCTCCAGGACCCAGCCTCTCGTGACATCACAATATATATATATATATATATATATATATATATATATATATATATATATATATATATATATATATATATATATATATATAGTGATGTGTTATATGTGTTTTTTTCCCTGTCCCATCTTTCTCTATTTTCAAACATTTTTGAAAAAAATTGCGATAATAATGGCGATAAAAAGCCGCATGTGGCAACAGAGCCGCGTGTTGCTGACCCTTATGGAAACAGTCGACCGCTGCGCCACCTGCTATTGACGAATTTTGTTGTTTTATATGACCTTCAAAGTTGTTTGGGTCATTTTCCAGACAAAAAAAGGTTATGAGGAAGATACTCACTGATATGTGGAGCTGGTAAAATGCGAGCAGTTTTCACTGGGCCATGACGCACTGAGAACAGCTCTTGGGCCTCCCCTGCTATCTGGAAGATAACATCAGTGTTTACACCAAGCAGATGTATGTCTTGATGTATTGGAATGCATTTATTTTACAAGTTGATATCAGACTGAACTAAGAATGTTTAAGTAACGGTTCATACTACAAATACGCAAGTTCACACTCAACTACATATCTGTAAAGCTATAACTAACAGTTCATACTCAAGAAATACAAAAGAGTAGAAATTAAAAGTAACATCAGTTGAAGAATGTGTATATAAAATCGTTCTATCAGTCCTGTTCTTTTCTTTTGAAACATTTTGGTGTACCGTATTTTCGGTTTTTAAGGCGCTACAGTACAGGCTGAGGTTACGTCATGCATCCAGTGTAAGACGTGAAAGGGAATGACAACAAAACAGTCAGAGAGGTCAGTCAAACTTTATTAATAGATTACAAATCAGCTACAGGAGGACTCGGAGAAAACCCACGCGGGCCCGGGGAGAACATGCAAACTCCACACAGGGAGGCCGGACCGGGACGCGAACCGACGACCTCTGCACGGTGAAGCCGGTGTGCTAGCCACTTGAAGACCGGGCCGCATCTCCATTCAGTAAACACGTAAAAACATTCTGATGTTGTTACGGTAAATTAAACACAAGTGCTATCACAATATACTATAACACTCTTAATAGTGCAAAGCAAACCCAATAACAATAATAATTCTAAAGCAATAGCATAATAACTGTTGTTCACGCGTTAATGTCCATATTCACAATATGATCAACTGTAAACACACAAAGAAAACACGTAAAGCTCACTTTATCAGTTCATTCCTCATCTACAAATCCTAGTAGATCCCATCTTCTTCTTCGGTGTCCGAATTGAACAGCGAATGCATCCAACACATCGGGCTCCGTCTCATCCAAGTCGTCATTCATGGAGTCAGTATCGCTGTTGTTGTCTGGCAGTGCAGTGACAATTCCTGCCTTCCTGAAAGCTCGGACCACAGTTGACAATGATATATCAGCCCAGGGATTTACGATCCACTGGCAGATAGTGGCCTTATGTCGTCCGACACTGTCTACCGGTCTTGGTGAACGTGTGTTCGCCTTCTGTAATCAAGTGTATTTCGACCCGCGTTGAAACGAGCTTATGTGTCTACAATTTTGCCTCCTGAAAACACAAATTCCGGTAACAGCAGGAAAAGCCCCGTTTTCATGGTGTATTTGAGAAGTGGTACAGGCAAGGTATGTGGCATTGGGATTAATAATTAAACCATTGAAAAGAACACATGTACTTATTTTGCCTACATGGCAAGCTGCCTGACACGGCAAAATCTTTTCTGCAAGGACCTGATCTAAACAACTCTATCAAACATTCCGGGCTATTTTTTTACCATACAAATTGCACAGATCACCATTTGTTATGCATAGACAATTCATTCCCGCAATGTAACGTTTCATGTACAGCCGACGCATCATTAACTCATTCGCTTCCATTAGAGGGGTCGCGAGCCATATATTGCTCTTTTGATGATTGCATATGGCTCGCCAATAAAATTAAATACCTATTTTCGCTTTTTTGACGTTCATTTCCTCTTGGGGCTGCAGTTGGCGGAAAGCGCAATTTTGATTGGATGACACTGACCTAGGTTGGCGGAAAGTGCAATTTTGATTGGATGATACTGGCCGTCATGTTGAAACAGGTAAACGGCCCTTTAAATGAGCCCAACGAGTAAAACAATGACGAGTGCACTCCAGCTTGAATGCACCGGAGGATTCGTGATTCTAATTTGCAATTAAACAATAACGTCGATGAAACAGTCGAATGTCAGTGATATTTTAACACGCCCCATGTTAACGTTAGCATCAATATACTTCTGCGAGAAGTATATTGCAGATAGCAAGTGTGGAAGCTAATGAGCCGTGTGCAGGCTAGCTAGCAGTAACTTCGCCTCTGGACCGGCAAATTGACTTTCATTCCTATCTGGACTTTTACCAATCACGAGGAACGGAAAAACATTCATGTTAAGGGTGAGTACTGTCGCAAAGTTATTTTAAATATTACATTCTGCCATTTTGTTGAAAAGTGGCCGCGGGTGCATGCCTGTTTTCGTGCGCGCGCGTGTTGTGTGTGTGTGCGCACGCGCTCACGTGTGTGTGGCTCTCACTGAAAAACATTTCTAAATATTTTACTTTTATGGCTCTCTTAGTGAAAAAGATTCCCGACCCCTGCATTAGAGAATGTATTCTGTTATTGAAAAGTGTGATGTTGAGCGCCATTCCAGATCTTCTTCGGGTTTTTGTTTTTCTTCCTGAGGGTGCCGATAAAGCGCTGGTCAGACCTCTGGCAATTCGACTAGGGAGCAGCATTTGCCTTTTATCCATCTTAGCGCTTTGTTGCAGCTTCAGCTGTCGTTAGAGCGCTATATATATCAATATGTATGCTTTGTGGTGTATTTTGTTCAGCCGCCCACTGTTTCAAGTTCAGATAACTCCAGGACCAGATAACTTAGGAATTAACTCTTTTTTCTGTGTGCCCCCTGCCCTTCTCAGCACGATGGGGGCGAGAGCTTTCACCCGCTCTGCCCCCTAACGCTGGAACTCACTTCCTCCCAACATTCGGAACATTGATTCTCTTCCCACCTTCAACTCTTCTTTTCCTTTCGGCTTTTCCCCTCAGGGGTCGCCACGGCGAACCAATGTTCTCCATCTATCCCGGTTTTGTGCATGCTCTTCCCTCACACCAGCTACCTTCATGTCCTCTTTGACCACATCCATATACCTCCCCTTCGGTATTCCTCTCGGTCTCCTGCCTGGCAGTTCAAGGCTCAGCAACCTTCTCCCGATATAGCCACTCTCTTTCCTCTGGACATGTCCAAACCATCTCAGTCTGGCCTCTCTGACTTTCTCTCCAAAGCCTCTAATACGAGTTGTCCCTCTAATGTACTCATTTCTGATCCTATCCAACCTGGTCACTCCCAAAGAAAACCGCAACAAGTTCAGCTCTGCTACCTCCAGCTCTGCTTCCTGTCTTTTCTTCAGTGGCACCGTCTCCAGTCCAAACATCATGGCTGGTCTCACCACTGTTTTATACACTTTTCCTTTCATCCTAGCTGAAACCCTTCTATCACACATCACACCTGACATTTTTCGCCAGCCGCTCGAGCCTGCTTAGACACGCTTCTTCACCTCTTTTCCACACTCTCCATTGGTCTGGACAGTTGACCCCAAGTACTTAAAATCCTCCACCTTCTTTATCTCTTCTCCCTGTGCACTTGGATCCCTCTTATTCACACACATATATTTGTCTTGCTGCGACTGATCTTCATTCCTCTGCTTTCCAGGGCATATCTCCACATCTCTAGTTTCTCCGCCACATATTCCCTGTTCTCGCTACAGATAACAATGTCATCTGCAAACATCATGGTCCAAGGAGATTCTTGTCTAACATCGTCTGTCAGCCTGTCCATCACCATAGCAAACAAGAAGGGGCTCAGAGCTGACCCCTGGTGGAGTCCCACCTCCACCTTGAATTCCTCAGTCATACCGACCGCACAACTGTCTTACAGTCATGATACATGTCTTGTACCGCTCTGACATACTTTTCCGTCACTCCAGACTTCCTCATGCAATGCCACAGCTCTTCTCTGGGCACCCTGTCATACGCTTTCTCCAGATCTACAAAGACACAATGCAATTCCTTCTGACCTTCTCTGTACTTCTCTATCAGCATTCTTAAAGCAAAGACTGCATCTGTTGTACTCTTTTTTCGGCATGAAGCCATACTGTTGCTCACAAATGTTCCCTTCTGCTCTTAGTCTAGCTTCAACTACTCTTTCCCAGAGTTTCGTTGTATGGCTCAACTTTATTCCTCTGTAGTTAGTACAACTCTGCACATGTCCTTTGTTCTTAAAAATGGGCACAAGTACACTTCGTCTCCATTCTTCAGGCATCTGTTCACCATCTAAGATCTTGTTGAATAACCCAGTCGGGAACACCACCGCCATCTCTCCAAGACACTTCCATACCTCGATTGGTAAATCATCAGGCCCGAGTGCCTTTCCCCCCTTCATCCTCTTCAGCGCCCTCCTCACTTCATCCTTGCTAATGTTTGCTACGTCTTGGTCCACAACAGTTACGTCTTCTACTCTTTGTTCCTTCTCATTTTCCTCATTCATCAATTCTTCAAAGTACTCTTTCCATCTTGCCATCACACTACTGGCACCTGTTAATACATTGCCATCTCTATCCTTAATCACCCGAACCTGCTGCAGGTCCTTACCAGCTTTGTCTCTGTGTCTCGCCAGCCTGTAAAGATCAGTCTCACCTTCCTTGCTGTCCAGCCGCGCATACAAGTCATCATAGGCCTCTTGTTTGGACTTTGCCACCTTTACTTTTACCGTGCGCTGCATCTTCTTGTACTGCTGTCTACTCTCATCCGTCCTCTCAGTATCCCACATCTTCTTTGCTAACCTCTTTCTCTGTATACACTCCTGCACCTCCCCATTCCACCACCAAGTCTCCTTATCTACCTTTCTTCCACTCGATACACCAAGTACTTTCCGACCTGTGTCTCTGATTATGTTCGCTGTAGTTTACCAGTCATCTGGAAGGACCTCTTGCCCGCCCAGTGCTTGTCTTACCTCCTTCCTAAATGTCATGCAACACTCTTCCTTTTTCAACTTCCACTATTTTGCCCTCACTTCAGCCTTTGGTTTCGTCATCTTCCACACTGCCAGTGTCATCCTACACACCACCAACCTATGCTGTCTGGCTACACTCTCACCAACCACTACTTTGCAGTCACTGATTTCCTTTAGATGGCGCCGTTGACACAAAATGGAGTCTATCTGTGTACTTCTGCCTCCACTCTTGTAGGTCACCCTATGTTCCTGTCTCTTCTGAAAGAAAGTATTCACAATAGCCATTTCCATTCTCTTAGCAAAGTCAACCACCATCTGTCCTTCAGCGTTCCTCATCTGAACTCCTTTTTCTTTGTTTCCTGCGCCAACATGTCCATTGAAGTCTCCACCAATTACAACCCTCTCACTTCTCGGGATGTTCTGTATGACTTCATCAAAGTCCAACCAAAATTTCTCCTTCTCCGCCAGTTCACATCCTACTTGTGGGGCATACCCACAAACGACATTGAACATCACACCTTCAATTTCTAGCTTCAGACTCATCATTCTATCTGATACTCTTTTTACTTGTAAGACATTCCTAACAAACTCATCTTTTAAGATAACCCCAACTTCATTTCTCTTTCTGTCTTCACCATGATAGAACAACTTAAACCCTGACCCTAAGCTTCTAGCCTTGCTCCCTTTCCGCCTGGTCTCCTGGACATCTATGTATGTCTACCTTCCTTCTCTGCATCATGTCAACCAGCTCTCTACATTTACCTGTCATTGTTCCTACATTCAAAGTGCCTACTCTTAGTTGTATACTCTTGGCGTTCCATTTCTCTCTTTTCCTCCGGGCACACCTCCCTCCTCTCCTTCTTCGACCAATAGTAGTCCATTTTCCACTGGCACCCTGAAGGTCAACAGTACCAATGGCGGCCGTTGTTAACCCGGGCCACGACCGATCCGGTATGGGATTCATAGGTTTGATTCGCATATTTGTTTTGGCAAAAACTTTTACGTCGGATGCCATTCCTGACCACCTTCAAATAACATCTTAAAACCCACCTATTTAAAATTGCGTTTTCTGTGTAGCTTTATCTCGTTTCTATTTATAATTGTATTTTATTTATTATTGTATGTATCGTTGTCTGTGACTGTAAAGAGAGCTTTGAAAGGTGCTTGAAATAAAATGTATTATTGTTTCTGATGAAAGAAAAGTCTAAAGTCTAAAGTTTCTAATGCTGTATTTAATGTTGATCTCGTCCTAGAACTCCCTGCAAAAATGACAAGAACCCTGGCACTGGAGTGGACACATTTTTGCACATCGTCTGGCAGTGAATGAGTTAATGCATCAGGCGCCTTAGTAGCATTGTCAAAGCCATCACTTTCACATTCTATTCCACTGACTGTTTTCAATGTCCTGATCGGCTCAAATATGTAAGCTTTTACAATGCTCACTCATGTGTGTAAAAATCATCTTCCTCAAATTCCCAAATATTGCTTGCCATTGAATGTACAGTGTTGTGTGGTGTTTTGGAGATGTACAGCTCCTGGTCGGCTATCAAAAAAAAAAAAATAATAACTGCATACATGATTTTGCTTCCATTCGAAACAGAGGACTCCGGTTCTGTGTACTGATGGTTAATTATTTCATGTGATTTCACACCACTGTAGAACTACAAACAAGTATAAAAATATAGGTATTATTTACACATAAACATTTTGGACTTTTCATCTATTAAAACGTATGCAATAAAATCGTACAAGCCAATTTGCCCGCTTTCCGTCCGAAATGGAAGTATTGATCTTCGTCCTTTTGATATTTTCCTTGCTAAACAGTACAGCGATAAAGCATGTACATTTTCGCCGTGATCTCAGTGAAAATGAAACTTAAAGTATCGCGGGTTTCTGTACTGAAAGCGACAACAACCCAACCTAATGTCAAGAAAAATAAAGCATAGCCATCTGCTGGTCAACTATGGGATAGTAGTTATAGACAAATGTGTCAACAGCATTTACAATGATACCTCAAGTTTCTGGTAGTTCAAAAACACAGAGAGAGAAAAAAGAGAAAAAACACCCCATTTTTCAAAAAAAAAAAACTGTGGCTTGCAACTTGCAGGTACCTTTATGGACAGTATTACAAACAATATGTGAAATGTAAATTTCTCCACTGTGAGACTAATAAAGGCATATCCAATCCAATCCAATCCAATATGAATGTTCATACTTTGAAACGAGCAGTGAAAGACCACTAATCTGGTCTTTCATGATACAAACTGAGTAGTGCATGTTTGAAAACAAACTATTTTATAGCTTTAGTGTTAGTTTTGGAAAAAAATATAAACAATATAACCCATTCTGAAGACCATCTACCATCATGCAATATATTATTATGAAGATTATTGTGTTGTGTTACGTTTTGAGCGTGTTATCAATAACACTTTTAGTGAAAGTGACTATAAGCGGACAAATGCTCCCCATTTGAGATTGGTTGAGAAGATATGTCATCGGAGACACCACTAGTTCAACAAATGTTGAAGAGCCATATGAGGTTGCTCAGGTGAGTCATCTATTAAAGAGGCTTCCTGGAAACCTCCCCAATGGAGGTGCCCTCTTTAGTTTCTGTTTGCTTGTTATGTTTTGTTTAAAAAAAAAATCAATACGGCCCTCAATGTGGTTGTCATGCATGGATGAACAACTGTAAGTAAATCAATGAGAAGGTTTCTACAGGCGCCATCTGTACTTCTTTGAAGGTGTCGGACATTTCGCTTCTTATCCCAGAAGCTTCGTCAGCGAACTAAAATATTTTGCTGGTAGTTTTTGCCCTATATATATATCCCTACTGTCCTGACGTGGCGGTGCCAGACTCTGCTATGATTGGTCCCTGCTCTCAGGAGCAGAGGACTACTCCCTGAGGCTACTCTGATTACTTCTATTGTCCTGACTGATTACTTCTATTGTCTTGCCCGAGAATGGCGTCCACGACTGGCCTGATTGACCCATTTGATCTGGTATCACCTCATCAGCATAACTAAGCATATGTTGCCTAAGAAGTCGGTTGTAGGAACAATCCAAATTGAACCTTGCCCCACCATGGTGATTTAGTGAAGGGTTTTGCTGTTTTATGAAAATTGCTTCTTTTACTCCCAGTTCAAACCATCTATTTTCTTTCACTAAGATTTTAACCTCATTGGATGGACCACTCATGCAGGACTGAGAGCTTACACAGATGTATAACTAAGAAAATAATCTTTATAGGTTCATTTGAAAATAGCGGAGTGAATCAATTATAATACTGCAAAAGAGAAAGTTTGTTTAATGTTTAGATGTTCAGATAAAATTCCTAGATATTTCTGAAAACATCGAGAGAGGAATGTTAAATATCAGAAACTGGAATAATCACTTCTTCAGATAAAGGGGGCGTAAGTTAAAATTGTATGACCTATAAAGTTATATGTTCTCGCCACCAGTGTGCTACTCATCATCTTGTGGCTGTTGACAGTTCTCCAGTGGGAGGCAAGGCAAGTCTCCTATCACCTCTGCCAGCAGCGACACAATAAGTTACATTTTTCATCTCAGAGTGCATCAAAGTGTGAATAAGTGGATGTCCGTACTCTGCTGGGCCATTAATAAGGTGTGAGCTCAGCAACTTTGATAAATATTTCACAAAGTCCCGACAGTCACCACACATGGAACCATGAAAACAAACTATAAGTGGGTAATTTTCACTGAAATTCTAAGGAACATGACCCAGATGTGTGGTATGTGTGGTAAGCAGAGGAAGAGTCTTCTACTGTACCATAACACAACAGTAAAGGAAATAATAATAATAATAATAATAATAATAATAATAATAATAATAATAATAATAATAATGTCATATTATAGCACTGAAGAAAATATAGTGATGCTTTGACTTACGAACTTAATTGGTTCCCAGACAGAGTGTGCAAGGCAAAGTGTGTATCCTAAACATTAATTTCCCATAGAAAACCATTAAAATGGACGAGCGGACGCTGGCGCGCTTTGGCTGCCGCTGCTTTCCCGCGTAATGTTTTTTACCTGTTTTTTACCTTCTTTTAGCCTTTTAAACCTCTTTTTAGCTTTTTTATGGTTCACGAACCTCTGGAATTACCAGACAGTCACCAAACGAACGTTGGCTATCGATCCATCGCATGATTCCGGTCGCTTATCCGGATCACTGACGAAGCCGCGTTATCATCTCCACCCACCTGTTCCCGCTGTCGAGGGCTACCTGGCCGCTGCCTCCCTCTGTGTGTTGCTGGTGAATATCATGGCGCTTCTCCATCGACCTGTTGGGCGGCTACAGTACTCGGCGGCGGAGCTGCTGAAGTTCCGCTCCCGATGGACGAGCGTGCCACCGGCGATTCTCCGGTTTCCGGAAATCGCTCGTCGCCCTTCACGGAGGTATATCCACCGCGGATCACGTCGAGGCTTTCACCTCGATGGCTCCAAGGATATCACCTCCCTGTGGTCATCCGTCCGCCAGCCGCGCAGAGGGAGTAGCCGCAAGATCGACCACCGTATGTTAGCCGGCCTGGCTAGGTCGGCTAATGCGCCTCGTCGTGGGGACGCCACCAGCGTCAACTTCGGCCTCCTCAACGTCCGCTCGCTTACGGGAAAGGGGTGTCTTATCCAAGACATCCTAATTGACCGTAAGCTTGACTTTTTTTGTATAACTGAGACTTGGCAAACGGCGGGAGACTTCTCCGAGCTCAATGGCGCAACTCCACCAGGCTTTGTTTACATTGCTAAGCCCCGCCTCTCAGGCCGCGGAGGTGGACTTGCGATACGTTACCGCAAGAACTGGAGAATCCTTCAAGTTTCTATCCAGGAAACCCAATCCTTTGAATGTCTTGCGTGTAAAATTTCTGGACCCTCACCCACCATCATAGCCACTGTATACCGTGCACCAAAACCACATTGTGACTTTCTAAAAGAATTCTCTGAGGTCCTCACACACCTCTCCACCCTGTCACCGAATATAATTATTCTCGGAGACTTCAACATCCACATGGACAATTCCACTCTTCCCCTCACTAAAGACTTCACCTCCTCACTCGACAGCCTTGGTCTGCACCAATTCTCGGATTTTCCCACCCACATAAAAGGCCACACCCTGGACCTCATCTGCATGTCTGGCCTTACCCCTAAGAATTGCACAGCTGATGAAATCCCTATAACAGACCATTTCCTGGTTTTATTCAATGTTTCCATCACTCTCTCTCTCCCCAAACCACCCCGTGTCATCACATATCGCAACATCAAGGACATCAACGTTGCCACCCTTGCTGAGATGATTGCCACCCTGACTCTGGACCACAACTCTTCTCCTGATGAACTTGTCTCCCGGTACAACGCGGACCTCACGAACACCCTCAACGCCCTTGCTCCTCTAAAGTCCCGGTCTGTTCAATTTACCCGACCTGCACCCTGGTTCACCCCCCATCTCCGCTCCATCAAGACAAAGACTCGCCAACTTGAAAGACTTTACAGAAAGTCCGGGCTCACTATCCACAAGGACATGTATGCAACTCACCTTACCCTTTATAAGGACTCTATCTCACGCGCAAAATCGCTTTATTACTCTGGACTCATTGATTCAAATTCTGGTAACTCTCGGGCCCTCTTTTCCCTCTATCACAAAATCACACAATCTCCTATCTCTCTCCCCTCACACTTTTATTCCTCTGAGACATGCAACACTCTGCTGATGTTTTTTAGCGAAAAGATCAACAAAATCCATCAGCACCTCGGGTCCTCTGTCCGTCCCCCTTCTCCCAGCCTTTCTACTCCTTCCAAACTTTTTTCCGCTTTTGCACTCCCACATCCCTCTATAATCTCAGACATTATCACTAAATCCAAGAACTCCTCCTGTCAACTCGATCCCCTCCCCACTATCCTTATCAAGTCCTGCCTACCCTCTCTTCTCCCATTTATTTCTACTATTATTCACTCCTCATTATCAACTGGAATTGTTCCTATCCCACTCAAAACCGCAGCTGTCACTCCAATCTTGAAAAAACCTGGCTCAGACCCAAACGATTTCAATAACCTACGTCCAATTTCCCACCTTCCATTCATCGCCAAAATTCTTGAAAAGACAGTTGTTTCCCAGCTTCACTCACACCTCACTCACAATAACCTCTACGAACAATTCCAGTCTGGTTTCCGCCCCCGCCACAGTACTGAATCGGCTCTCATAAAAATCACGAATGATCTTTTTATGGCAGCCGATGCCGGTTCACTCTCCATCCTCATTCTTCTCGACCTGACCTCAGCTTTTGACACCATTTCCCACCCTATCCTTCTCGACAGACTTTCCACCCTAGGCATCAGCCACACCCCACTCCGCTGGTTTCACTCCTATCTCTCTGATCGCGCACAATTCATCCAAATCAACTCGTTCACCTCACGGTCCTCTCCGGTGTCCTCTGGTGTGCCTCAAGGGTCTGTCCTGGGGCCACTTCTCTTTATTATCTACCTACTTCCTCTTGGCAATATTTTCCGTAAGTTTGGCATTCACTTTCACTGCTTCGCGGATGACACCCAACTCTACCTCTCCAGCAAACCCGACGCTTCTCTTCCACCTTCATCCCTCTCATGTTGCCTCTCAGAAATTAAATCCTGGCTTTCCCATAACTTTCTCAAGCTCAACAGTGAAAAAACTGAACTTCTTCTTGTCGGTACCAAATCCACCCTCCACAAAACTAACAGTTTCTCCCTCACCATTGACAGTTCTACCGTGTCCCCCTCCCCTCAGGTCAAGAGTCTGGGTGTCATCCTCGATAGCTCACTTTCCTTTCACTCCCATATTAATAACATTACTCGGTCTGCTTATTTCCACCTCCGTAATATTAACCGTCTCCGTCCCTCGCTCACCCCTCACTCCGCTGCTATCCTTATCCACAGTCTTGTCACCTCCCGCATCGATTATTGCAACGCACTCCTCTTCGGTGTCAATCAGAAATTTATCCATAAACTCCAACTCGTCCAAAATTCTTCAGCCCGGATCATCACCAAAACACCCTCCTTTCACCACATCACCCCTGTACTCCAGCAACTCCACTGGCTACCGGTTAAACATCGTATCGAATTCAAAATACTTCTGTTTACTTTCAAAGCCATCCATAACCTTGCTCCTCCCTATCTTTCTGACCTGCTTCAAATCTCTGTTCCCTCTCGGTCCCTCAGATCCTCATCCTCCCTTCACCTCTATGTGCCCTCTGCCCGTCTCACCACGATGGGATGCAGAGCTTTCAGCCGCTCTGCTCCCAAACTCTGGAATTCACTCCCACCCAACATCCGTAATATTGACTCCCTCCCTATTTTCAAGGCTCATCTCAAAACCCATTTGTTTAAAATTGCTTTCAATGTCTAATTCTCTCTATTTTATTATTTATCATTTTACTTATGGTTTTATTGTTATGTGCTGTGTTCTATTGTTTTTATTGTGAAGTGTCCTTGGGTGTTTTGAAAGGCGCTTGAAATAAAATGTATTATTATTATAAAATGAGAATAATCCGTCCCCAGGTCTCCATAAAACATAATGCTCTACTTTCTAATTTTCTAAACCTTAAAACTACACAAGATATACCTTATTTTAAGTATCATTAATGTGATATGCTATTATAATTAAAGAAATAAACTGTACTTTATAATAAAGTCGTTTTATTTACCTTTGTGATGGTCGTTGATGGCTTGATGGAATGGAGTGGCCATCTTGAGGAATGATTCCTTGTAAGCTTTGGCAGCTTTATCGTCAGAACTGGCTGCCTCACCATGACAAATGACACCATGAATCGCTGTACGACGCTTAAAGTTCTCGAACCATCCGTGGCTAGCCTTGAAATCATCAATGGACGACGAACTTCCAGGTTGCCACTTGACGATATCCGAGTGAAGTTGCCATGCTTTCTCTGCGATAATTTTACCTAGTTCATCATCAATTGTGTTCTGTTTAGCTGGGTTGATAGCTTTTTGCATCAAGTGTACAGATGGCTTGTGCGGGTTATTTGTGGAGGCTGATTGATGGGATATTTTACCTTGCAGTCTACACACTGCCTTTGATCGATCAATAAAGTTGAAACAAGTCCAAATTTCACCGTGTTTTCTATCCATTCACTCACTCTCTCTCGTCTGCCTATCTATTTTTATTTGCAGCTCTGTGTTTCTGTAAGTGCCCCCCCTCACTGCCTCATTCTTGACCAATCACGTGGGGCTTTAATATATTTTTATTTGCAGCCCTGTGTTTCTCGTACCCCCCCACCCGCCTGCTGCGTTCTTGACCAATCACATGCGGCTTTAATCTATTTTTATTTGCAGCTCTGTGTTTCTGTAACCCTCCCTTCACTGCTGCATTCTTGACCAATCACATGTGGTTTTAACTAGAGGACAACAAATAGTCAGCAGCCATTTCCTTTTTAGGAGAACGGGCTCGTTCGCAAATGACATATCACTCATTGTGGCGCTCCGTGTGTATTCCAAAAAATAGTTCATATGTCAAGATTAAATTGCCGTAAATTTAACGTTCGTAAGACGAAAGGTTCGTTAGCCAAGGCGTTCCTAAGCCGAGGTATCACTATATGCCTCAAACGACAACAGACACCTCCCGACATAATTCCGTCCATAATTTGAAAAATCACTTCAAATGACTTCTACTGGCCACATTTTCCAAAGATTCCATCACATATAGTTATAGATATACTTCCACGCTGAATATTCAAGGAGTCTCGTTTTCGAGTTGATAACGATGCCGGAAGTGACGTATATTTAGGAACCCCATCAGCGAGAAAAGGATAAACAGGTGAGTTTGAATGCATTTTTGCGAGTGAAATATGAGGAATCCATGCTAACGTAATATACTTCGGCGAGAGACAGCAGAAAGCCAGTGTGGAAGCTACTGAGCCGTGTGCAGGCTAGCAGTAACTTTGCGCATGGATCCAGCAAGTTGACCTTCATTCCGATCGTTTGGCTGGATTTTTACCAATCACGAGGAATGGAAAACCATTCATTTTAATGGTGAGTACTACATCAATGTGATTTTAAATAAAACATTCTGACATTTTGTTGAAAAGTAGCCACGTGTGTGTGCGTTTTTGCGTGTGTGCATGCGTATGTGGCTCTCACTGAAAAAAAAAAAAAATAAATACGTATTTTACTTTGATGGCTCTCTTGGACAAAATGGTTCCCGACCCCTGATCTGGACACTGCGAGATGCATGCCCGATTCAATTCAATTGCGATTCAAGGTCCATGATTAAATTATCGATTTAATGTGACTTGCGATTAACTACAATTTTATTATTATGAACTCCATTGTATAGAAGACCATTCATACGTAAGTTCGTAACTTTTCATCTTGAAAGTTTAAACAAGTTTTTGCATGCACAACCATTAAACAATCTACATTGATGTTGACATCTTGTAGGTTCTTATTTGTTATGTGTGTCCTTATATGCCACATATCATCGAAGTTGATACTATATAGCTAATCCACGGAGCTTCATATACATCACAGAAAAGCAGGGTTCTCCAACGTCGATCTGGTAAGAGTCTACCACCAGATCCCTGTCGCAAAAGAGGATGTTTCAAAGACGGCCATCACCCCATTTGGCTTGTTCGAGTTCCTCCGCATGCCGTTCGGCCTCCGAAACGCCTCACAGATTTTCCAACACCTAATCGACTCTGTCCTGCGCGGTCTTGACTCCTGCTGTGCCTACATCGACGACATCCTCATCACCAGCGACTCCCAAGAAGAGCACCTGGAAACAGTCTTCAAACGTCTGGACGAGCACGGCCTGGTCGTCAACTCCGACAAGTGCGTTTTTGGCCAACCCGAGATCAAGTCCCTTGGCCACCTGGTCGACGGCAAAGGAGTACGCCCCATCAAGGTGCAGGCCATCCCTGACTTTCCAAAACCCGAGACGGTAACCCAATCACGATTCCTCGGGATGGAAAACTTTTAGCCCTGTTTCATCTCGAACTGTGCTGAAGCTGCTCTGCCACTAAACTTTCCCATCGACCTCTCCTCCGAGCAACTGAAGGCTTTTCAACGACTGAAAGATCTATTTGCCGATGCAACACTCCTCGCTCACCCAAGCCCCGATGGTCAGATGTATCTAATGGTCGACGCCTCCAAAGTTGCGATCAGTACGGTTCTCCATGACGGCCTCAACGGTGACTCTTAACCCATCGCCTTCTTCTCCAAGGCCCTCCAGCCGGCCGAACGCCGGTACTCCACCTTTGGCCGGGAACTTATTGGCGCCTACCTCAGCGTGAAGCGCTACCGGCACTTCATTGAGGGTGGCCACGTCATCATCTACACTGACCACAAGCCACTCCTCTTCAACATCTCCTCGGCCTCGACGAAGTACCTGGAGCGTTCACCACCAACAATGCCCCCCATGCCCGGTGATTGACCTCTCCGTGTGACCGAACGACCCGGAGCGGCAGACATATGCACTTCCCAGAATGGCTCACCTCCTACCGGCTCTTCTGAGCGAGTCCGGCTCGTTTTTTTTCGTGCGTCGCCTACCCAGACTTCACATCCAGGAGGGGAGCCCTGTGGCGTCACAGGTGCGCACCGCAGTTTTGATGTCTTTGAAGCCCTTTGATGTCTTTGAAGTGCGCATTTTCCCACACATGAACATGGCTATAAAAGCAGCCTCCGCGATAACATTCATTCGGACTCAGATTAAGCCACATGCACCTCACAGAGACCCCACACAGCGTTGGACGGAGTTTCACAGCACGACTTGCTCGACTCCACACCACGATCAACCTATGGGATACATCGTGTCACTTGGGAGAACTACCAATTTACAAAATAAAGAACAACATCAAACTCTTTAACATCACGAACATGGGGGCAGGACTTTCTGAATATCTCGAGTTTCGAGCTCAATAGTGGCAGTTTTGGCCAACTTTATGTAATTGGTGTTTTGCGTTCGACTAAAAATATCAGCCTGCGTGTTTTGAGTATTTTAGATGCTGTAAAATGTTTGTTCTGATGTCAGTTAGGCACGCAAAAATGGTGTCTGTTGTCCTTTAAACAGTGTTTGATAAAATAAGGCCACTATAAAAAAAACAAAAATTAAGCAACATTTGAAAGGAAATTAAATAGAAATCAATAGAATAAACCGTTTTTTTAAAAAAGCCCCTGCAGAACCCATGTTGTCAAAGAAGCAGATAAACCACATAGGAAGATGCAGAGTCCCTATAATTTCATATTCTAATCTCTAAAATGGCAGTCGATTGTTTTCATAATTTTCATTTTATATCTTGAATGTCTTTAATTCCTGACGGTCCAATGTGCAAAATGCATACAATGCATATCAACATATATTGGAATGGGGAGGTGTAGGAGTGTATACAGATTAAGAGGTTAGCAAAGAAGAAGTGGGACACTGAGAGGACGGACGACAGTAGACAGCAGTACAAGGAGATGCAGCGCACGGTTAAAGTGAAGGTGTCAAAGGCCAAACAAGAGGCCTATAATGACTTGTATGCTGGACAGCAAGGAAGGTGAGACTGATCTTTACAGGCTGGCGAGACAGAGCGACAAAGCTGGTAAGGACCTGCAGCAGGTTCGGGTGATTAAGGATAGAGATGGCAATGTATTAACAAGTGCCAGTAGTGTGATGGCAAGATGGAAAGAGTACTTTGAAGAATTGATGAATGAGGAAAATGAGAAGGAACAAAGAGTAGAAGACGTAACTGTTGTGGACCAAGACGTAGCAAGCATTAGCAAGGATGAAGTGAGGAGGGCGCTGAAGAGGATGAAGGGGGGAAAGGCACTCGGGCCTGATGATTTACCAATCGAGGTATGGAAGTGTCTTGGAGAGGTGGCGGTGGTGTTCCTGACTGGGTTATTCAACAAGATCTTAGATGGTGAAAAGACGCCTGAAGAATGGAGACGAAGTGTACTCGTGCCCATTTTTAAGAACAAAAGAGATATGCAGAGTTGTACTATCGACAGAGGAATAAAGTTGATGAGCCATACAATGAAACTCTGGGAAAGAGTAGTTGAAGCTAGACTAAGAGCAGAAGTGAACATTTGTGAGCAGCAGTATGGATTCATGCCAAAAAAGAGTACGACAGATGCAGTGTTTGCTTTAAGAATGCTGATAGAGAAGTACAGAGAAGGTCAGAAGGAATTGCATTGTGTCTTTGTATATCTGCAGCAGCTCCTGTGTTTTGCTTTTCTACTTTCATTTCTTTCATAACTTTGCTCCTGTGAAATGTAAATTTATCCACTGCGAGACTAATAAAGGCAAATCCAATCCAATCCAATCTGGAGAAGAGCTGTGGTATTGCATGAGGAAGTCTGGAGTGACAGAAAAGTATGTCAGAGCGGTGCATGTATCATGACTGTAAGACAGTCGTGAGGTGTGATGTCTGTGTGACAGAGGAATTCAAGGTGGAGGAGGGACTCCACCAGTGGTCAGCTCTGAGCCCCTTATTTGCTTTGGTGATGGACAGGCTGACAGACGATGTTAGACAAGAATCTCCTTGGACCATGATGTTTGCAGATGACATTGTGATCTGTAGCAAGAACGGGGAACAGGTGGCGGAGAAACTAGAGATGTGGAGATATGCCCTGGACAGGAGAGGAATGAAGATCAGTCGCAGCAAGACGGAATATATGTGTGTGAATGAGAGGGATCCAAGTGCAAGAGTGATGCTACAGGGAGAAGAGATAAAGAAGGTGGAGGATTTTAAGTACTTGGGGTCAACTGTCCAGAGCAATGGAGAGTGTGGGAAAGAGGTGAAGAAGCGTGTCCAGACAGGCTGGAGCGGCTGGAGAAAAATGTCAGGTGTGATGTGTGATTGAAGGGTTTCAGCTAGGATGAAAGGAAACGTGTATAAAACAGTGGTGAGACCAGCCATGATGTTTGGACTGGAGACAGTGCCACTGAAGAAAAGACAGAATATGTTGAGGTTTTCTTTGAGCGTGATCAGGTTGGATAGGATCAGGAATGAGTACATTAGAGGGACAACTCATATTCGAGGCTTTGGAGAGAAAGTCAGAGAGGCCAAACTGAGATGGTTTGGACATGTCCAGGGGAGAGAGACCGACTATATCGGGAGAAGGATGCTGGCAGAAGACCGAGAGTAAGACCGAAGAGGAGGTTTATGGATGTGGTCAAAGAGGACATGAAGGTAGCTGGTGTGTGAGAAGAGGATGCACAAAACCGGGATAGATGGAGGACATTGATTCGCTGTGGCGACCCCTGAAGGGAAAAGCCGAAAGGAAAAGAAGGTGAATTATAATTCTTCAACATTCATGATAAAGAACTGTCAGCAATATTGTGCCAATTATTTCTGTAGCATAATTTTATTATATTGATTATTAAACAAAACCATATGCAACATCTGTTGTTTTTTTTGTTCTTATCTTATTCAGATCAGATTTTTTTTCCTCATTCCATCTTTGTATTGCTTGTTCAGGAGCTTATGTTGCCATCTACTGGAGAAAACTCAAATCTGCATGATATTCTTTTTTTTAAGCATTGAATGTGGAGTGTCCACGATTAAAGTGTGATTGAGTCAATTACATTCGAACGCTGCAATAAAGTTGAGATGTACATAATTTGTTTTTTACACAGTCCAGAACATCTTATATATCCGGTCAGTTTGAGTATCAAGACGTGGTACCTCTGCTCTCCCATATCTGGGAAGAGAAACAGTTTCAATGAAGTTAAACTTTTCAAACACCCTCCCAGAGAACAAATGTTTATGTACATCATCAAATCAATGTCAATAATTATGGAGGCTAAAAATGACTGCATCCACTATTGCGAGTCTCACAGCACATCTACTCAGCGACCTTGACGAAAAGTGTACACACAATCGAAAAGATTACAAAAAATGTCAAATGGGAAACATTGAAGTGAAATTCCCTTTTTGCATTTGCATGGATTTGATATTGAAGGCAACATCAACAACAGGGCCTTATTTAGGGTTTTTTTCTGAGAACAATACCAATGCTAATTTTTAGGAAAAAAATGATCAGCTGATTAATTTTAAAGAGCTATATGAAGAATAAAATACAGTATGCCTTCTTTGCTTGTGAATGACTGAGGAGGTCTGGGAAGATTCTTTTATATCCAATCATGGCACCCAGTTTCCCAGTTATCCTGTTTCCCCGTGAAATGTCTCAAACAAATGTTTGATAAGCTTTCTTTTTGCCGTCTGTCCCAGCTTTATTGGAGCATTTTGCAGTCAGAAAATTCTAAGTTCTTGAATATATGCCTCAAACAGCTTCTCAGTTTGAATCTAAGTATTGTAGTCTATTCAATTACAGATAAATGAAATGACATTTTCAAAACATTGTATTGTTTTTAATTATGTTTAACACACATCCACCTCATAGTACAGAGGTCACGGCCTTGGCCTTCCGATGTGGAGTTTGCATGTTCTTCCCATGCCTGCGTGGGTTTTGTTCAGATGTTGTGATTTCCTCCCGCATTTCAAAAACATGCATTGAATGTGCTTTCTATATTGTCCCTTGGTCAATTGCCTGTCTATGTGTCATTTACGATTGGTTGGCAACCAGTTCAGGGTGTACCCCCTCCTGCACTAAGATGACCCTCGAGAGGATAAACAGATCTGATAATAGAAGGATAGATGGATGGATACTCAATTAAATAATGTGTAGACCCGCAGCTATTACTCCAAAGTAGCTAATCTCTGTACACATTACTTTTTATGGCTAAAAGTAGATGTTGTGGTTTTTAATCCAGTGTGCTCTATCGTAATTACGGTTCTAACAAACCATATCAAATTATTGTACAATTTAATTGCTCACCTAATCATTGCTGATAGAATTTAAGATTCATAGTGTTGAAAAACAGCTCCTCAGAATAACACCATAAACACATTTCATGAGATACAGGGTACATAAATAAATAGATAAATAAATACATACGTCGAGTCAGTTCGGAAAGTATTCAGAATGGTTCACTTTTCTTCAGAATTCGATACAAAACACCCCATGATGACAACATGAAAGAAGTAGGATGGTGCAAAACAGGGGGGGCGAGTGAAGACCAGTTTAAACTCGCGGAACGCCATGTCTGCGTCTGGATCTTACTTAAAGGGAACCATGTAGAAGTGGATCGGGTTAATGGATTGGATTGGATTGGATTGGATATGCCTTTATTAGTCTCACAGTGGAGAAATTTACATTTCACAGCAGCAAAGTGATGAAAGGAATGAAATAATGGAAGCGCTCTTTGGCTATAGTTGCGAATGAATCGCCGGTAAAAGTTGGGAAACCCCAAAAAGCGCTGCAATTACTTACGGGTAGTAGGTGTCGACCACTCTACCACCGACTTCATCTTGGCAGGGTCTGCTCTAAGCAGACCCTGCCAAGATGAAACCCAGGAAGGACAGGGACTTGGAATTCACACTTTTACGGCATGATGAAGAGGCTGTTCTGCTGTAGCCGCTGTAAAATCAGTCTAACATGCTGTTTATGGTCTTCCAGAATCTGTGAAAAAAATGAAGATCTCCTCGAGATAAACACAACAGAATCAGTTCAGGAAGTCCCTCAACACAAATTAATAAGGCAGGGGCATTAGTTCACTGCATGACTAGATATTTTAAATGCCCTAAAGGTTTTAAAAGTGGTTTTCCATCATCTCACTCTCTAATCTCACTCAAATGATACGTACTACGGAGGTCCAACTTAAAAAAGATGGTAGCTGATTAAAGGGGGCAAAAGCCGAATCTATCGGGGGAAGAGAATATTTATTCTTTCGGGTGATCTGGTTGAGTCCCCTATAGTCCCCACACGGGCGCAACGACATGTCCTTCTCTATTAAAAAAAACGGCGCCCAATGGGGATCAGGAGGGTCTATTAGAACTGCTGAGAGTTTGATATACTCCCTACTCCCTCAGTGCTTCCTGTTCAGGATGAGAGACCTGATATAACTACGAGTTTGGCAGTGGGACGTTAACCTGTAGGTCGATGGCACAGTCATATTGGCGATGCAGTGGCAGACATTGGGCGCTGTCCTTACTAAAAAAAACCTGTGGCAAATCATGATAGCAGTGTGGTAGTCCGTCCACACAAATGGATTCGGGTGACTCTCTACGAGTGAGGCTACGTCCACCTGCAGCCGACCTCAACAATCTACAATGTGCAAAACAGACTTCAACTCTGTAAAGCGGGATGCTCCCACAAAATGACTTGATTACAGGTCTTTAATTAAGGCAAATCAAGAATCGGGGATGGCACGGGACTCCATAATGTGGAACCTTCGGTATTCGACATGATTGCCTGCTATTTTAAGTTGGAAGGGTTTGATCTCCGCCAGGAGTCACCTAGCGAGATCATTAACCCGTTTAGCAACGTCTACTCTTCTATTGAACAGCCTGTTGTCTGCCCCCGAATCCAACATTCTCAATGGAGAGAACCTGTGCGAGTCCATAAATCCCTCCATCCAATTCAAGTCGCTGGAGCGTGGCCCCAGTCTCGAAGTTCCCCGGTGCCGGTGACTTAAAAGAGCCGGGGGGGGGGATGAGATGGTCACTTCTTCGTAAGGCACTCCGCGACACGATGTTCCTGTTGCCCGCAGTAGAAGCAGGCCTGGTCGTGGATCCGACAATATCTCTCCTCTGGACTCAAATATCCACCTCCCAGCTGAATTAGTTTGTCTTCCGAGCCAGTGTGCCATTTACTGTTGGGGCCCTCCAAGCCCGCTTGCATTGTCTCTTGGCGTTCACAACTCCTCTCCCGCACAGCGTTGTTCAGCATAAGGGCGAGATCCACAAGCTCATTCCAGTTAGAGCTGTCATATCGGATGGCCAGTTCATCCGAAAAAGTCCACAAAGTGCTCGGTCATCATAACCACACTGGTTTAGATATGTGGACGATACTTTTGTCATAATTAAAAAACAAGAAATTCAATCCTTCACAGATCACCTTAACTCGGTAGACATCAACATTAAATTTACTCGTGAGGACATTAAAGAGAACCAACTAGCCATTTTGGGTTATAAAGTAATTATAAAAGAGGACAGAGCGCTAAAAACAGAAGTCTTTAGGAAGGCGACGCACGCTGACAAATACTTTTCGATTCGAACCACCAATCACAACGCAAACTAGGAGTTATCAGAACCCTCCAGCATAGGGCTAAACTAATACCAACAAGCGTCGAAGGTAGAGAAAAGGAGTCAAAAGATATCAGGAGAGCACTCACTAACTGTGGGTACCCTCAGTGGTCATTTAACAAATGTCAGAAAGAAAGAATAGGGAATGAAACCAAAAATTATGAAGATACAAAAAGGGGAGGAGGAGCAGTACCTTACATTGCAGGAGTTTCGGAAAAATTACAGAGTCCTTTGGCAACATAAAATTCCTACTTATTTCAAACCGATAAACACGTTCAGGCAAAAATTAGTGCATCCAAAAGATAGGCTGCCAAATGAAAAACAAAGTAATGTAGTTTATTCAATACATAGTAAGACTGAAAATTGTAAAGAGCAGTACATTGGGGAAACTAAACAAATTCTCAAAAAAAATACTTTATCAACATCGCAGGGATAATATTAGTGGGCCTCAATCGGCAGTACATATGCACCTAAGGGCTAATAACCACTAATTTGACGAGAATGAGGTTAAAATCTTGGCAAAAGAACATAGATGGTTTGAAAAGGGAGTAAACGAAGCGATTTTCATAAAACAGATAAATCCTTCATTAAACCGATATGGTGGGGTGAAGTTCAATTTGGATCCTTCATATATATATATATATATATATATATATATATATATATATATATATATGGGAGCCCTTTACTGATACAGTCTATATATATATATATATATATATATATATATATATATATATATATATATATATATATATAGGGCCTCAACTACCAGTAAGACTTTAGTTTTCTGACGAAGTTTCTTGGATAAGAAGTGAAACGTCCGACACCTTCAAAGAAGTACAGATGACGGCTGAAGAAACCTTTTCATCGATGGACCAGTCCTGTACGACTGAGATCTTACACAGACGTATTCATTCACATCACAACTCCCTGCCATTTTTATGCAAGAGGATTAGGGTGAACAAAGATAAAAAATACAGTTGGCCAGATTCTCAGTTTTATCTCAGAATTTTGACTTTTTAGTCAGAATTCTGACTTTATTCTCAGAATCCTGAATTTGATCTCAAAATTATGACTTCGATCTCAAAATTATGACTTTAAAGTGAGGATTCTCACTTTAAAGTCTGTTGTCACTTTAAAGTGAGAATCATGCCAACATTTTTTTCTTCATTGGCCCTTTCGTACATTTTGACCCCGTCAAATCCACTGTATCATTTTAATCACTCTCTATCGTGACTTTTATTTTCCCTATGATGGCATAGTAGAGCAAATGAGGCCTTGTGATGCTTTGGCCCAGGAGCGAACCATCTAAATAGAAAGCCTCATTGCTTCATGATGTCTCATTTTACCATCGCTACCAAATACAGTGTGTTACTCACTGATACACTCCAAATCTGCATCCCATCGGCATAACCAATTAAGAGACACAGAGAAGGTTCAGTCGTGTCACTGTTCATCTCCATAAATTCAAGGTTGCGAGCAGAGTCTGCACAAAAAAAAAAGTGAAAGTTTCAATGCAGAAGCTGAAATGTTTGAAATTCAGTTGACTTCACGTGATCATTATTAATTAACACAATTATCTCATAAGCATTGTCATCAAATGGTGAGTACAATTTTGCTTTTTTGAAAGTTGCTGTGCCGACGACCATGTTGTATTTGGAAGCCTTTTACTGAGCACCTTCATCTTTATTAAGTTCATAGAGTTGCTTGTTCTGTAGCCAGAAGGGGACATAAGCCAGTGTCCTCTTGTGTCGGTCCCAAATAAATAAAGAGGGTGTGTCAGGAAGGGCATCCGACGTAAAAGCTTGGCCAAAACAAACATGCAAATTAAACTCTGAAGATGGAGGACACGGATTCGCTGTGCCGACACCTTGAACGGAAAACCCAAAGGAAAATAAGATCCCATAACACATTTATTGAAGTAGCTGAACATGCACACTAAAAACAGCTGGGTCAACCAGAACATGAAATGACTTATTTTCAACAAGGCTGCTGTATTATTTTATTATTATTTATTATTATATTAGGATCGTACCAAACCCACAGTAGTTAATTTGACCCAACAGGGTTGGTTTGGTTGACTTTCACCCAGCAGGAGAGTTCAATATTTACCCAAGTATTATAACCAAATGTGAAGTTGCAACAGGGTTTGTAATCCATTCTCCCCAAATACGTCTGTGTAAGCTCTCAGTCGTACAGGAGTGGTCCAACGACAAAAAGGTTTCTTCAGCTGTCGTCTGTACTTCTGTGAAGGTGTCGGACGTTTCGCTTCTTCTAATTTAATTTCGCTGAAGAAGCATCTTGGATAAGAAGCGAAACGTCCGACACCTTCAAAGAAGTACAGATGATGGCTGAAGAAACCTTTTCATCGATGTTCTCCCCAAATACCGGATCAATTCTAGGTTGTTTCAATTAGCGGATTTTCCGGTGTATGAGGCGCACCCAAACGCGTTCATTTTCTTTAAAAGATGAGTTTGCGCTTTATACGCAGGTGCGCCTTATACGTGAAGTAATATTGAACCACAACAGGTCTTGCAGCTACTGTCTTCAGTCACCAACTCCATTCCCCCCCATTGTAGTAGAAGTAGTTGGTAACCCCATCATCTACTGTAGCACCATATGTGGTCTGCTTTATATTTGGAAATGTATTATATATATACAGTAAAGTCTCGTTATATCGATATTCAAGGGAGTCCGAAAAAATATCGATATAACCGGGACTATATCGATATATCAGACCCTGTTTGCATGTAATTTTCTCAGTGCGTACATAGAAATAGTATCGATATAACCGGGACTATCGATATATCCGATATCGATATAACGAGACTTTACTGTATATATATTATTATAAATATTATATTTGGAGAACTTTTTTCATTCATTGAAAGTGCGCCTTATAGTCCAGTTTGCCTTATCTATGCAAAGTTTGAAAATACACCATCCATTGGGGGTGCACCTTGTACCCCAGTGCGCCTTATAGACCGGAAAATACGGTAAATGTGTTTCTTATATATTGTTATTAAAAGTGGGATCAAATTGACTTCATTTTACTATTTTTTTTTGTTCAGTACTCAATTCAAATATTCGGCCACATTAATTGTCTGCAAAATGGATTCATTCATTCATGAAATACATTACTATACAATCTGGAAGTATTTGTTGCATTAGATGAAAATGTTACCTTTTCATCGATGGACCACTCCTGTCCGACTGAGCGTTTACACGGACGTTTTGTTGCCTTAGATTGCTAATACCGGTACAATTATTAAAACTGCAAACCCTAAATATATGCTTGATTTGGTAACTCAGTGCGTGTAATTTGCAAGAAATAACACTAGAATAGTTGAGTTTCAATGCAAAATATTTATAAAATCAAATCATGGTCAAGAACAAGAAATGGCAAAAAATTAACAGTAACAGTGCAAAAAACAAAGCAGGTAACAGGTTCATAAGATAAGAAAAACTTTATTTGTCCCACAATTTTGGATACATTTGCAATCTACAGCAGCAAAAATGATAAAGGGTTTTTTGGGGGGTGGAAGTTAAAGAAATACGACATACATATGTACTGTATTGCATGCACAACATACAGTTTAAGACAAAAACGCACTGCAGAAAACATGTATAAACATATATGCAGCTGCACAGACACTGTATAAAGTGGCTGTGCTATTTATAGAACAGGTAAAACATCAGCGGGCGGCCCGGTGGTCCAGTGGTTAGTGCATTGACCTAACAGTGCAGAAGAATCACATTACAGAATGCCTTCCATACATATTTGTCAAGTCCTTGTTTATGATTGGATTGGATTAGACTTTAGTAGTCTCACAGTGGAGAAATTTACATTTGCCCAATCTACTGGGGGACCACCACCTCACACATTGGATTACAGTACGTGAGGGCATAGAACTGTGAGTCGGAATGGCTTCTCTGCAGAACTGGAGCACCGCAGCGGACAGTCCTGGCTCCATTCCTGTTCACTCTCTCCACCTCGGATTTCAATTACAATGCTCCAACCTGCCACCTTCAGAAATTCTCTGATGACTCAGCTATTGTCGGCCTCATTACAGAGCGAGATGATCAGGAGTACAGGGGACTGACTTCGTTGACTGGTGCCAGCAGAATCATCTCCAGATCGACATCGCGAAAACCAGGGAGTTGATACGGACATAGAGAGGGTGACCTCCTACAGTACAAGTACCTGGGTGTTACTCTCAACATTAAACTGGACTGGACTACAAACATTGATGCCCTAATCAACACTGGGTAGCTCCTTCAGCCAGAGACCGTTACACCCGCTCTGCAAGATGGAGAGGTACCGCCACTCGTTCTTACCGACTGCTGTCAGGCTTCTTAATAATCACACGTGTCCGCTGCGGTGCTCCAGTTCTGCGGAGAAGCCATTCCGACTCACAGTTCTATGCCCTCACGTACTGTAATCCAAAGTGTGAGGTGGTGGTCCCCCGGTAGATTGGGCAAATGTAAATGTATCCACTGTGAGACTACTAAAGTCGCATCCAATCCAATCAATCCAATGTGAAAAAAATACATAAAATAAACTGGACTTTTGTACTATAAATAGCACCGTCACCTTATGTTGATGCAATAAAGCTGCATATATTAATATGCTTTTTCTTTTATACTTGCACGATGTAGTTTTTTTGTGAAACATTCTTGCAGTTACAGCAAGTCACCTCAGTCTTCTGACATATTTTATTATGCTTACAATATATTGTTTTTATCTTTTCACACACCCCCACCAAACCCCTTTCAAATTGCTGCTGTGGACTGCAAATTTCCACATTGTGGGACGAATAAAGGCTTTCTGATTTTGATTCTGAAGAAAGAAGTAGAAAAACAAAATACAGGAGCTGCTGGAAAGGCAGCCACTCTTGTGGCATCATCCTGAAATCAAAACAACAAAAAAGCTAAATAACCGATATGACAACACAAAGACACAGAGAGAGACTCATTCAATCTCAAGCATTTTCTGCACCCTCTTTGTTGCATGAAGCAGTTCCAGATGAAAAAGGAGAGGATCAAAGCGTCGTTTTCACCTGTGGATCAGGGGCGTCATGATGTAATGTGCATGTCTACTAAAAGCTAAATGTTGAGAGCAAACACAAAGCTAGAGCATCCATTGCCGAAAAGATACTGTCTCACATCTCCTGTGCCACATAAATCTGCTTCAATTCCAAGCCATGACAATTACACAGACGCATTGGCGCTCTTTGATGACGCTCCTTTCTTCTCATCTTGGGCTCAAGCCCTGCATCCAACCAGCCGCAGACAGTCCAATAACACCGACCTTTCCGCTGAACATGGCGGGGCTGTGAAAATGATGCCCATTACGGCCGCAAAAAAAGCACAATCGCCCCAGACCAGTGTTGGCATATTCGTGCTGCCGAAAAGGCGCAACTACTCAGCATAGTCTCCTTCTTGATGGATGTTGTGGTGATGATGATACTAGTGCATCATGTTCTCCAAGACACAAGTTCCTTCTGTGTTCTACATACTTGCCCAACAAAGATGATGCTGATTCTGATGTTCTCCCCAGCCTTATGTGTTTTTTCTCTGCGTCCTCATGTTTCGTCCCACATTCCAAAAACGTGCATGGCGGGCTAATTGAACACTCCATATGTGTGATTGCGAGCATGAATGTTTGATTGTTTCTGACCGTGCCCTGCGATCGGCTAGCAACCAGTTCATGGTGTCCCTCGCCGACTGCCCGAAGACAGCTGGGATTGTCTCCACTACCCCCTGGCGACACACTATCATGACAAAATAAACTGCTGAAATAAACATCAATCACTTCCAGTAGGCTACAGAGGACACAGTCGCTATGCTGACTTTATGCCTCGACCACAGGGTCTTATCCTTGAGTTCAGTTTGCTGAAGAGCTTTGCTATGACAACCTAAATTGCCAATGCCTTAGGCCAGGGGTCAGGCACCTTTGGCTCGCGAGCCTTATATGGCTCTTTTGATGATTGCATCTGGCTCGCCGATAAAACTAAATACATATTCTGGCCTTTTTGCTGTTCATTTCCCCTTTGGGCTGCAGTTGGCGGAAAGCGCAATTTTGATTGAATAATACATTTTTTTAAAAAGCCAGACGAGTAAAAAAAATTAACGTGTATCGTACATTTCAGGTTGAATGGACCGAAGGTTTCGCCTTTGTGGAGAGAAAATGTTCTGATTCGAATTTGTAATGAAACAATACCATCAATGAAACAGTTGTCAGTCGCTGAAGAAGCATCTTGGATAAGAAGCGAAACGTCAGACACCTTCAAAAAAGTACAGATGACGGCTGAAGAAACCTTTTTATCGATGCACCACTCCTGTACGACTGAGAGCTTACACAGATGTATGGCTGTCACTGAAAAACATTTCAAAATAATTTACTTTTATGGCTCTCTTAGTCAAAAAGGTTCCCGACCCCTGACTTAGGCGCTAACATTAGCTGTGGTAGCACTCACGACGGGATGCTTTGCGTTGATGTGTTAGGTTAAATTTGAGCTGCATTGGTGGTAAGCCAACTCCTTACAACTTGGACACAACACTCTACCTTTATCTTGTAGTGCCATCCGGCGTTTTTGGAATGAGGATTGTCCATTCATTGTGCCAACAACATGCTGTTCCATGCCCCAACTCCAATGGGAGCCATTCATCTTATGCTCAACAAGCCCAAACATAATGACAGCTGATCAATAAAAGGAGATACGAGAAAAAGGCAACCAGCCTATAGAAACAAAAAGGTATTACAGTAAAGTCTCGTTATATCGATATTCAAGGGAGTCCGAAAAAATATCGATATAACCGGGACTATCGATATATCCGATATCGATATAACGAGACTTTACTGTATATTGATTAACATGATTGAAACTCATTGCACTCATCATAATGTAATTAATTGCAATTAGTGTGCTACTTTGACATCTCTCATGTATGTATCCCCAGACTCATACATAGAGGTCTCTCTTAGCCAATGGGATGCCAGGATGATGCTTCTTATGAAATGTTTCATAACTTGAATATTTTGTATGAAGAGAGGGCAAAAACTCCAAGCAAATCAGGTGAGCACAGCTTCAGACACATAAAAAATAAGAATTAAATTAAATAAATGCATTTTTTAAGTGCTACAGGATAATTGTGCTAATTATTGATTATTGTGTGAAGCCTAAACAATAACAAAGGAAGCAAATTGTGAATGCAATGAAGTTTGTTTCTTACCATTGATGTCAGCCTTCTCAAAACTAACCCACATGACTTTCTCCTTCTGATCAGGTTGCAGACCTCCGGAATATGGCTACAGGTGAAAGAACCATCTTTTACACACAACAACATGAATTATGTGCCTAAAATAAATTAAATTCCATGTTATTATCCCAAAATGCGTTTGATCTGCCAACCAATACGCTTTGGCATCCCTCACTCTTCAACGATATAAAAAATAAAAATAAAATGACCTTGTGTGAGATTATTATGATATTTAAACTCCAAGAGAAGTTTCTTTTGACCTTGAACAGGATCAATGTCTTTATAATTCTTTTATCAGTTTGAGGACTAGAAAAGGTCATTGTTTCAATTAGTTATTTATAGCGTTTCTTGCTTGACGCTTTGAAACATTGAACGCAAACCCATAAATTGTTCTCACATTGCCATATGTCTGATAAATTCTCTGCAGTGGTCCGACAGCTCTACGATGGTGACATATAAAAATTGTCTTTTATTAGAAGGCCCGTAAATGACACATGACTTCAAATTAGCTAGTTAGAATCTACTGTATGTTTTGTCATTCATTAGGTTTTTTGTCTGTTTTTTCTTGTCTTTGCCGAATGTAATGTTATTTAAAATGATATTCTGTAGTTTTATCTCTTGTTCTTATTTAGAATTTCATCTGTGATTTTATTTACTGTATGTACCTGTTTTGTGGTTGTAAAGTGTCCTTGAGAGCTATGAAAGGTGCTCACAAATAATTGTATTATTATTATTATTATTATTATTATTATAGTAAAGTCTCGTTATATCGATATTCTCGGGAGTCGGAAAAAATATCGATATAACCGGACTATCAATATATCCGATCCTGCGGCATGTAAATGTTCTCCTTGCGTTCATAGAAATAGTATCGTAATAAGCAGTACTATCGATATAACGAGACTTTACTGTATTATCATCCATCTATTTTCCATACCGCTTATTCCTCTGCTGGGAGTGCTGGAGCCTATCCCAGCTGTCTTCGGGCACCAGGCGGGGGACACCCTGAATTGGTTGCCAGCCAATCGCAGGACACACAAAGATGAACTACCAAATCACTCTCACACCTAAGGATAATTTAGAGTGTTCAATCTGACTGTTATGCAAGTTTTTGGAATGTGGGAGTAAACCGGAGGACCCGGAGAAAACCCACGCGAGCCCGGGGAGAACATACAGACTCCACACAGGGAGGCCGGAGCGGGACGCGAGCCGATGACCTCTGCACTGTGAGGCCGGGGTGCCAACCACTCGACTACCGGGACGCCATTATTATTATTGTCATTGTCATTATTATTATTAATGTACTATTTGGCGCAGTACTTAATAACAAAAAGACACTAACCGTCGTTACTACACTCAACCTACTACGTTTCTCACGTTTGCAGCTAGCTATAAAACACCTTCTCGGCGCCTCAGGTCTGCTGAACAGAGGGTCAGAGGGGATCAAGCCTTTTCCGTTGCTGGTCCCTCTCTCTGGAATGACCCCCAGTGAACATTCGGATACCCCTCGCTGCCCATTTATAAAACCCGCATCACAACTCAATTGTACTCAGCAAGACTCATACTTGGTCGGAGTTTGACTCCTTGGTGTTTTCTACCGTCTTTTTGACTGATGTATTGCTTTATTGTTGTGTAGTATAGTTGCTCCATGTCCAGCACTCTGAATGCCAGGGTTTCTGTTTGAAAGTGCTCTATAAATACAGTTGAGTTGACTTAAGAGAATAATTAAGCTGATACTTTCTCAAATGCATTTGGCGAAATAAAGAAAATTTACTATAGTTTTCATGGTTCTTCAAGATTTTTCAGGTTAAGTCCTTCCATTCAGTTATTTTCCACTCATTCAAAACACGTGTATGCATTGCGTGAGTTGTTGATGGGTGTACTTGGGATAGAGCCAATCTCAATGAAAATTTGGGAAACGTATCAGCAGAAGCTGAACATTTATGATGACAGAAATACCGTATTTTTTCTATGTACAAGGCGCACCCACAATGAATGGTGTATTTTCACACATTTTCCATATACAGTGATACCTTGGCTTACAAACATAATTCGTTCCCAGAAAGTGTGTGTAAGGCGAAAAGTGTGTATTCTAAACATTGATTTCCCATAGGAAACCATTAAAATGAGAATGATCCGTTCCCAATAAAACATAATTTTCACCTAAATAAGCCTTAAAACTACACGGGTAGAGTGAACACTGGTGCGAATGGCTGCCGCTGCTCACCCGCACAAAAAAAAATAATGTGACTGTAAAGTGTCCTTGAGAGTTTTGAAAGGCGCTTATAAATGAAATGTATTATTCTGATTATTATTACAATATGCCTTATTTTATGTATAATAAATGTGCTATGGTACAGTGAGACCTCAACTTCTTACGAACTTTCATCTTACGAACCTTTCATCTTACGAACGTCAAATGTATGAAAACTAAACCTTATAATACGCACTATTTTCATAATACACACCCACCACGGCTGGTGGAGTAATCTTCGGCAGAAGAACACCAAAGCACACGACCTTCGGATCTGGCGGAGTGATCTTCGGCGGAAGCATACGACCGAACAGCGCTCCAGCCGGCGCTACTTTCCACACCCCCTCTCATTGAATGCACACGTCGATCGCCTACTTGGAGCTTTTTGCTGATAATTTTACTATGATGGGACTGAAAAAAAACCACCACAGGCTCGTGTTCAGCCCAAGAAGACACAAAATAAAATCACCGTCGCTGAGAAGGAGATAATTGAAAAACACGAACGAGGTGTGCTTTTTGTGATTTAGTGGCCAGCACGGCTATGCTAAGTCAACCATTGCTACCATTCTCCGGAACAGAAAAGCCATCAAGGTGCGTCTGTTGCAAAAGGTGTTTCCGTGCTCTAAAGCGACGGTCTCGGGCAATCGAAGAACTTGAAAAACTTCTGTTAATTTGGATTAACAAAAAGCAGCTATCCGGCGACAGCGTGAGTAAATCTATTTTATGCGAGAAAGCACGGCTAATTCACGCCGATATCGCCATGCGCCAACCTGAAAGTTCGGCGCTTATTGATGATTTTAAAGCCAGCAACGGATGGTTTGAGAACATCTGAGGGCGAGGAGGAGATGGCTGCAGCATCAAGTGAGCTCATAAAGGAAACGTTGGCAAAGTGGAATGATGTGCAGGCTTTTACCGAACAGTTCCATCCAAAAAAGACTGGCTATGACAATCATCAACATGATGAACGATAATGTGATGCTTCAGCTTCGTAAGACCTTACAAGTCAGAAAGCAACAGATGTCAAGAGGTTTTTAATCAGTAAAAATCATGAGGAGTCTCCAAAGAAAAAAGAAGAGAAGCCACACAAGAGGTTAAGTTACCAACAGTCCTTATGGAAGGTGACTCTCCTTCCATAAGCCATCAACGACGATCAAAACGGTAAATAAAACTTTATTATACAGCACAGTTTATTTCTTTAATTACAGTCCCCATGTAATGTGCCTCTCTCTCCAAACAGCAATTCCCTTTGACCTTCGACTTCCAACGCCATTCCATCAAGCCATCAATGACCATCACAAATGTAAATACAATGACGTTATGATACAATGCAGTGTATTTCTCTCATTACAATACAATAAGACATTTATTATCCATGGAATAAGGCTTATTTAGTTGAAAAGTATATTTTATGGAAACCCGGGAATGGATTATTCCCATTTTAATGGTTTCCTATGGGAAAAAGAAATTGAGATACACACTTTTCGCCTTACACACTCGGTCTGGGAAGCAATTAATTTCGTAAGTTGAGGTCTCGCTCTATTGTAATTAAATAAATTAACTGTACTATATAATAAAGTTGTTTTATTTACCTTTGTGATGGTCGTTGATGGCTTGAAGGAATGGATAGCTTTTTGCATAAAGTGTCTCAAGGAGCTCTGGGTTGTACACCTTAGAAATTGTGATATTGCAACAGCAACAGATGCAGGCAGACACACGAAACTTCATTAATAGCTGGTGCCCTTGCTTGTATGTTCCCTTCAAATTGTACAGATGGCTTGTGCGAGTTATTTGTGGAACCTGATTGATGGGATATTTTAACCTTGCAGTCTACACTCTGCCTTTGAACTATCAATAAAGTTGAAACGAGTCAAAATGTCACTGTTTTCTATCATTTTTCTCACCATTTCACTTGTTTTTCTGTGTTTCAAGCTCTGTCGTCTCCCTTGTGTGTGTGTGTGTGTGTGTGTGTGTGTGTGTGTGTGTGTGTGTGTGTGTGTGTGTGTGTGTGTGTGTGTTTCTATTACTGTAACCTCTCCCACGGCTCAGTGCTGGGTGTGTCCTGCTGCGTGTGTCGCCTCCCTCCTCTACCACGGATCTTGACCAATCACGTGCGAGCGAACGAGGTGGTGGCGAGTCATTGTGGCGCTCCGTGTGTTTCCCGAAAAATAGTTTGTATGCCAAGATTATATTCTCGCGAATTTAACGTTCGCCGTGGTATCACTGTATAAGGTATACTGGACTACAAGGTGCCTCTTCAATGAATGAAAAAAAGTTTTCCAAATATAATATACAAAGATTTAAAAGATTTTCAAATATAAGGCACACCACATTATAAAGCAATACAGTAGAGGCTGGGGTTGCACACTACTTCGACACGGGAAAATGCTGACAGTCGTTGCGAGACCTGTTGTGGCTCAATATTACTTCAGATATAAGGTGCACCTGCGTATAAGGCACATGGTCATCTTTTAAAGAAATTCAGGCTGTTGGGTGTGCCTTGTACACAGGTAATTCTGATAAGCAAACTATGCATAGTGACATGCACCAATGACATATCATCTTCAGCAGACATCTCAATCAAATAATCACATTGGGCAGTATTTGTCTGATTACCCCAAAACGTTTAGACCACCTCCCACCTCTTTGACAATCTCCTCCCTCCTCATTAAAATTTCTGGTGGGATGTGCAACCATGTAAAAAGAGGAGCGAGGAGGAACATGCAATGAAAATGAGATGAGCCCTTTGAAAACTATTGTTTGTCATATGGAAGTTCTTTGACTACAAAATGGAAAATGTGCACCCTCCAACAAAGGTCTATTGCAGAATACACAGAAAATTCAAATTGTTCTTTATTATGTGGACATTTTTATTGTGGTGTGTGTTCACACTCCTTGTGATTTTGACATTAATGGCTAAAATATTAATAGATATTCAAGTCACGAGAATATATCACTTTCTAGACATAATGAAACAAACAAAGGTGGCCCGGTAATCTAATGGTTAGCACATCGACCCCAATTGCAGCTCCGGCCTCCCTGTGTGGAGTTTGCATGTTCTCTCCGGGCCTGTGTGGGTTTTCCCAGAGTACTCTGGTTTCTTCACACATTTCAAAAACATGACTGAACACTCTAAATTGTCACTCGATGTGAGCCTGAGTGTGGATGGTTGTCCGTCCGCGTGTGCCCTGCGATTGGCTGGCAACCGGTTCAGGGTGCACCCCGCCTACTGCCTGAAGACAGCCGGGATAGGCTCCAGCACCCTCCGCGATCCTTATGATTGCATTATGAGGGATTGCATTAAAAAACGGGCCAAAGAGAGCTCATTAAAGGCAAACAATAGTTACCTGAGGGACAACATCTTGCAAGAAATGTCACCACACTTTCCATGTAAGACTGCTCCCTGTGACAAAAAAAACATCATCGTCATTAAAAAGGGCAAATTTTTGAAGCCTTCCAAATACTGAGCTATTCAAGGAAAGGAATGGACTCTGCATGCAGCACAAATTGGTATAAGATGGCTTGCGGTTCGTATGTTAACTTGTAGTAGGCGTAATAACGCAAGGACAGGCATGTCAGGACTCTCCATGTGAAGAGTCATATACATGGGCGAGAAGGGAACAGAGGAATAGTACTAGGCGACAACGCACACAAATTAAAAACAGATGCTCCCCAATTTACGAACATTCGAGTAAAGACATACGGTACATACGAACATTTTTGCGGGTACAGTATGTCGAAAAATGTTCGCGCAGAGATGCTGTAAGTTAGATTTTGTATTGCGCGTCTTTTTCCGGCCGAACTCACTTGCGATTGGCTGCGTACTGTGCTTCACGCATACACACACAGATGCATTACAGGTATAAAGGGCTGGATATTTACGCAACCGACACCAAGGCTGACCAATCAGCGGCCGGCTATGTGTTGCCAACGAGTTCAGGCCGGATCCGCCAAGCTTGTTTACGATTGGCTATGTAGAATATGTGGGCGGGGAGGAAATCCCTCTTCCCAGTTGAGGTTCCCGAGGAGGAGGCGAGTGGTGATCCATAACAAAAAGTATTTTTCTTTTCCTTTCGGCATTTCCCTTCACAGCAAATCAGTGTCCTCCGTCTTTAGAGGACACTTTAGAGTGCTGGCACGTAATTTGGTAATTATGTGCCAGCAGCTTTCACTAATGGCTTACTGAAGACCCAAGGGTATGTCGTCGTACTAAAGTAGGTGTGAATTTATTTTACGACTGTTAGAGCATCTGTGTTTTATACTTCCCCGTTCAGTGTTTGACTTAAAGGACAACCGACATCATTTTTTTGTTTCCTAACTGACATCAGAAAAACGTTTTATAGGATCTAAAATGCAAAACCCCAATAAAAATGAGTTAAAGTGTCCCAAAACTACTTCAAAATGACCCCGGAGATGCCGAGTTTCAGAAGGTCCCGCCCCCTTGTTTGTGACGTCACGCCAGGACATCTTGCCTTGCTCTAGAATCAAAACAATGGCTTCAGATTCGGAGAAGATGCTTTCTTGTTACTCATCCAGTTATGAATATGAAATAGTTCTGAAGAGGAAAGCATAAATGTTTTCAATCCAATGTACCATCCCAGAAAATGCACCAGATGGCGCCCAAGCTCCGTTGGAAATTGGCTGATTTGTCTGCTGAGAATGTGTGTCAACTAGTATCAAATAGTAGTCTTGGTGCAATACACAACGATTCACCATCACATTATTTATGTTTTCACACCAAACAAAGTACCCAAAATGCATTGAGTGTCGCATTCTCGGTCAAGGGCGTTCCAGACTTGAATCTTTGTAAAATACGCTCATTAGAAGTCATTTGAAGCCATTTTACAAATTATGGACGCAACTTGTCCGGATGTGTTGGTTATCCTTTAAACATACATTCCATACAAAATATAGCACTGAAGCAACTTACAATCAAATTCACCATACGAATGACCGCTCGGAACGTATCTCGTTCGTAAGGTGGGGAGCGTCTGTACTGATACAGGCAGTTCGTGAACACTAATACTCGCTGCAACCTGTTTTTTGTTTCACAGTGTCTTTGCTTTGGGTGTGGTTTTTTTTCAATCACTTATAGCAGAGTTAGGGAAGTAATTCATCACATCAGAAAAACTCCCTAACGCAGACTTAAATGCATACATTTCCCCAGTCATGTAGTTTTTGTTTTTTTTCCCCCAAAAGTCTATCGTGAAGCGAATGGTTGGCAAAGAGAACAGTCAAAAAAAGTCAAAAAGATGTATTGTTGTTGTTTTTGAAGACATGGTCTTCAATGCGGTTTCAGTGATCAAGAAATCAGACGTCAAGACTCAGATAGATATGGTGAGGCGTAGGGTTGATCAATTATGAAAAAAAATATGAACCTTGACCATTTTGGTAAGTATTTAAACTTTGTTGAAACAATCATTTTTTTCAGGACAAAATTTTTGGAAACACTAAACACCTAACTAAATTTTGAGAAAGTGCACATGTATTAAATCAGATATGTTTGCTTGTGCAGACAAACAGTGCCTTTGAGTTTACTTCCTTTAAATTTGTGAATTGCCGTAGTACGGTTTAATATTTAAATAAACAATTTCAACAGAGCTACCACGTGCAAATTAGAGAGGCTCGTGAGCTTTGAAAGAAGTACGTGATGGAGTAACTCATGGGTGCATGCCTCAAAACAATTCAATATCAGTATCATTTTTTACCAATGTGTACATTTTGTAGCTGTGGACTGCAACGATCAAAATTGTAATTTATTAATCTTCTTATTTTCCTTTCGGCTTTTCCCCTCAGGGGTCGCCACAGCGAATCAATGTCCTCCATCAATCCCGGTTTTGTGCATCCTCTTCTCTCACACCAGCTACCTTCATGTCCTCTTTGACCACATCCATAAACCTCCTCTTCGGTATTCCTCTCGGTCTCCTGCCTGGCAGTTCAAGGCTCAGCATCCTTCTCCCGATATAGTCACTCTCTCTCCTCTGGACATGTCCAAACCATCTCAGTCTGGCCTGTCTGACTTTCTCTCCAAAGCCTCTAATATGAGTTGTCCCTCTAATGTACTCATTCCTGATCCTATCCAACCTGGTCACTCCCAAAGAAAACCTCAACATCTTCAGCTCTGCTACCTCCAGCTCTGCTTCCTGTCTTTTCTTCAGTGGCACTGTCTCCAGTCCAAACATCATAGCTGGTCTCACCACGGTTTTATACACTTTTCCTTTCATCCTAGCTGAAACCCTTCTATCACACATCACACCTGACATTTTTCTCCAGCCGCTCCAGCCTGCCTGGACACGCCTCTTCACCTCTTTTCGACACTCTCCATTGCTCTGGACAGTTGACCCCAAAGTACTTAAAATCCTACACCTTCTTTATCTCTTCTCCCTGTAGCATCACTCTTGCACTTGGATCCCTCTCATTCACACACATATATTCCGTCTTGCTGCGACTGATCTTCATTCCTCTGCTTTCCAGGGCATATCTCCACGTCTTTAGTTTCTCCGCCACATATTCCCTGTTCTCGCTACAGATCACAATGTCATCTGCAAACATCATGGTCCAAGGAGATTCTTGTCTCACATCGTTTGTCAGCCTGTCCATCACCATAGCAAACAAGAAGTGGCTCAGAGCTGACCCCTGGTGGAGTCCCACCTCCACCTTGAATTGCTCAGTTATACCGACAGCGCACCTCACAACTGTCTTACAGTCATGATACATGTCTTGCACCGCTCTGACATACTTTTCCGTCACTCCAGACTTCCTCATGCAATGCCACAGCTCTTCTCTGGGCACCCTGTCATACGCTTTCTCCAGATCTACAAAGACACAATGCAATTCCTTCTGACCTTCTCTGTACTTCTCTATCAGCATTCTTAAAGCAAACACTGCATCTATCGTACTCTTTTTTTGGCATGAAGCCATACTGCTGCTCACAAATGTTCACTTCTGCTCTTAGTCTTGCTTCAACTACTCTTTCCCAGAGTTTCATTGTATGGCTCATCAACTTTATTCCTCTGTAGTTAGTACAACTCTGCACATCTCCTTTGTTCTTGAAAATGGGCACAAGTACACTTCGTCTCCATTCTTCAGGCATCTGTTCACCATCTAAGATCTTGTTGAATAACCCAGTCAGGAACACCACCGCCACCTCTCCAAGACACTTCCATACCTCGATTCGTAAATCATCAGGCCCGAGTGCCTTTCCCCCCTTCATCCTCTTCAGCGCCCTCCTCACTTCATCCTTGCTAATGCTTGCTACGTCTTGGTCCACAACAGTCACGTCTTCTACTCTTTGTTCTTCTCATTTTCCTCATTCATCAATTCTTCAAAGTACTCTTTCCATCTTGCCATCACACTACTGGCACCTGTTAATACATTGCAATCTCTATCCTTAATCACCCGAACCTGCTGCAGGTCCTTACTATCTTTGTCTCTCTGTCTTGCCAGCCTGTAAAGATCAGTCTCACCTTCCTTGCTGTCGAGCCGAGCATACACGTCATCATAGGCCTCTTGTTTGGCCTTTGCCACCTTTGCTTTAACTGTGCGCTGCATCTCCTTGTACTGCTGTCTACTCTCGTCCGTCCTCTCAGTGTCCCACGTCTTCTTTGCTAACCTCTTTCTCTGTATACACTCCTGCACCTCCCCATTCCACCACCAAGTCCCTTATCTACCTTTCTTCCACTCGATACACCAAGTACTTTCCGACCTGTGTCTCTGATTATGTTTGCTGTAGTTTGCCAGTCATCTGGAGGGACCTCTTGCCCACCCAGTGCTTGTCTTACCACCTTCCTAAATGTCATGCAATACTCTTCCTTTTTCAACTTCCACCATTTTGTCCTCACTTCAGCCTTTGGTTTCTTCATCTTCCTCACTGCCAGCGTGATCCTACAAACCACCAACTTATGCTGTCTGGCATAAGTTGCACTCTCACCAACCACTACTTTGCAGTCACTGATTTCCTTTAGATGGCGCCGTTGACACAAAATGTAGTCTACCTGTGTACTTCTGCCTCCACTCTTATAGGTCACCCTATGTTCCTGTCTCTTCTGAAAGAAAGTATTCACAATAGCCATTTCCATTCTCTTAGCAAATTCCACCACCATTTGTCCTTCAGCGTTCCTCATCTGGAGTCCAAACTTGCCCATGACCTCCTCATCATCTTTGTTTCCTGCGCCAACATGTCCATTGAAGTCTCCACCAATTACAACCCTCTCAGTTTTCGGGATGTTCTGTATGACTTCATCAAAGTCCAACCAAAATTTCTCCTTCTCCGCCAGCTCACATCCTACTTGTGGGGCATACCCACAAACGACATTGAACATCACGCCTTCAATTTCTAGCTTCAGACTCATCATTCTATCTGATACTCTTTTTACTTCTAAGACATTCCTAACAAACTCCTCTTTTAAGATAACCCCAACTCCATTTCTCTTTCTGTCTTCTCCATGGTAGAACAACTTAAACCCTGACCCTCTCTGCATCATGTCAACCAGCTCTCTACCTTTACCTGTCATTGTTCCTACATTCAAAGTTCCTACTCTTAGTTGTATACTCTTGGCGTTCCATTTCTCTCCGTTCCTCCGGGCACACCTCCCTCCTCTCCTTCTTCGACCAACAGTAGTCAATTTTCCACTGGCACCCTGAAGGTCAACAGTACCAATGGCGGCCGTTGTTAACCTGGGCCTCGTCCGATCCGGTATGGGATTCATAGGTTTGATTCGCATATTTGTTTTGGCAAAAAATTTTACGTCGGATGCCCTTCCTGACACAACCCTCTGTATTAATCCGGGCTTGGGACCGGCACAATAAGACACTGGCTTGTGCCCCCTTGTGGCTACATTAAAATTGTAATTTATTAATCTCCCGCTTTATCCTCACGAGGGTCCAGGGGGATGCTGCAGCTGTCTTTGGTGCCCAGCTGTCTTTGGGCACGAGGTGGATACCCTGAATTGTTTGCCAGCCAATTGCAGTACATACTGAGAAAAACAACCATTTGCTTTCACACTCACACCTAGAGACAATTTCTCTTCCCACCTTCAAATCCCATCTCGAAAACCACCTATTTAAAATTGCATTTTCTGTGTAGCTCTATCTCTTGTTTCTATTGTATTGATGGCCTTCCATAAACTGAATAATGTGTGGTTGTAATTTGAAATAATAGCTTTTTAATCAAAGCCACAATTGAAATTTTCGTGGGTATGCATCTTTTTGGGTCACCTTGTATCTTTTTGTACCTTACATAACATGTTATATGTTAATGCTGCAATGATGAATGAGAGTCATACAGATAGTAAAGCTATAAAAGCACAATTAAAACAAAGATTTCTGGTGCATTTTTTTATGGACTTACGTTACAGCATGTGCCCTCACCACTGCCCCTGCAGGACAGCGACTCAGTCTGCGAGGAGAATCTGAAGCCATGTACCTGCCTTTTCAAATGGAAAAAAACATCTATTACCTTATGACTGTCAAGACCAGCAAAATAACATTAAAACTTTATGAGGATAGATCGCAGTTGCTTACATACCGGTTGTAACTGGCGCCAATATTGTCATTGGTTGCCATGACAAAAAAAAAAATATTTTGTGTTGTTTTGTAAAAGTGTTTAACGTTTTAATGTGAACCTTCATATACAGTAAAGTCTCGTTATATCGATATCGGATATATCGATAGTCCCGGTTATATCGATACTATTTCTATGCACGCACGGAGAAAATTACATGCAAACAGGGTCGGATATATCGATAGTCCTAGTTATATCGATATTTTTTCGGTCTCCCTTGAATATCGATATAACGAGACTTTACTGTATATGTTTTATCTTAAAATCGTCTTCAATACTTGATTGATAATATTTTGTCTTGATCACTTCCGGTTCCGTGTCACGTGTTTCGATGTGCAAGAAAAATCGCTAGAGACAGAAAGATAGAGACAAATTGTGAGAGAAATCGCCGGAGATGCGAACGATAAAGTCTACGTCATTAAAGTTTGTCTACCTGCGTTTTTTTTTTTTTTTTCCCAAGATGGCGGCGCGTGAACACGCAGCGGGTCACCTCTCCCGGCAAATTGCCGTTTTCATCTTTATTATGTTTGTTAAAGTCATTTTAAGTGCCTTGCATGCTGGGTCCGAGAGGACAGTAATTTCATCTGTCCTGTATGTCATGCATATTAGCATATTTGACAAGAAAGCTGACTTTGACTTTACAAGGTCCACACAGTACAATATTAATTTGCTTATTTATGTCTTGTCGAACATATTGTACGAATGGCAATTGTTGTTTTAAATGTCTCTTAGTTTTCACATTGTTCCATATTAAATGTTTTTTGCGATATATGGCTCTTTCGATGATTGCAGCTGGCTCGCCGATAAAACTAAATACATATTTTCGCTTTTTCGCTGTTGGCGGAGCGCACAATTTTTATTGAATGATACTGGCCATTCATTTGAAACAGGTAAATGCCCCTTTTAAATAAGCCGTATAAAAATGTGTCAAAAAAAGATGAATGTGAATGAAAAAATGATGAGTATGGTACACTACTTCAGGTTGGAATGGACCAAAGGATTTGCCTTTTGTGGAGAGAAAAGGTTCGGATTCTAATTTGCAATGAAACAATGCCATCAATGAAACGGTCGAATGCCAGTCGCACTTTGACAAGCCCCATGCTAATGTTAGCATCAATATTCATGCGAAAGACAGCAGAAAGCAAGTGTAGAAGCTACTGAGCTGTGTGCAGGCTAGCAGTAACTTTGCGTATGGACCCGGCAAGTAGACTTTCATTCCGATCGTTTTGCTGGATTTTTTACCAATCATGAGGAACGGAAAACCATTCATGTTCATGGTGAGTACTATCACAAACTTATTTTAAATAATACATTCTGATATTTTGTTGAAAAGCGGCCGCGCACAAGTGTTTGCGTGGGCATTTGTGTGTGTGCGTGCGTGGCTCTCACTGAAAAACTTTTCTAAACAATTTTAGGGCTCTCGTAGTCAAAGAGGTTCCCGACCCCTGCACGAGATAGCTCTGCGTGAAAGAGAACATCAACAGAACACTACGATTTCACCATAATTTTCCTTTTTTGATGTCTAACACGAAAATAGAAATTACAGAATAGTGTGGTATTGTTTAAATGTTTACGAGTTCAAAAATATTCCAGGGTTGTATCAGAGTTTATCACAATATAATAACAAATATAATTTTCAGAGATTACCAATCTTTCTTTTTTAAAAAATGTTCCTTCAATGTTTTCATTGACTATTTTGGCCTTCCTTACATTTTCAGAAATAAATTGATTTTGTTTTTCTTGCGACAGTAAATACAAAAATAAGCAAAAAAACACCAAATGTTCACATCCCAGCTTGGACTGCGCACAACTTCTTCTACAGGGGGAAATTGAGTCAGTGGCTGCGGACAGTATTTGCCAGATTTGTTGTTGCTCAATATTACTTCGCATATTAGGTGCACATGCGTATAAGGCACGGGGTCATCTTTTGAAGAAAATGAAGGTTTTTAGGTGCGCTTTATACACCGGAAAATAGGGTAGCTTGTCAAAAATGAGCAGAGCCCAACAAAAATAAAGGGTTGTATGAGTATGAGTATGAGCTTAATAATAAAACTATGTTAAATGAAATGAAACTATGTTAAATAAAACTAAAAATAGTTGAGCATTAAAAATTAAAAGTGTAAGAGTTGAAACCCTTTTTGAAGCAAGTGTGGGTATGATGAAGCTAAGGAGATGCAATATATGCAAAATGTTTGTGATTGAAATTGACAATGTGGCTACAGCTGAAATGGGGAGCCAGTAAACGTGGTAACAAATTGAACAGGAACGACAGCATTCACATTAAAATAATATATTCAAATCCAATTTAGTGTCATCACAGCAAAACAGCGGATTCGCAGTTGGCCCCAAAATAACTGCCTTTAATTTATTTAACAACACAATTTTTTTCAGTGAATCTAGAAGACCGTCAATATTTCAAATTAAGGAAATTGTTTTAACACAATATAACAACCGTAGGATGAATACGTCGCAATTCCATTGCATCAACTCATCTTCTCATTCAGTTAGTGTTCGAAATGTTTTCTTATCCCATTCATAATTATTAAGATCCATTTGAGTGTCAACAAACTCGTTCTTTGTTCCTTCTAAACAGAAACGCAATAATTTGCAGATAGCCATCACACTGACCAAAGGCTTATGCAACTGTGGGATTCGAAGCTACATGAAGCCACGAGCGACACAGCGACGAGAACAAGGATACCATTAAAACACACCAATATTGACATTTGGCTGTTGCATAACGAGCTAAGATTACACCTAATGTCATTTTTTATGAATCGATCAGGTTGAAAGAAATTATCCCCACGTTGGAATAACATCTGCATTTATGAGAGTCGATTCCCAAAAAACATCGCAAATATCTCATATCTCAAATAATGTATTAGAGAAGGAATATAGCGATATATAATGTATTGTATGTTGTTATAAGTGTACTACCGTAGATCGATGCGACGTCTCCGAAAATTGAGGTTTTACGTTGCGGAGCTCTTCTCAGAAAGAAATCCAAACAAAACAGAGTGGAGATGCGGAAGTGTGTTGTTCAATTGGAAGCCAATCAAATATCCCAACTACCTTTTTGCCCAATCGTCTTTGTTCTAAGGCGGGCCCAGAAATAAAATCATACAGTCAATTAAGCTAATGTTTTCCAACGTCTCTTTCGTCGATAAAAAGGCAACCCAAAGTACTGTGCAAAATAAAATAAAATAACACCCACAAGCAACATAAAAAAGACCTTCCCACTCCATGTGTACCTAAAAGCTAGCAACCACTCATTTGACGACAATGAGGTTAAAATCTTAGTGAAAGAACATAGATGGTGACTAAAAGAAGTGATTCTTATAAAACAACTAAATCCTTCATTAAACCGGTCTGGTGGGGTGAGGTTCAATATGAATCAGAATCAGAATCAGAATACCTTTATTCGTCCCGCAATGGGGAAATTTGCAGTCCACAGCAGCAATTGAAGAGGGATGGGGTTGGGGTGGAAGTGAAAGGATAGAAAACAAGATATTCTAAGCATAACAAAATAAAAAATATGGATCGTTCATACAATATCCTGCTTAGGCAACACAGGTTAGGCAACATTAGTAATGCTGATAGGGTGATACCAGAGGGAGTGGGGCCAACAGGCCAGTCGTTAGTCAGGAATGTAGGAACAATCGATGGGGCCGCAGAGAGTGGTCCTCTGCTCCCACCAACCTGAGAGTAGGGACTTATCATAGCTGCGTCCGGCGCCGCCATGTCTGGACATTAGGGATATATATATAGGGCCGATACTACCAGCAAGACTTTAGTTTACTGACAAAATTTCTTGGATAAGAAGCGAAACGTCCGACACCTTCAAAGAAGTACAGATGACGGCTGAAGAAATCTTTTCATCGATGGACCAATCCTGTACGACTGAGAGCTTACACAGACGTACAGAGTACAAAAGTTGATGAGTCATACAATGAAACTGTGGGAAAGAGTAGTAGGAAAATGTATGACAGGGTGGACGGAGAAGAACTGTGGTATTGCATGAGAATGATGACTGTAAGACAGTTGTGGTGTGTGCTGTCGGTGTGACGGAGGAATTCAAGGTGGAGAAAGAACTTCACCAGGGGTCAGATTTAACTATTGGGAGAAGGATGCTGAGTATTCTTTTCCTTTCGGCTTTTACCTGCTGGGTCCGCCAGAGTGAATCATTGTCCTCCATCTCCTCCTGTTTTGTTCATCATCTTCTCTCACACCAGCTACCTTCATGTCCTCTTTCACAACATCCATAAACCACCTCTGGATCTCCTACCTGGCAGTTCAAGAGTCAGTATACTTCTCCCAATATATTTGCTCTTTCTCCTCTCGACGTATCCAAACCATCTCAATCTGGCCTCTCTGATTTTCTCTCGAAAACCTTATATAAGTTGTCCTTCGGAAAGGCTTATTCCTGATTCTATCCAACCTGGGCACTCGCAAAGAAAACCTCAACATCTTCATCTCGGCTACCTCCAGCTGTGCTTCCTGTCTTTTCCTCAGTGGCCATGCCTCCAGTCCAAACATCATGGCTGGTCTCACCATAGTCGGATACACCTTTCATTTCATCTTAATTGAAACTTTTCCATCACACATCACACCCGACATGTTTCTCCAGCAACTTTTCTTTGTACATGCCATATCTTCTTGATATATCTATTCATCCATTATCCGTACCGGTTATTCCTTACTAGGGTCCTGGGGGTGCTGGAGACTATCCCAACCATCTTCGGGCACAAGAATTGGTTGCCAGCCAATCACAGGGTACGCATTTCTTTCAATGTAACCACACAAATTTTGGACATTTTGGTCTCCAAATATTTTTTCTGTGAAATTTAAGAAATATTGGGTCCTAATTTGGACTCAGATACAACCATCAAGACCAAACAGAAATCTACAAAATATGTGACAGCCTGCTTGCATTATCTGACAAGATGGACTTACTTGGAGTCAGTCAAGAAGAAACAACGTTGTCATTGATGAAATAGAGGAAACACTAGGAGAAACGAGGACTGAAGCAGAGGAAAAAGGATAAAAATCTTCAAGGAGAAGCTGCAGATACATGGGTGAAGAGATCTCACTGCAGAACAACCATCCTACAAATAATTATTGTACATGAATAAATACATAAATAAATAAATACATAAATAAATACATACATAAACACTGCCCCTGATGTTCAAAGGTAAATGTTGCCTGTGTGGGTATCGTTTCAAATACGACCGAAGGTAAATAACAAGGACAGCGTCTGCTCAAATGTCTTTTAAAACAATTAAATACATTATAATGGCATTTTTTGTTATGTCAATCTTTTTTCTGCCTCAATAATGTACTGAATGTAAAATGAAAATAGTGGTTTTCTCAGCAATCAAAGTCAAAGTCAGCTTTCTTGTGAAATATGCTAATATGCATGACATACAGCACAGATAGAATTCCTCAATGGAATGAAAATATAGATTAATTATATCAAATTATTTCAGATCATAATTAATTATTGCTATACTTTTTAAATCTCCTGACAGCACAAAATTCTGAGAATACAGTAAGTGTTGCACAGAAGATGCAACTCTGCGTTTGTCCAACTGATGGCAGTGTCACTCCAGCTCTGAAACTAATATTTTCTCCTTATCCTTTCCTATTGTTTCAATTTAATTTGGTTAAAATAAACAGTCTTGTACAGTTAATTTAATACACTAACATTGTTGTGAATATAAGTAATTCTGCCTTGACTGGTAAAACTGAACAGCCTTACCAGGAAGATCATCCACCTGAGACGGAATGAGCACCTTGGCACTTTTTGAGCTTTCATCACGGAGAGCCCCTGGCTGGACACTAAAAAATGTCAGTCATTTAGCATTTACAAAGAACATGTATTGTTTTGGATACATTTTATTGAGTTTTTTTGTCTGGGTGGACCTTGTCCTTCACACTAAGTGTATGTGTGTCCTGTCTCATTCAGCGGACTGTATATCACAAGTGTTGCTTCTCTCGGATGTCCTACTCCCTCCAGCTGCCCTGTGTACAGACCCACCACACGCTGAATGAGGCTACCTCATGCTGGTGTGTTTAATTGTCAACCAACCTCGAGGTTGGCCGATGACCGTGTGCTCAATCATGTGGCTCTTCAGAGAACAACATGCACACGTAAGCATGTTTGTAAAATGGAATGAAAATATTGCTTCTGGGGTGGCCCATTAATTGAGTGGTTAGCACGTTGGATTCCCAGTGCAGAGGTTCAAGAGCAGCTCTGGCCTCCCTGCAGCTCCGGCTTCTCTGTGTCGAGTTTGCCTGTTTTTCCCAGGACTGATGGGTTTTCTCAGAGTCCGGCGGTTTCCTCCCACATTCCAAAAATATCCAAGGCAGGCTAACTGAACATTCCAAATATTCTCTAGAGGTGACCGTGTGTGCGAATGGTTGTTCTTTTCTGTGTGCACTGTAATTGGCTTGCAACAGGTTCAGGATGTCCCCTGCCGACTGTCTGAAGACAGCGGGGATAGGCTGCAGCACCTGCCGCGATCCTAGTGAGCATAAAGCAGCCCGTACAATAAATGAATGAAAGGAAAATATATTGCTTCTGCGTGAGTCTGGGTGTTTTGTAAGGGCATATGCACTGTATCAAAGATACGTCTGTGTAAGCTCTCAGTCGTACAGGAGTGGTCCATCGATGAGAAGGTTTCTTCAGCCGTCATCTGTACAAATTTGAAGGTTTCGGATGTTTCGTCTCCTATCCAAGAGGCTTCGTCAGCGAACTAAAGTCTGACTGGTCGTATCGGTCCTAATTATATATCCCTAATATCCAGCCATGGCGGTGCCGGACACAGCTATGATAGGTCCCTACTCTCAGGTTGGGGGGAGCAGAGGATCACTCCCTGTGGCCCCACTGATTGTTCCTACATTCCTGATTAACGACTGGCCCATTTCCCCCACAATGTTGCCTAACCTGTGTTGCCTACGCAGGCTATTATATGAACGATCCAAATTGAACCTCACCCTAACAGAGCGGTTTAATGAAGGATTTAGTTGTTTTATGAGAATCGCTTCTTTTACTCCCCTTTCAAACCATCTATGTTCTTTCGCTAAGATTTTAACCTCATTGTCGTCAAATGAGTGGTTGCTAGCTTTTCGGTGCAAATGTACTGCCGATTGAGGTCCACTATTATTATCCCTGCGATGTTGACAAAGTATTTTTTGAGAATTTGTTGAGTGTCCCCAATGTACTGCTCTTTACAATTTTAATTCTTACATTGTAAGAATGAACATTTTACTGCTCTTTACAATTTTCAAGACTTTATCATGACATGGAGAGATCTGAGAAGACTCAACCACAAATGTCAACCAAGGTATAATGACCGCATTTGACTGAATGCAACGTTCACTGAACTATAGTCTGCCACAAATGAAATGAAGTTAAACTTAACTTGATCAACACTGTTTTAAAAAACTTTCGACTTCAGTTACAGTGTCAAATCCTTAGACTTCTGTCACCTGCACATTGTGACACATAATATCTGAAGAGAGTAACCCATTTATGCAGTAACCAAACATTCTTTCATTAACAGTTGATTTGATGTTTTTTTTTTGTTTGTTTTTCAGATGAATCACAAAGAGAGCTCCAATGATGCCAACAGCCACGATCACACTTCGAGTGATGTTGGTCATAGTGCAAGTGTCCCTGAGCTCCAGAGTCCGGTCAGTATCATCATAAGAATCTATCGTGCTCAATCTATTGCAAATTCCCCCATTGTGGGACTATTAAAGGCTTTCTGATTCTTATTCTATTAATCATAGATATGGGGGAAAACATATTTTTTGAAAACCTGGATTTAACTCTTCACTCTCATATTATTATGAGAATAATAAAGGATACCATGAAATCACTGGACTGTATCATACATACATACAGTGAGAGAGGGAAAATGCTTTTCAACAGTAATTAAAGCAATACTTCGATAGGCTGCATCGCTTATGGTCCAACTAGCATCTCTTCAAAACAATTGTCTTCCTATTACAATGTCTAATACGAGAATGAGCATGCTGAAGTAAAAAATTTGCACCAGAGAGATCTTTTGAAATGGTTTATTTCAATGTTTCAACAGTTCTATGGCAATTCGCAAAAGTGTGTAGCAAATAAACTGCTATTTATATATATATATATATATATCATCTCATCTCATTTTCCGTACCGCTTATTCCTCATTAGGGTCGCGGGGGTTGCTGGAGCCTATCTCAGCTGTCTTCGGGCACGAGGCGGGGGACACCCTGAATTGGTTGCCAGCCAATCGCGGGGCACACAAAGACATACAACAGTCACTCTCACACTCACACCTAGGGACAATTTGGAATGGTCAATTTGCCTGCCATGCATGTTTATATATACAGTAAAGTCTCGTTATATCGATATTCAAGGGAGTCCGAAAAAATATCGATATAACCGGGACTATCGATATATCCGACCCTGTTTGCATGTAATTTTCTCCCTGCGTGCATAGAAATAGTATCGATATAACCGGGACTATCGATATATCCGATATCGATATAACGAGACTTTACTGTATATATATATATATATATATATATATATATATATATATATATATATATATATATATATGTATATATATATATACAAACATGCGGATCAAACCTCTCAAGATGGAGGACCCTGATTTGCTGTGGCGACCCCTTGAAGGGAAAAGCCGAAAGGAAAAGAAGAGACATTGAAAATTCCAATACTGGATGCAGTCAAACTTTTGGTTGTGACAGAACCTGGCAGGCCTACATCTGGTGCTTGAATATTCTGGCGGATATTGTGTCAGAAAATGGAAGGGGGCTTGCACCCAGTTGTGCATGTGAACACAATATTTCACAATTTATGTGTTCAAAATTTAGAATTGTCAAAAAATACACGATCATGGCTCCTGCCAAACACAATTGCTGACCTTATAGGCTCTAAATACAGTAAAGTCTCGTTATATCGATATCGGATATATCGATAGTCCCGGTTATATCGATACTATTTCTATGCACGCACGGAGAAAATTACATGCGCGCAGGGTCGGATATATCGATAGTCCCGGTTATATCGATATTTTTTCGGACTCCCTTGAATATCGATATAACGAGACTTTACTGTATTGTCTTTTGAAAAAAAAATAAGCGCCACCTACTGGTAGTTTTGGTTTGACATGATTCGTTAAGTCCCCACGGAGTTGCGAAAACCTGGAAAAATTCAACCAAGAATTATGCCATTTTAAAGTGATTTCATTTAAAGAGTCAGCACAGGCAAAAAAAAATTGGGTCCTAAAAAAAATTTTTTTTATGAGTTTCACAAATGTTTTTTTCATGTTTGAAATTGGGTTCCCACGGGTCAAAACTTTTGCACACCGTGTCCCCACCATGTACCAAAACGTGTTTGCGTGTGTGTGTGTCTATCTCTGAGAACGAGAGAGAAGGGGGTTGTGATGTATATGTGTGTATGTTTGTGTGTGTATGTATGTGATTGTGTGTGTGTGTCTTTGTGTGTGTTTGCGTGCGTGTGCACGTGCATATGTGTATGTGTGTGTGTCTAGCTCTGAGAACGAGAGAGAAGGGGGTCGTGATGTATATGTGTGTATGTCTGTGTGTGTACGCGTGTGTGTGTGTGTGTGTGTGTGTGTGTGTGTGTCTTTGTGTTTGTTTGCACGCCAGTAGCCCCGAGGCCGGCCCCATCGTAATTACACACTTCAGTGGCTGTACCAGGAGGAAAATTGAAGACCTGAATACCCCAGCTGCCTCACTCTACTTCTCCATCAGCCTATTTCTGATTAAGCTTCAACACACATACACTTAATATTCCATGCATCCCTCTTTACCACCCAAGCACACACATTTTTATTATGACTATCTCTGCACACACACAATATTTTATCTGATACGCTCAAACACTGTCTTTCTATGTTTTCCATACATCTCATACAAACACGCACTTCAGTTTTTAGAATACATGTTGTAACTGCACATGAATGCAAAATTGTTGCTACCCTTCCTTTAAAATACATGTGCCAGACTGAAGGAGGCTAGTGACCTGAGCAGGCCACCACCTTATTTTATGTGGCTCACAAAAACAAAACATCATTTTTTTAATTTCCTCCTATATAGCAGTTAAAAGCATGTTTCCCTGCCAAATACCTTTCCTGAAGACATCCAAATTAAAGTACAGTGATACATTCGCTTACGAACTTAATTGGTTCGCAGAGTGTGTAAGGCGAAAAGTGTGTATCCCAACAATTTATTTCGATTAGGACAAATTTAGGAAATTTAGTTCGCTGACGAAGCCTCTTGGATAGGAGGTGAAACGTCCGAAACCTTCACTTTTGTACAGATGACGGCTGAAGAAACCTTCTCATCGATGGACCACTCCTGTACGACTGAGAGCTTACACAGACGTTCCATTAGGAAACCATTAAAATAAGAATAATGCGTTCCCAGGTCCCCATCAAACATAATTTTCTATTTTATAATTTTCCAAGCCTTAAAACTACACAAAATATACCTTATTTTATGTATCATAAATGTGCTATGGTATTATGATTAAAGAAATAAACTGTACTATATCATAAAGTCATTTTATTTACCTTTGTGATGGTCGTTGATGGCTTGATGGAAGTGATAGCTTTTTACATAAAGTGTCTCAAGGAGCTCTGGGTTGTACATCTTGGAAGTTGTGATATTGCAACAGCAACATATGCAAGCAGACACACTATAGAAACATCATGAATAGCTGGTTCCCATGCTTGTCTTTTCATTTCAAATTGAACTGACGGATAGTGCGAGTTATTTGTGGTGCCTGATTGATGGGAATTATAACCTTGGAGTCTACACTCTGCCTTTGAACTATCAAAGTTGAAACAAGTCCGAATTTAACTGTTTTCTATACATTTTGTCACTCTGTCTCTATCGTCTGCCTGTCTCTTTAATTTTTAAACCACCTCCTTTCACTGCTGCGTTCTTGACCAATCGCGTGGCTTTAACCGAAGACTGGGGGCGGGGAATAGACAAAAAAATGTCGGCAGCCGTTTTATTTTTTGGAGAATGGCTTCACTCTCTCTCTGTCGGTAACCCCCCCACCCGATCATGCTGTTTTCTTGACCAATCATGTGGCTTTAATCGAAAACTGGGGGCGGGGAACAGAGCACCAAAACAAGCCGGCTGCCATTTTCTTTTAGGAGAACAGGCTCGTTCGCGAACGACATATAACTCATTGTGGCAGCTCCATGTGTATCCCAAAAAATAGTTCGTATCCAAGGTAAAATTTGCATAAAGCCAAGGGGTTCGTAAACTGAGGTATCACTGTATAATGTTCTAAGTTCTGTGTAGACTCTCAGTCATACAGGAGTGGTCCATCGATGAAAAGGTTTCTTAAGCTGTCATCTGTACTACTGTGAAGGTGTCGGATGTGTCTATCCTCATCCGAAGAGCTTCATCAGTGAACTAAAGTTCTGCTGGTAACTCTGGCCCTATACACAGTATAATCATAATGGACAGAGGTGACGGTGCAAGCCCTCTGCTCTGATAGGTCCCTGCACTAAGGTTTGGGGGTGGGGGGGTGGCAGTGGACTACACACTGAAGCTAACCTGATTACTTCTTTTGTCTGTCTGATTACCTCTAATTGTCACATGCGGATTGACAGCTGGGGGCGGGGCCGCGGCGCCCTGCTTCCGCCACCTGCTGTCAATTCCCTCATCAAGGACGCTGTTGTCACGTCCGCTCGACGAGTGGTGACAGGACACGAGGGACGAAGGAAAGTAGCAAGGGGTTGGATCCAAAATACACGGTGGAGACGGTAAGTTCGAGAAAGGTCTTTACTGAGACACTCAAGGCAACACAGGAAATAAGGCAACCGAGTGGACATACGGGACAAACCTGCGTGCAGCGGGGCGACAGGGAAACTACAGAGAATACACCGGTGCGGACCAAGGGGGAATGGGTGGCTTTTATAGCCAGAAGGCACAATCAAGGGAATGAATAAAAGGTGAGTGAGTCCGGAGAGCAGGGAAGGGAGGGGCACGGTCCTGGCACTGAGGAGGATGTGACAGCTGTGTATTTATATGGGTCGCAGTAACCTCGCAGGTGCCGGATTATTGATGATTACCTCGTATCCCGCCAGTACCCTGGATTTACTCATCTTCGGCAATATGCACTAGTGTTATATGTGGGAGTCGAGGGTGGAAAATGCAGGTCATCTGATGTGTGTTCAGTTCATGAATGTGGGTCAAATTACAGACACTTCCCACCTTACGCTGTATGTCATGCATATTAGCATATTTGACAATAAAGCTGACTTTGAACGAGACACGTTCCGAGCGGTCGTTCGTAAGGTGAATTTCAGTGCTATATTTTCTATGGAATGTATTTTTAAGTCAAACACTAAATGGGTAAATATAAAACACAGACGCTCTCACATGTGCAAAATAAATTAAAACCTACTGTCGTACGATAACATATATCCTTGGGTCTTCAGTAAGCCATTACCTGTTGTTTTGCAGTGTGTCCTCCTGGAGCATCAACTGGGAAGACGATTTTCCTCCCCGCCCACATATTCTACACAGCCAATCATAAACGACCTCAGAACCTACAACTCATAGCGTCAACTTAAAAGAGGGATTTCCTCCCCGCCCAAATACTCTACGCAGCCAATCGTAAGGGAACTCGGCGGATCGGGTCTGAACTCGTTGGCAACACTTCAGCATAGCACTGATTGGTCAACCTTGGTGTCCGTCACGTAAATATGCAGCTTGTTTAGGCAATTCGCTATACGAAACATCGAAACATAATTTTATTTCCTTACACATCATTTTATGTTCTCGGACCTACATTTTTACTATACTTCCGGTCAATGACGTCATATCCCGCTGGTCTTTACAAAAGCTCTCCCATACAGCTAGACTCACCTCTTCTTCCCTTGCACCTCTCACATTCTGCGCGAGCCGCCTGCACCACTGGGTGCAGTCCCAAAGATTAAATAATATTTTTGTTCTTACTTTTGATTCCTGCTTCATTAATAATGACCCTAACATTTGGTGCCGTAAAAATCCGGGAGTCTCAACTACCGCAAGTCCACTTTCCACTTTTGCCTAAAGGCTACACAAGGAGCCTGGAGAACCTTCAAACCAGAGCAGTTGTTGAAGCAGATCAGGTAGGACAAGACAACACGCTATTTGGTTGGATATGTTGCAGGATTTTTATTAATCTCATGGTAGGTTCTACAGGCCAGATTTCTGAGTATCGGTACTGTCACCATTGTAGGTTCGACGCTGCTTTGCTCGAAACCGGGTTGGGTTTTGAGCTCTTGCTTGAACCGGTGTATGTGGGAGAGGTTCCCACTGAGTTTGAGGCCTTTTCAGCTAAAACTGGCCATGTAAGTTCCACCGCAAGCCCTCGCTGTAGTTCAGATTTTTAGACAATGCACAACGCTAAGACAGAAAGAGAACTCATCTGCCAGGAAGCTGTGTTATTAATAGTGTGCTTCAATATAGTGATACAGTGTAACATAATACAATAATAATATATAAATATATGAACAGGCAGTGACGTGCGGTGAGGTTCATGGCTGGTGAGGCACTGATGTCATCACAGTCAGATTGACAAACATATGAACTCCACAAAGTATCTTATTCACCATTTGATTGGCAACAGTTAACATGAAATACTGCATACAAACTGTACCATAGACAAAAATAAAATAAAAATAAACGTATTATCGTGTTACCTTTACTTATAAATGAAGTCCAAGTCTCTCTGTCTCAATGGAGATCGCTGCCAGTGAAGAAAGTCGTCCTTCATCAGTCCTGTTCCAACTGTCTGTTTTCAGTCTTTTGTGCTGAGAATCACCGGTCCATTGATGTTGTAGTAGCTGGAACAGTGAGCATGAGCTGGAGCAACTTTGTCGCTTCAGGAATAGTTTCAATGAAATCCTTCTTGGCCAAAAAGCTGAGAAGCTGTCCAGGAGATTTAAATTCATCCCTCACCGTTTGTGAGTTATACATTCCGGTGTTGGTCTTCCTTTAATTATTATCTCCTGCTTCGATTGAAATTCCAGTTTAGAAAATTCTTTCAATTTAGATATGTAATCTACCATTCTGAAAATGAGGCCAAGCAACATGAAAAAATGACTGGATGGTTGCACTTAATTTGCGAATTGTTTACTCTGGCTTGAGGTCACTAATTCTATTATTCTGCAGGTGAGTAGTCACAAGATGAATCTCTAATCACCAGCGCCCCCTGTCATGCCTCACCTCTGCACACAGTTTTGATAAAAATAAAATAAAATAAACACTGTAGTAAAGTGTGTATAATGTACAGTGACTGTACATTATATACACCAGCTAAACTGTAGAAATTTAGTTCATACACTAAAAGCCTTTGAACACTTTAATAGCGATATGCAGAGAGACATCAATGCGGTCTCACTGCAGAGCAAGCCAGCACAGTTAGCATAGTTATGGTGAGGCTCAGCCGGCTGCTGTCTCACCGCTCCACTCCACGGTAAATGTGAAAATTCAGCGATTTTGAAAAAAAATCCAAAAATGGTGAAGTTAAATAGAAAAGAACATTAAAGTACAAATAACTAAATAAATATAACTGTTTCATTTATTTTCTCATTTGATATTTCCATGATGACAGGTGAGGCACAGCCTCACCTGCCTCCCCTGAGTGCACATCACTGTGAACAGGGTGGCCCGGTAGTCGAGTGGTGACCACTTCACAGTGCAGAGGGAGCTGGTTTGTGCTCCCTGTCTGGAGTTTGCATGTTCTCCCCGGTCCCGCATGGGTTTTCTCCGGGTCGTCCGGTGTCCTCCCTCATTCTAAAAACATGCATGGCAGGCAGCTGGAACACTCCAAATTGTCCCTAGGTGTGAGTATTAGAGAGACTGTTTGTTTTTGTGTGCCCTGCGCTTGACTGGCAACCAATTCAGGGCGTACCCCGCCTCGTGCCCGAAGACGGCTGGGATTGGCTCCAGCACCCGGAATAAGCGGTACGGAATACCTAGTGAAACAATTGCAAGGTTTCAAGGGACAAAAAGACCATGATTGTGAAGCTTTTCCGATAGTGGAGGTAACTAACCCGAATGCCATGGGCAACGATGACAAGATCATTCTTGTCTACTACAGGCCTTGGTGTGATAAGATGAAGAAGTTGTGGGGGAAGATCCCCAATAGTCTGCCACTGATTGGAACGACCAACACCTGTGCAGGTGCAGGCGGGGCTGACAGCGCCACCCGTTGGTCGCCAACCAGATCGTGACACAGACCAAACACCATTGCTGGACTCGCCACATTTTTATACACCTTTCTTCTCATATTTTTTGATTTTCTTCCAGACACCTTCTTTATTATTTTTTTCTTAATTTTAAAATTAAAAAAAATAAAAATCCTTTTTTTTTCAATACTGTGCATAAATTCACCTGTTAGTGAAAAATGAATTGGCTGACGCACACGCACACGCACACACACACACACACACACACACACACACACACACACACACGCACACACACACACACACACACACACACACACGCACACACGCGCATGCACACACACACCCACACACACACATTTGTTTTTTGTTTGTTTTTGGTCGTACGGAGTCAGCTTTCTGGAAAACTCTCACCCTAATGGGGCAAAAGTATATGCCAAGGAACAGATGGTGGTGGCTTTGCAGGAGGGCGGTATGGCACAAGTATTGCAAACACAGCAAGAAATGGCCTTGGCTGGGTGAGAAATCCTGATGCTGGATTTTTCTTTCCTAATCATTACTCATTATTCAATGGTGCAGACAAAGCAAAATGATTTGAGAATTTTATGTGATAATAACAATCATATGTAAAAATTTCACACGAGATTTCGATAAATACAAGTTGGCTTCCAGGAAACACAATACAGTAAAGTCTCGTTATATCGATATTCAAGGGAGTCCGAAAAAATATCGATATAACCGGGACTATCGATATATCCGACCCTGCGCGCATGTAATTTTCTCCGTGCGTGCATAGAAATAGTATCGATATAACCGGGACTATCGATATATCCGATATCGATATAACGAGACTTTACTGTACATGTTTTTTCAAAAACTTTTGGGAGACGTGGTGGAGCTTAAAACTGGACATTTTTTGTACATTTTGCGAGATACGTTTACAGTGGACTACATTTCTGAATCAAATTTAAAAAAAATGCCGTCTCCTGTTTGCGATGACTGGAAGTAACATTGTATCGCACATTATTGCGTCAAATGTTGTCCAGTCTGTATCAACTGCAACCTGGTCATCCAAGAACGGACTTCCCCCTTCTGTCGCAACTGCTCAAGGTTTGTGATTTTTTTTCCCCAGATTATTTTTATTATTTGTATTTTTTTCTGATGCTCTTGAGGTTTTAAGTTTACGGTATTTTAATATTTGTGAACTGTGAAAATGTGAAGCCTATTAATAGATTTGGCTTGACATGACTAAAAACATTTATTAAAATCCAGAGGACATTCACCTTACAAGGGAGATGGACAGGGGAATCAAATGTGTGTTTTTTTTAAACTAGAGGTCACATACTACCCTCAGATGAGTTTGAGTGAGGATAGTTGTTCGTCAATGTGTGCCTTGCAATTGGCCGGCAACCAGTTCAGGGTGTACCTGGATAGGCTCCAGCACACCCCATGGCCTTTATGAGGAGAAGCGTAACAAAATTATTGGGTACATAGCTTGGTGGCAGCACTAGGTTCTTTACCTTATTTTGAGGGACCTTCTGTTATCCACAACCAACATCAGAAAAATGTTTTATAGCATATAAAATACCCAAAACTTGCAGGCTGAAATTTTTCGTGAAATTCTAAACACCAAGAAAATGACTTAAAGTTGCCTAAAACTGCCACTAATGAGCTCAAAACTGGAGAGATTCTAGAATTTCCGCCTTCAGTTCGTGACGTCTCGTCAGGATACGCCTTCACAAACTGCCTTGCTCCAGAATCAAAACAATGGCTTCAGAGAGTTACGATTCGGATCCTTTCTTGTTACTCATCCAGTTATGAATATGATTCAAATAGTTCTGAAGAGGAAAGCAGAAGTGTTTGGCATCGATTAAAGAAGTCCTTCCGTATCAATTTGAGCCGTGTAAGCTAAGCGACGAAACTGATGAAGGACATGACATTTTTTTTTCCAAGATGGCGACTGAGTAGGCAGCCGTCAGCAAGTGCTCTCATGCCTTGCTTTTTTGTTGTTTTTGTCTTGTTATTGTGTTTTCTTTTGTGACTTTATGTTGTTGTGTGTCGTGTGCAACGGATATGGATTGTTTTTCAGCATTTTTGGCCACGACATTCATCAAGGAGGAGACTGTGCTGAGTGGTTGCGCCTTTTCGGCAGCATGGATATGCCAGTACTGTTTTTGAATGAGCCATTTGACTGTCATCGTTGGACAGTTCTGGGGCCATTGTGCTTTTTTGCGCCTGTAATGGGCAGCATCTTTACAGCCCTGCTTTGTTCAGCGGAAAGGTCGGTGCTGTTGGTCAATCTGCGGTTGGATAGATGCATGGCTTGAGGAGCCTGCGATAAGAAGAAAGGAGCGTCAGCGCAGAGCATCGATGCGTATGTGGAACTATCGCGGCTTGGAATTGAAGCGGATTTATGTGGGACAGGAGATGTGAGACAATGTCTTTTCGTCAATGGATGCTACAGCTTTGTGTTTGCTTTCAACATTTAGCTTTTAGTAGACGTTGAAATTCCACCATGACGTCTCTGATCCACTGCTGAAATGGATGCTTTGATACTCTCCTCTTTCATCTAGAACTGCTTCATGTCATCACAAAGAGGGTACAGCAAGTCCTGAAGAATGAATGACTCTGTGTCTTTGTGTTGTCATATTATTTGTTGTTTTTGTTTTTCCCAAGATGGCGGCGCTATAACACGAAGCGGCTTCCCTCTCCCGGCAAATTGGCATTTTCATGTTTGTTTTGTTTGTTAAAGTCATTATAAGTGTTTTATATGCTGGGTCGGAGAGGACAGTAATTTAATATGTGCTGTATGTCATGCATATTAGCATATTTGACAATAAAGCTGACTTTGACTTTGACTTTTGACTTTGACATATGAAGCATATATGAAGGTCCGTGAATAAGAAATCTAGCATCAACTTTGGTGATATGTGGCATATGAGGACATGAATAACAAATAATAAGCTACAAGATGTCAACATCAATGCAGATTGTTTAATAGTTGTGCATGCAAAACGTTTAAACTTTCAAGATGAAGAGTTACGAACTTAGGTATGAATGACAGCGGTAGCTCCATCGCTAACTCCGGTTAGCTCCTCGTTCCAGCAGCTGAATGTTTGTCCGATAGGTTTGCTCCACTATTATGACGATTGCTCTCTTTCACCACTGAAAGCAACTTTCTACCCATTGTCAGGCTGATAGGATGACAGCGGTTACGCTAGCGGTGATCCACGCACTATGATAGTGCGTGGATCACTATCGTGGATAGGTCCCTACCCTCAGGTTGGGGGGAGCAGAGGACCACTCCCTGTGGACAATAGGAATAGGAACAATCAGTGGGGCCACAGGGACGATGCCTCTTGGATAGGAGGCGAAACGTCCGACACCTTCAAAAAAGTACAGATGACGGCTGAAGAAACCTTCTCATCGTTAGACCTTCTTTATTACCACAATTGGCTGCCACACGCCAATTCACATCACGTTATTTATGTAGTTTTCCTTCTAATTTCATGATCAACACAGTATTTTCAGATGAAAAAAAGTACCTAAAATGCACTGTGTCGCTTTCTCGGCCAGGGACGTTCCTTTACTCCCGCATCGTCATCAACTCAGACATCATCAATATTCAGTGTGTTTTAAAACGTAAAATATCGCTATATGTGGTGGAATCTTTGTAAAATGTGGTCAGTAGAAGTCATTTGAAGTGATTTTACAAATTATGGACGCAACTTGTCCAGAGGTGTCGGTTGTCCTTTAATTATAGTTTGTTATGCATAATTCTGCTTTTATTTTGCTGTGTGAGTGTTATTGTTCGAAAAGGTATGGAACAGGAGAACTATACTTGGCCAAAGGATCTAACAGTTGATAATCAAATACAGTGAGAAGAAACCAACGAGCCCTTCTGCAGTTCGAAAGATAACTGTGAATTGACATACTGAAAGTGTTGATTCAACATATCGATTTGGTGTGGATATGCTAAAATATGTATGTATCATGTACTTTGGAGTCAAAGACAGGGTGTAGTGAGTTTGTAGCGGCTCCTAATATCTCATTCCTGTAAGATATTCAATAGAGGATGGTTGTTGTTGGTGCTGATGCGGGTTTTCTGGTAATAAGGAAATAAATATAAATCTATATGCCTCTCTGTATGACCTGGTACAAAATCACCACCAAACACCTGTAGGGGATGAAAGGTCAATGTTTTAAGTCGACAGGAAACCCCATTTACAAACAGCCGACTGCAAAGATGAGAAGGGTTCTTCAGCCGTCATCGGTACTTCTTTGAAGGTGTCGGACTTCTTTGAAGGTGTCGGACGTTAGTTCGCTGACGTAGCTTCTTATCCAAGAAGCTTCGTCAGCGAACTAAAATCTTTCACTGGTAGTTTCGGCCTTATATATATATCCCTACTGTCCATACGTGGCGGTGCCAGACTCTGCTATGATTGGTCCCTGCTCTCAGGTTGGGGGGAGCAGAGGAATACACCCTGTGGCTACACTGATTACTTCTATTGTCCTGACTGATTGTGGTCTATGACTGGCCTGATTGGACTGTAGGGATATGTATAGGGCCAAAACTAACAGCAAATTTTAGTTCGCCGACGAAGCCTCTTGGATGAGAGGCGAAATGTCCGACACCTTCAAAGAAGTACAGATGACGGCTGAAGAAACCTTTTTATCGATGGACCACTCCCGTACTACTGAGATCTTACATTGACGTATAACCGAGTATTACGCATTTAAACACATTTTTCCAGGCGAGGTGGTAGAAAAATCAGAATCAGAATACCTTTATTCGTCCCACAATGGGGAAATTTGCAGTCCACAGCAGCAATTACTATTAATTATTAGGGTTGTACTGCAACCCTTAGTTGCAGTACAATATTTTATTTTAGTTTTAATTTGATAGGGTGATGATACATATTCATGAAGTTAGCAACTTGTGATACCAAATGAAGTAAAGCCGTGGTTTAACCAGATTGGGTGTACCGTGAATTTTTTTTCCCTTTAAGCCGTCATAAGAAAGCCCTCAATTTCCTTATGCTTGTAGTGCATGATAATATTTAATCATTTTTAATCCGTTTGCCTTTAATTAAGAAACAGCATGTTGCAGTCCTATCAGCCTGTGCCAGCACACAGATTAATTGCAGTTGAAGACAGCTGGAGATGATTGGCGCATTGTATTCACTAACAAGCCGGCTTCTCGAGATACTTTATTACCTTGGGAACTTGGCACAATTCCAGGGCTAACCATTCCCCTTATCCCTGTTGTTCACATAAATGCATAGACATATGTTGAAGCTTTTGTATCACTTAAGTTCCTGTTTGATGCCTGTTGTCTTTGGCAAACCTTTCAAAGGAAAGTTGCTGGAGGAGCATAGTGGATATTGCTCTGAAGCAGCTAAAATTCAGCCTACCCTAGCAATACGTGTAAGCTCTCAGTCGTACAGGAGTGGTCCATCGATGAAAAGGTTTCTTCAGCAGTCATCTCTACTTCTTTGGAGGTGTTGGACGTTTTGCTTCTTATTCAAGAGGCTTTGTCAGTGAACTAATTATTATAATTCTTTGCTGGTAACTCTGGCCCTATTTAAATATCCCTAATATCCAAAGGTGGTGGTGCCAGACCTCTGCTTTGATAGGTCCCTGCTCTAAAGTTGGGGCGAGCAGAGGACTTTTCCCTGAGGCTACACTGATTACGTCTTTCATGGTTGTGCTATGGGCTCACCAGTTTCACCTATAGTGGCAAATCTGTACATGGAAGAGATGGAGAAACAGGCCCTCACTTCCGTCCAGGGGACAAAACCTAGGCACTGGTTTGCATATGTGGACAAGACTTTCGTCATAATTAAAAAAAAAAAGAAATTAAATCCTTCACAGATCACCTCAACTATGTAGACATCAATATTAAAATAAAGCAAATTAAATTAAATATTTATTAAAGAGGACAGAGTGCTAAAAACAGAAGTCTTTTGGAAGGCCACGCCCACTGACCAATCCTTACTTTTTGAATCTAACCACCCACTACAACAAAAACTACGAGTTATCAGACGCCTCCAACATAGGGCTAAATATACCAACAAGCATCGAAGGTAGAGAAAATGAGTCAAAACATGTCAGGAGAGCACTCACAAACTGTGGTTACCCTCTGTGGTCTTTAAATAAATGTCAAAAGAAAAGAATAGGGAACGAAACCAACAATCATGAAGAAACTAAAAGGAGAGGAGTAGCAGTACCTTACATTGCAGTGGTTTCTGAAAAACTACAAAGGGTCTTTTGGCAACACAAAATGTCTACATATTTCAAATTGCTAAACACCTTAAGTGGCGATTTCAATATCGCGTGAAATTTCCGCTTCCGGGTCGAATGGTGTCAAAAGCTAGATCAAGCAGCGAGTAGGTACTGATGCCAGGCTCTGGAAACAAGTAATAGGAAGGCAACGGCCACCGCCTCTTCACTCTGATTGTAACCAACACTATCTTTCAGTGAAAAAAGAAGTACATAACATAATGGATGCACCCCAGATGCTAACATTGGCACTTACTGGACTACATCATCACAAAGCAACGAGACCTAAATGATGGCTGCACTATGTGGGCCATGCGTGGGGCTGAATGCTGGACTGATCATCTACTGATCAGGTCAAGCTCCAAGCTGAGAATTCGACCTCCTCATAAGAAACAGCAACCCCAAAGGTGTATCAACTCCAGGGCCCTGGACTCCCCAGAATGTGTAGCCAGCTACCGCAGTAAGCTGGCAGAGGGACTTGCCAGCCTGGACACCAGTAACGGTGACCTTGACGTGGAGATCAGGTGGGAAAAATTGAGGACATCAATTCATCAAGCCGCCGCTGAGACCATCAGCTTTACCGAGAAACGACACAAAGACTGGTTCGATAATAGCTCAGCTGCCATACAGGAACTTCTGGAAGCCAAGCTCAAAGCCCATACAACACTTCTCTCCAACCCTCACTCTCCACTTCTTCTCTCTCACTACAAGGCCATCCGTGATGAAACACAGAAAGAGCTGAAGATTATGCAAAACAAGTGGTGGCTCAGCAAGGCCCAAGAATTCCAGAGGCATGCAGACAACAACACACACACCTCGTATTATGCTGTAAAATCCCTGTATGGTCCACAAAGACAACACATTGTCCCACTGTGCTTCTGAATGACAAACAGCGAATACTTGAGCGCTGGGCAGAAGTTTGACTCCCTGCTTAACCAAGTAAACCTTTCAGACCCATCTGTCCTTGACTCCCTCCCAGAGCTTCCATCAGTTCTCTCCCTTGATGAACCTCCTCAGTTCACAGAGGTCCTCTCTGCAATCCAGAGCTTTAAAACCAACAAATGCCTTGGCCCTGATGGCCCTGATGGACAAGAGAGAATGTACTTCCTGAAGCTGCTAAAGAAGCATGGCCTGCCAGAGGAGGTGCTGCAACATTTCTACACGGCTGTCATCGAATCCATTCTGTGTTCTTGCATCACCGTTTGGTTCGGGGCCGCCACAAAAATGGACAAAATCCGACTTCAACGGACAGTTAGGACGGTGGAAAAAAATCATTGGCACCGCCCTACCCACTCTTGAGGACTTGCACACTGCAAGAATCCAAACTAAGGCGCGGAAAATCCTACTGGACCCTCCGCACCCTGCCCACCACCTTTTCCAGCTACTCCTCAGGCTACTCAGGCAGGTGCTACCGATCCGTGCGCACCAAATGCAGCAGACATTTAAACAGCTTCTTCCCCAAAGCCATTAACTCTTTAAACAGTAACCCAAATAGAACTGTATAGTGCCTTTTTGCAATTTTTTGATGATGATACTAGTGCAGCGTGTTATACCATACATAAAATCCTTGTGTGTTCTACATACTTGGCAATAAAGATGATTCTGATTCTGACATCATCACCATTTATAAAAGGAAGGGGAACAAGTCAGTCTGTGGCAAAAGCCATAGCGTCTCCCTGGTCTCTGTTGCTGGCAAGATTCTTGCAAAAATAATGCCGTTCCGTCTCACGTCGCACATTAATAAAGACATCCGCCCAGAGACTCAATGCAGTTTCAGAAAGGACCAAAGCACTCTGGACATGATCTTCGCTGCGCGACAAGTTCAGGAGATATGCAGGGAACAAAGCAAGAACCTCTACAGCACCTTGATCGGCCTTACCAAGCCATCCATCCATCCATTTTCCGTACCACTTCTTCCTCATTAGGGTCGCGGGGGGTGCTGGAGCCTATCTCAGCTGTCTTCTGAATTGGTTGCCAGCCAATCGCAGGGCACACAAAGACGTACAACAGTCACTCTCACACTCACACCTAGGGACAATTTGGAGTGGTCAATCTGCCTGCCATGCATGTTTTTGGAGTGTGGGAGGAAACCGGAGGGCCCGGAGAAAACCCACGCGGGCCCGGGGAGAACATGCAAACTCAACACAGGGAGGCCGGACCGGGACGTGAACCGGCGACTTCTGCACTGTGAAGCCGGTGTGCTAACCACTCGACTACCGGGCCGCCCCTTACCAAGCCCTCTTATACAATTAACCGTGACATTCTTTGGACCATGCTGCAGAAATTTGTCATCCCCTCCAAATTTCTCAGCATCCTTAAGCAGTTCCACAGCGGCATGCAGACAACTGTACTTGTTGGCAGCCAACAATCATCCTCGTTCCCTGTGGAAGTCGGGGTGAAGCAGGGTTTGTTTACTGGCCCCTGTTATTTTCAATCTGATCCTGATTGCAACTATACTCCTTTTCCATAAGTCTGTCCAGGAAGGTGACGGCATCCAAATCCAATTCCGCCTTGATGGTAGCTTGTTTAACATCAGACGCCGACAGGCTGAGACCGAGACCCTGATCAGCAACATCCACAATCTACAATATGCAGATGATTGTGCTCTGCGGGCCCACAGCCAATCTGTCATGCAACATTGCCCTGTATACCATGTTGTCCGACTTCCGATCACTCAGTCTCATGATCAATTTCATCAAAACGGAGGTCATGGCAAAAGAGAGTTCTCCACCCCCCATGCTCACCCTCATTGGCACACCCCTCAAGCTTGTCCACCAATTCAGCTACCTCGGCAGCATTCTAAACACGCTCTTGTCAAATTGATGATGACGTCCAGGCCCGCGTCAATCACACCTCCAAAGCTTTTGGCAGATTGTGTACTCGTGTTTTCGAAAGCAACCCTTTAACAATACCAACATAAGTCGCAGTCGACCAGGAAGTGTGTGTGTCCACGCTGCGAGATGGCTCAGAACCCTGTACCATCTATTGGCGCCATGTCAGACCCCTTGATGCATTCCACATAAGGTGCCTCCAATGCATCATTGGCATCACCTGGCAGTATCGAGGCCACACAAGCAAAGCGGCAACTCCAGTGGGTTGGACATGTCATCCGGATACCCAGTTGCCGTTTGCCTCGAGAGGTGCTTTTTGGACAACTTTTGTCAGCAAATAGGAAGCCTGGTGGTCAAAAGCTGCGATACAAAGACCAGCTTAAACAGACTCTCAAGAGGTGCAATTGTCACGTCTGCTCGAGGAGTGGTGACAGAACTCGAGGGACGACGGGAGGTAGTGAAGGTTGGATCCGAAATACTCGGTGGAGACAGTGATTCAATAAAAGTCTTTACTGAGACACATGAGGCATAACAGAAACATCAGGCAAAGGAGGAGAACAACGGAACATACCTGCGTGCGGCTGGGTGATGGGGAACTTCCGAGAATACACTGCCGCAGACCAAACGGTAAGGGTGGCTTTTATAGCCATAAGGCACAATTAAGGAAATGGGAAACAGGTGAGTGAGTCCGGAGAGCAGGGAGGGGAGGGGCCCGCTCCAGGAGCAGAGGAGGATGAGACAGGAGGGGAGGGGCATGCTCCTGGCGCTGACGAGGATGTGACAGCAATATCAAGCCCAGCAATCTGTAGTTGGCCGAAGCTAACAAGCTACTCTGGCGTTCCTTATGTCAGGAAGGAGTGATACACCTGGAACATCAACGCACCTCGGGGAGGATTGTGCGGTGCCAGCCTTTGTGCTGTTCCAGTGCTGTTCCTGCGCCGCCCCTATGTCCTGCATGTGCAAGGATTTGTGGCTCCAGAATCAGGCTTCATAGTCACCTACAGTGGCATCGTCGCCAGCAACGATATCTACTATCCAATACACAACACGAGAAGGCAGCTACATCATCTTTGACTTCGATGGATTGCATGTGTGTGTGTGTGTGCGTGTGTGTGTGTGTGTGTGTGTGTGCGTTTTCTTCAAAAGTGAATTGTTGGGCAAAAAAGTTCGGGAGCCCCTGATTTAAAGTTGTCCATGAACATGCCTTGCATGTTTTTTCTAATGTGGGAGGAAACCAAGATGCAAATCTTACTCAGGAGAGGAATTGAACATTGCTGCCATCCACTGTGAGGCAGACGCGCAAATCAGTCAACTATGGTGCCAGTTTACAGTCTTTCGTTCACCTAAAATATATTTTTTCAGATGAAGCTAAATAAAGCCCAAAAATCCCAATCCGATTTATGGGATTTGGCAGATAGGTTGTCCCTGTACCAGCCAACACAAGTTTTACTTGTCAATGGCAAAACTTGTGCGTAGTCAATTTTTAGGGAGTTTAAAACAATACTGAACGAAATGATGCTTCCAACTAATCTTAATTTGTCCTCCATTTTACTTACATCTAAGAGCCTGAGCGAGAAGAGGCCCATCAGATGGTATCCCCATTATTAGCACGGTAGTTAAGGATACCATGCCCTCTATGGTGATGATGACCTCTTCAAGATGGGGTGATGGGAATGTGGTTGCTTGATTGATTAGCTTGTCCTTTAACGACCCCCCCACTCTCGCGGTAGCTAGCTTTATGTCCTCTGGACAGCTGCCTCTGCGGCATTTAGCATGTGTGTGTGCACTGTGTGTATGTTGGTATATTACCGATGAGAAGGTGTCTTCAGCCGTGATCTGTACAAATTTGAAGGTTTCGGCCGTTTCGCCTCCTATCCAAGAGGCTTTGTCAGCGAACTTAAGTCTGACTGGTCGTATCGGCCCTATTTATATATCCCTAATGTCCAGCCATGGCGGCGCCGGACACAGCTATGTATCATAGCGATTCTTATAAAACAACAAAATCCTTCATTAAACCGGTCTGGTGGGGTGAGGTTCAATTTGGATCGTTCATACAATAGCCTGCTTAGGCAACATAGGTTAGGCAACATTCGTAATGCTGCTACCGGTGGGAGTGGGGGAAATGGGGCCAGTCGTTAGTCAGGAATGTAGGAACAATCAGTGGGGTCACAGGGAGTGGTCCTCTGCTCCCCCCAAACTGAGAGTAAGGACCTATCATAGCTGTGTCCGTACCTCACTCTCTGCGCTGATGTGCGGCCCAACCTCGCGGCCCGACCTCACAGCCGACTGCGGCGCCAACGCGCCTGAACCGCCACCTCGCCCCGTAGCAGAACGAACTGCCTCAAAGAAGCGGCAATCTGATCGGGACGGCCAGCACCTGTGCAGGTTCAGGCGGGGCCGACAGCGCCCCCCGTTGGTCGCCAACCAGATCATGACAATTCCAAGCCGCGACAATCCCACATACGCATCGGCGCTCTGCGCTGACGCTCCTTTCTTCTTATCGCGGGTTCCTCAAGCCATGCCTCCATCCAGCCACAGATGGCCAACAGCACCGACCTTTCTGCTGAACAAAGCGGGGCTGTGAAGTCCATTACATGCGCACAAAAAGCACAATGACCCCAGAGCTGTCCGACGATGACAGTCAAATGGCACAGACATTCCTCCCATTCAAAAACAGTACTGGCATATTCATGCTGCCGAAAAGGCGCAACCGCTCAGCACAGTCTCCTCCTTGATGAATGTCCTGGCCAAAAATGCTGAAAAACAATCCGTATCCATTCCACACGACGCACAACAACACAAAGTGACAAAGTGACAAAGTCGGCTGTCCAATTGCGCCATTATTCCTACCCATCAAAATCAGTACCAGTACACGCATTCTGCCAAGAAGGAGCAACTATCAAGCAGACATTATTCTCTTTTGACAAACGTTGTGGCCTAAATGGTAAAAAAAAAATAGTCCACAACGAGGCCACACAAAAGGACAATAAACACCAAATGACAAAACAAAAAAAAACCTCCTGCAGTACCCACTAAATATGGCGCAATCTTGAAAGTCATTTTATGGATGTTTGTTAAATAAAATTTAAAGGACAACTGACACCATTTTTTTCTAACTGACATCATAAAACGTTTTATAACATCTAAAATACCCCAAACACGCAGGCTGATATTTTTTGTCAAATGCAAAAAAACAATAAAAATGAATTAAAGTGTCCCAAAACTGCCACAAAATGAGCTCGGAACTGAGCAGATTCAGAAAGTCCCGCCCCCTTGTTCGTGACGTCAGTAATGGTCACACACTGCCTTGCTCCAGAATCAAAACAATGGCTTCAGAGAGTTCAGATTCGGAGAAGATGCCTTCTTGTTACTCATCCAGTTATGAATATGTTTAAAATAGTTCTGAAGAGGATAGCCTAAATGTTTGCAATCGATTAAAGAAGTCCTTCCATATCAATTTGAGTCATCTGGACTCCAATGTAGCGCCCAGAAAATGCACAAGATGGCGCACAAGCTCCGTTGGAAATGGGCTGATTTGTCCACTGGGAATTTGTGTCAACGTACACCTTCTTTACGCGTGCTACCGTAATTGGCTGTGACACACAACGATTCACCATCGCATTATTTATGTAGTTTTCCTTCTAATTTCACCATCAACACAGTGTTTTCAGATGAAAAAAAAGTACCCAAAATGCATTGTGTGTCGCTTTCTCGGTCAGGGGCGTTCCCTCCGTGCCGTCACTTAGGGCATCGTCATCAACTCAAAAAAGAGACTTCCCGAATATTCAGCGCGAGTCTTAAAACGTAAACTATAGCTATGTGCGATGGAACCTTTGTAAAATGCGCTCAGTAGAAGTCATTTGAAGTGATTTTACAAATTATAGACACAACTTGTCCGGGAGCGTCGGTTCTCCTTTAAATATTATTGAGATGGTACTGTAGGTGTGTTTCTTGTGTGGTTCCAAAAGGTCGCTGCTTCTGCCAAAACCTTTTACAGTTTCTCTCTTTATTTTTACTCTCTCTTTTATTTGGGGGGGTAGTTGGGAGACAAATAACTTCATTCAAATGTCCTTTCGTAATTAGCTCTGGAATTAGTGGTGTAATGTGCTTCCAAATATCAGCACACCCTCCGGGGATCCCTGCAGGTCCAGACAAGCTGCGTTTCCAATTATTGACTTGCATTGTTAATTTAATTATTGTGGCAGCCATATATGTGATGGGCATTGGGTTGTGCAATTTAATTTCTTTTACAAATTTTTAGTCTGTTGATTAGAAATGAAGCTGGCCTGTCTGTTGGGTACAAAATAAAATAAAATAAAGTAAAAAAATCCGGAGCCTTTTTATGTGGCTGTATTCCTACTGAGTATTTTGGAAGATGGGTTGTCAAAGAGTGAGGTTGAGTACCTATTGAAAAAATTAGAGGGTGTTGATACATATATACATTTTCCCCGACACACAACTCCTATAATATAATAGTATATTGTGAAGTTCAATAAACAAAAAAAATCATGTTTTGTGTTCTGCAGACTTTGTTTTGCTATTGTGTAAAAGTAATCGGTAAGATTCACTCGGAGCATATTATTTCAACGACTGGCAATTTCAAAAATTATCCCTTAAAGGACAACCGACACCACCAGATAAGTTGCGTCCTTAATTTGTAAAATGACTTCAAATGACTTCTACTGAGCGCATTTTACAAAGGTTCCACCGCATGTAGCTATATTTTACGTTTTAAGACTCGCACTGAATATTCATGAAGTCTTGTTTTCGAGTTGATGACGATACCCTCAGTGATGTCACGTCTGGAACGCCCTGACCGAGAAAGCGGCACACAATGCATTTTGGGTACTTTGTTTGGTCTGAAAACACAGTGTTGAACGCGAAAATAGAAGGAAAACTGCATAAATAACATGATGGTGAATCGTTGTGTGTTGCAGCTAATTGCAGTAAGACACGCATAAAGAAGGTGTAAGTGGACACAAATTCCCAGCGGACAAATCAGCCCAATTCCAACGGAGCTTGTGCGCCATCTTGTTCATTTTCTGGTCGCTACATTAGTGTCCAGGCGGCTTGAATTGATACGGAAGGACTTCTTTAATCGATTGCAAACATTCATGCTTTCCTCTTCAGACCTATTAGAAACATATTCATAACTGAATGAGTAACAAGAAAGCATCTTCTCCGAATCTGAACTCTCCGAAGCCATTGTTTTGATTCTGGAGCAAGGCAGTTTGTGAAGGAGTATCCTGGCGTGACGTCACAGACAAGGGGGGGGACTCCTCATCTCCAAGCTCGATTTGTGGCAGTTTTGGGACACTTTAAGTCATTTTTATTGGTGTTTTTCATGTGACTAAAAATATCAGCCTCCATGTTTTGGGTATTTTAGATGCTATAAAACGTTTTTCTGATGTCAGTTAGGAAACAAAAAAAAATGGTGTCGGTTGTCCTTAACACACAGTATCAGCTCAATACAATTTAGATTGCATTATTCTTTCAACTTAAACGACATGTGAGACATCATATAAAGATGCATAAATACAAAATGGAATCCGACGATGCTGTTCTGTTTGTGGAATAATCCGGATAGCGGTGAATCCTACAAACATAGACAAGGAAAAGATCTTTCCACAAAAATGTTTATTTACAAGACAAAAACATTTAAGATTAACCAATTACCGTATTCATACCTGTCAACCTGTATGTTTTTGCCGTACAAAGTTAGTTTATTATGCATTTTAAGACGTGTACGACGTACAAGAAAATCTGTACGGAAAAACGCAAATTTGTCAATTATGGGTACCATCCGGTATGCACCGACTATCACGAAACGGCAAATCAATCACGTCAAAGAATTTTGCCGCGGTAGCCTCTAGCTCGGTATCATTGTTTTCGTTGCAAAAGAAAGCGAGCGGTTTCATGCTACTGTGCACATGCGTCTGCCGCCTGGGGATTTCCCATTGCATTTCTTTGGATACAATCATCAAGTCGCAATGGCCGAACCTGAATTAAAACGCTGTCAGTTAAATGGAAGAGGCAAGCATCACAAAGAGTGGGAGCAAATGTCAGGACGATACGAGGGATTGATACAAGCTTCGAAGAAAGGTGTAAAATATTCGTATTGTGTTGCTTGTAAAAAAAGACGTGAAAGTAGCTGCCTCCGGGTTCTTAATTTTTTAATTAATTAAATTTAAAGAGGCATTTTGATACAAAGAGCCACGCCAAACACCTAGATGTCGGGAAAACATATCGCTCAGACGCATGTGCACAGTAGCATGAAACCGCTCGCTTTCTTTTGCAACGAAAACAATGATACCGAGCTAGAGGCTACCGCGGCGAAATTCTTTGACGTGATTGATTTGCCGTTTCGTGATAGTCGGTGCATACCGGATGGTACCCATAATTCACAAATTTGCGTTTTTCCGTACAGATTTTCTTGTACGTCGTACACGTCTTAAAATGCATAATAAACGAACTTTGTACGGCGAAAACATACAGGTTGACAGGTATGAATACGGTAATTGGTTAATCTTAAATGTTTTTGTCTTGTAAATAAACCTTTTTGTGCAAAGATCTTTTCCTTGTCTATGTTTGTAGGATTCACCGCTATCCGGATTATTCCACAAACAGAACAGCATCGTCGGATTCCATTTTGTATGTATGCATCTTTATATGATGTCTCACATGTCGTTTAAGTTGAATTAATAATGCAATCTAAATTGTATTGAGCTGATACTGTGTGTTAAGGACAACCGACACCATTTTTTTTGTTTCCTAACTGACATCAGAAAAACGTTTTAGAGCATCTAAAATACCCAAAACATGGAGGCTGATATTTTTAGTCACATGCAAAACACCAATAAAAATGACTTAAAGTGTCCCAAAACTGCCACAAAATGAGCTCGGAGATGAGGAGTCCCCCCCCCTTGTCTGTGACGTGTCACGCCAGGATACTCCTTCACAAACTGCCTTGCTCCAGAATCAACACAATGGCTTCAGAGAGTTCAGATTCGAAGAAGATGCTTTGTTGTTACTCATCCAGTTATGAATATGATTCAAATACAGTAAAGTCTCGTTATATCGATATCGGATATATCGATAGTCCCGGTTATATCGATATTTTTTCGGACTCCCTTGAATATCGATATAACGAGACTTTACTGTAGTTGTGAAGAGGAAAGCATAAATATTTGCAATCGATTAAATAAGTCCTTTCGTCTCATTTTGAGGCGTCAGGAGTCCAATGTAGCACCCAGAAAATGCACAAGAGGGCATCCAAGCTCCGTTGGAAATAAGCTGATTTGTCTGCTGGGAATTTGTTTCAACTAGTATTAAATAGTAGTTTCGGTGCAACACACAATGATTCAGCATCGCATTATTTATGTTTTTTCTTTCTAAATTCGCCATCAACACAGATAAACGCGAAGCTTTCAGACCAAACAAAGTACCCAAAATACATTGTGTCGCTTTCTCGGTCAGGGGCGTTCCAGACGTGATGTCACGTCAGGCATCGTCATCAACTCAAAAACAAGACTTCCCTAAAATGATACGACAGGCATTGAAACTGTTTTTTGTCTTTCTTTTAAATATAATAAACGTGAAACCATTGTGTATTTTTATACAACTTTATTCGCAGAGTCCTGGTAACATCGTGCCAACAACAACATATGTAACATCTTCTCTGCCCCTTAACGCTCTATGGTCACCATGGTAATGTTTAAACATGCCTTCAAAATAAGATAAACCACAAAAACAAGTACAAAGCGCATAAAAAATACTACTCACTACAACTGAATCAGTGCGATCCCTGAGCTTGTTTCTCTGCAACGTGACGTTCCCATCTGGTAATTTTTCATTTTTCAAAATAAAACATAGTTCGGACTCAGATAATAAATAAAACGGAAATTATGTAAATGATTTATTCTTTCTGCGCGGCCCGGTACTAAATGACCGCTACCGGTCAGCGGACCGGGGGTTGGGGACCTCTGCTTTAAATCTTTAAGCCCTAGGACTGTAATCATGGTACAAATTACATTCTGACAACTGGTCGCTTTTTTTATATTTATTTTTTATTTTTTGGCGAGGGGCCGGCTGATCTTTATCTCAGATCAAACGCTGAACAGATTCTGACACTCTGCAATTAAAAAACACACATGCCTGGAAGACTCAGTCCTGGAATCAGACCAAACCAACCGATTTAAGCAGGAACATTAAACCTCAGCATGTGTCATTTTATGATCAGGCAGTCCACATCAGAATGTTACATAACGTGACTTCAAGCACCACAATCCCCAGGAGAGAAATCTAATTATATTGTAGTTCTATTGGGTTACTCTGATTGAGTTAGGTACAAAGATGACGGAATTTGTGGTAAATAATAGTACAATCATGAAACTATTTTACTTTGCCAGAACGAATATTGGGGATATTTAATCATTTTTCTCCTAAATTTCCTCCATTGAAAAAGAGTGATTGAATTTCCTTCCAATTAACACATTACGCTGTTGGCTTCACCCCCACTGTCACTTGAACTGCTTGCGACGTGTAATCCGACAGATTAATAGCAGTGCGTGAAACGAAGCAATTTTATGAACAAAAGCTTAATATTGTCAGGAAGAAAGTACAGATCAGCTTTGGCATGTGGATTATGCTCAGTGGGAGGAAAAAATCCAAATGTCAGCAAAATATACCAATTTTCTGGTTGTGCACTCCCTCTCTCGGCCCCCATTTTAAAATTGCTCAAAACCTGCCACCCTACCACACAAAACATTGACATGCACAGGCAGATGTGCAAGACCAAATCCGATTAGGCTGCAGTACTTCTGAGGAAGATGAGAAGTTATTTGAGGTTGAGATACATGACAGTAAGAGGGATGCCTGGGACATCGGAGTCCCTGGGTTTAACATCACATTTCTTATGTCACAGGAGACCTTTATGTCAGACTGGGATTTGCATGTTATTTGTACAACTATAATTTCCATGTTCCTCTTATATCATAATGAACTGAATAATTAAAATTAATTAAGTTAAAAATTAGTTAAGTTATATATATGTGACGGGTGTCACAACAGTGACTGTCTTCATCTCCACGATGCTGCCGTATTAATGAAGACGAGACGCGTGGATGTGTCTTTTTATTTCTTTTATTTCTGCAACACAGTATGGCAGAAGGGATGGGTGAAGTCGCATGGGTTTCGTCTTGTGATTAACCTGAATCTCCTCGAGATTGTTCTCAAATGCAAAACATTGTAGATAACAAAACAGAATTAACAACGTGTGATCGTATAGTGGTTATTTACAGAAAAAGAGAATACAACACAAGTTCACTGTTATTTACAAGATGTCCCTGAACGCATCATGGGCGGAGACTCGGCAGAACACGCGGTGTGCTTGTAATGGCTGGCGCACAGTTCAACCCGCCACGGACACTCACGGGCAAATGAAACACGACACAAGAAACTAAATATTGTTCAATAAAAACGAAATGAAACAATTATTACCTGCAACACAGTATGGCAGAAGGGATGGGTGAAGTCGCATGGGTTTCGTCTTGTGATTAACTGAGCAATAGAAAAGCACATGTGCTCCAAAGTTCCACTCGACAACACGTGAATGACACAAAAAGTAATCTGGACTCGAAATGAATAAGGGAACTAATTAGATAACACTAGACAGTACAAATGGGGAAACAAAATAAGATATTGTCATGAAAATGCGCGTTAATCAAGACCAACAGAAAATTGCGACTCACCCTGAATCTCCTCGAGATTGTTCTAGAAACTATGGGCGGGACATGGTGCCACACTGTGCGCCGTTGCGTCACTTCCTTCATAATTTAATAATGTAAGTGCACAACTTCGTTACATATAGCCCCTGTAATTCAGGGGCTATATATAACTTAACTAATTCAATGCCGGACATTTGCAAAAATGGGTCCACTCCAGTGCCGGGTCCTTTATTTTTGTTTGTTTTGTTTTTTTGTCATTTTCACTCAAATTGCAATGCCCACCGAATATTGAGTGTGTGGACTACATAAACATTCAATACAGTGTTAGAAAACTTACACTCTGTTCTTTCATCAGAAATAAAGAGTTGTTTCCTAAGTTATTTGGATCTGGATATATTTGTTGCTCAAATCAGATGGTTTCGGCCCAAAGGCCTGATTTTACCAAAAAGCAGAGAAGCTAATTCAAGCAGAAAGCTGATCAAGGAACATATTTTTAACTTTGAGTGCTCCTGGACAGTTGTTTAATTTGCTGAAACAATAAAATAAAACATACATTTGATGACAAAACTACATTTACTTAGATTTAGAACATCAGCATCAGAACCAGGACCACAAACATAAAAAAACGATTTACAAATGTGTGCATGTGTTTGAAATATTTCCTGAGCTAACCCGACGCCTCTCTTCCACCTTCTTCCCTTTCACTCTGCCTCTCTGAAATTAAATCCTGGTTTACCCATAACTTCCTCAAACTTAACAGGGAAAAAACTTACATTCTCCATGTCGGTACCAAATCCACCTTGAGCAAAGCTACAGTTTCTCTTTCACTATTGTCAATTCAACCTTTTCTCCCTCCCATCAGTTGAAAAGTCTTGGTGTCATCCTTGACAGCACACTATCTTTCCACTCCCATATAAATAAATAACTTAACCCGATCTGCGTATTTTCACCGACGCAATATCAATCGTATTCACCCGTCTCTCACTCCTCACACCACTGCTATCCTTGTTCATAGTCTTGTCACCTCCCGTATTGACTATTACAATTTACTTCTCATTGGTGTCCCTCAGAAACTTCTCCACAAACTTCAACTAGTCCAGAATTCTTCAGGCCGGATCTTTAGCAGAACCTGATCCTTTCACCACATGACAGCCGTCCTCCAAGAGCTCCACTGGCTCCCGGTCAAATATAGAATCAACTTTAAAATTTGTCTTTATACATTTCAAGCTATCCATAACCTTGCCCCCTCATACCTACCTGACTGTCTTAAATTTCTATTCCCTCTCGTTCCCTCCGATCCTCTTCCTCCCTCCACCACTGTGTGCCCCCCCCTGCCCGTCTCAGCACGATGGGGGAGAGAGCTTTCAGCTGCTCTGCCCCCAAACTCTGGAACTCACTTCCTCCCAACATTTGTAACATTGATTCTCTTCCCACCTTCAAATCCCATCTCAAAACCCACCTATTTAAATTTGAATTTGCTGTGTAGCTCTATCTCTTGTTTCTATTAATAATTGTATTTTATTTATTGTATTCTATTCATAATTGTATTTTATTTATTATTGTATCTATGCTTGTCTGTGACTGTAAAGTGTCCTTGAGAGCTTTGAAAGATGCTTTAAATAAAAATTATTATTATTATTATTATTATTATAAGGCAAATTACCTTCGGTCAGGGATACGTGTAAGTTCTCAGTCGTACAGGACTGTTCCATCGATGAAAAGGTTTCTTCAACCGTCATCTGTACTTCTTTGTTTGAAGGTGTCGGACGTTTCGCTTCTGATCCAAGAAACTTTGTCAGCAAACTAAAGTCTTACTGGTAGTTTAGGCCCTATATATATCCCTACTGTCCAGACATGGCGGTGCCGGACTCTGCTGTGATAGGTCCCCGCTCTCAGGTTGGGGGGAGCAGAGGACTACTCCCTGCAGCTGCTCCACTGATAGTTCCTATCGTTCTGACTAACGACTGGCCTGATTGCCCCCCTTTGACCGGGATATCCTCGTCAGTATTACAAATCTTATGTTGCCTAAGCAGGCTATTCTATGAACGATCCAAACTGTATCCCCCCCGACTACCCGAGTGGAGAGCGCAACACATCTCTTCCACTAACCTTCCGCTATGTCATTTCAGGGTTTGTCAATATTGGAAGCATCCCCTTTCTCGTGGATCCCATTTCTCATGGGTTCACCACCCACGCGTGGGTCCAAAGGTGTCAGGTGCAATGTGAGCTGGGCGGCAGCCAAAGTCGGGCAGATTTTTTTTGTTTTAATATGGTGTATGTAAGTCAAGGCCCAGGGGCCAAATCAAACCCGCCATATCAATTTATTCAGCCTGCAAAAGCAATTCAAACTTGTGAAATTCCATGATACTTGCTAAATTCCGCAACAAAATTTCAAATAGTCCCATGTAAACCGAAATAACAGTCACTATTTTTTACTTCCAATTTTTGAATTGCACTTTGAAAACACTGCAAAAAAATTAATTTAACATGTTGCTCTATGAGGAATAACACACAAACATTCTTGGATTTTGTGTTTGTCTATCTCGACGACATTCCAGTGGCCAGCTCTTCACCAGAGAAACACCAGTCGCATTTAACGATGGTTTTCAAGCGTCTTGATTCGCACGGCCTTATCGTTAATGTTGTGAAATGTCAATTTGGTCTGTCCGAGATCGGTTACTTGAGGCACCGCATTTCTGCACAGGGCGCCATCCCAGTGGATGACTTCCCCCGCCCAGCCACAGTTAAGGCTCTGCTGGAGTTTTGGGGCAGGGTTAATTTTTACAACCAGTTTCTTCCTCGCACAGATCACCTCCTGCAACCCCTCCCTAGGCGCCTTGAGAAAAAAGAAAGTTAATGATCCTGTCGAGTGGTCTCTGCAACGGGTACAGGCTTTTCAACAAGCCAAGGACGCACTCGCGAGTGCAACACTTCTGGTCCACCCGATCTCAACCGCACAGGTAGCGTTGACTAACTATGCGTCTGATATTGCCGTAGGGGCCGTGGTTGAGAAGCTGGTGGATAATGTATGGCAGCCCCTTGATTTTTTTTTTTCAGTCGGAAGCTGCAGGATAACGAACACGCAACTCTCGTAGTGAATACTCATTCAAGGTACAAGCAAGGCGTAGTATCTTCCGACGCTGGGTAAGTGCCAGCGTCGGGTTTAAATGTCCAACAGTCAGTGATGACGGAATTGACAGCAGCTGGTGGACGTCGGGCGCGGAGGCCCCGCCCAGCTATCAACTCGCTCATGACACAAGTATAGTGTTTCAACAGAGTTGTTAGCACTCTACCTTGCAGCACACATATTTTCGTTTCCTCTTCGAGTGGCACCGTTTCACCGCCTACGTAGATAATAGACCACTCATATTCGCTATTTTGAAGGTGACCGAACCGTGGACGGCCCGACAGCAACGGCACTTAGCAGCCATTTCTGATATCACAACAGACATTCGGCATGTGGCTGGAAAATGTAACCCTGTGGCTTATTGGTTGTCACGCACAATCATGTCTATACCATCTCTGGGTTGTTTTTTCAGAAATGGCCGCTGCCCAATCTGAGGATCCGACATCCACAAACTGAAGGCTGCAGGAATGTCTCTTAAGATTGAGGAGGTTGCAATGCGTGAAGGGGGACCCGCTCTCTTCTGTGATGTGTTTACGGGTCGCACTCATCTCGTGGTTCCTTTGGATTGATGTCGCCGAATTTTTAATTCGATTCATTCCCTCTCACACACTGGCATGCGGGCGTCGGTCAAGCTACTTGGGGCCAAGTTTTTCTGGCAGGGTACGAAGGGATGTCAGGAGGTGAGCTGCTACATGCGTGGCATGTCAGCATGTCAAAGTCCACAGGCACATCCGGGTGAACCTGGAAACTTTTCCGATTCCGACGAAGAGATTCGACCATGTTCCTGTGGATCTGGTCAGGCCCCTCTCTCCTACGCAGGGTTGCACGCATCTCATCACTATGGTCGATCGGACCACGAGATGGCCAGAAGCAGTCCCCTTGTCTTCCACGACCTTGACAGATAAAGCCTCTGAGTTTCTGTCGTCCTGGGTCGAGCGTTTTGGCACGCCGTCCGATATCACCTCGGAATGGGGTTCCCAGCTTGCGTCTGAGCCCTGGTCTGCCATGACGCAGTCGTTGGGTGTGCAGGTACACCACACTATGGTCTACCACCCACAGCCTCACGGGATTTGCGAAAGTTTTCACCGTTCACTTAAAGCTACGCTACAGACCGCGCTACAGGCCACGCTACGGGCCGCACTACAGGCCACGGTACACTGCGCTCATTTGGTTGCAGGTGAGGACCTTTTGGTTCGATGCCGCGGACGCCTTCCGAAACCTCCAGCCTCACTTCATCATGACAGTGTTGAGTGTCATTCCTCCATTCGGGTCTCACTGGGGTCGCCTGCCCGACTAAGTTCACCTACGCCATCGAAAGAAGGACTGCATAGTCTTGGGGGCAGGCTGGTGAAGCCCCCTGCGAAGTTTACATCTTGATTTGCTTCCTGGGTGTTCTGGGGGGGGCTGTGTGGCAGGCACTATGACCATGCTTCTCACCCAGCAGGTATAGAGCAGGGTGCGTCTTGAAGTTACGGTTGTTTGTTTTACAGCACTTTCCAATGCTGGTTTAGATCCACTTGATAGTAGTGTAAATAAATATGTGCTACCATCAGTCGTGTGTGCTCCTTCCTCTACTGCTACAGGGTACAGTGAGACCTCAACTTACGAACACCTTATGTTATGAACGTTTCATCTTACGAAAGTCAAATTTATAAACATTAAAACTTATAATAAGCACTATTTTCATAATACACACCCACCACGGCTGGTCCATCAAGCACACAACCTTCGGATCTGCTGGAGTGATCTTCGGCGGAAGCACACGATCGAACAGCGCTCCAGCCGGCGCTACTTTCACCCACGTCGATCGCCTACTTGGAGCTTTTTGCTGATAATTTTACTATGATAGGACCGAAAAAAAAACTACCACAGGCTCGTGTTCACCGCAAAAAAATATATAAAATAAAATCACCATCGCTGAGAAGAAGGAGATAATTGAAAAACACGAAGGAGGTGTGCGTTTGTGTGATTTAGGGGCCGAGCACGGCTACGCTAAGTCAACCATTGCTACCATTCTCCGGAACAGAAAAGCCATCAAAGGTGCGTCTGTTGCAAAAGGTGTTTCCGTGCTCTCAAAGCGACGGTCTAGGGCAATCGAAAAAGTTCTGTTAATTTAGATTAACGAAAAGCAGCTATCTGGCGACAGTGTGAGTAAAGCTATTTTATGCGAGAAAGCACGGCTAATTCACGCCATTATCGCCAACCTTTTTTGCGCCACGGAGCGGATTAATGTCAGACAATATTTTCACGGACTGGCGGATAAATACAACAAAATAAAATGATACGACAGGCATTGAAACTGTTTTTTTCTTTCTTTTAAATATAATAATAAACGTGTAACCATTGTGTATTTTTATAAAACTTTATTCGCAGAGTCCTGGTAACATCAGCAACAGTCTTAAAACGTAAAATATAGCTACATGCTGTGGAACCTTTGTAAAATACGCTCAGTAGAAGTCATTTGAAGTGATTTTACAAATTGTGGACACAACTTGTCCGGAGGTGTCGCTTGTCCTTTAACAGTGATGAATCTTATGTCATGGCAAGCTCCCGACAAAGCAGCAGGATAGTAAGGGCTTCATATGCACATCAAAAGATGAAGGCTGTCAGTTCAAAAATGTCCAGATGAGGGAAAGTATCAAATAAATAAATAATAAATAGGAAATCCATTTTCTCAAAACTTTTATATTGCCCTAACCCTGTTGATATCTATGCCTCAATGGAATCCAAAGCACGATTAACTGTGATTCGTAATCATCCAGTTTTAAGAGATCAGTCTCCCAGTCTACCACACAGTGGCTTCATTTATTTCCGTAGGTGGATGTGACAAATGGTTGTTGTATCCGCTGCTATTTAGAGACAGTGAGGAAAATGGTGGGTTCGGGCCAAAAACTTCAGAGGAGATATTGTGCAGGGATCCTGGGAGATCAGGCTCAGGACTTGGAGACTCTCCAGGATGTTGGGTCATAATATCAGAGAAGCGCTGCACTTCACTGGATGGATGATGCCCTGGCAGGGGGTGGTCCATACCCACAAGTGGTGTGCCTGCGTGGCCTGAAGAGGGCACAAAGAGGAGATCAACTGGGGTCTGTGCCTGCGATGAGGGTGGTCCCTGGGGAAAGAAGTCATAGTTTCCTCCTGGACCATAAAAATCACTTTGATAATCTGCAGGGAGCAAAAAAAAGTAATTAGGTTACGGAACAACTGCCACAGGAGTAATACATGAAACAGAATATTAATCTTTTTGGTAACAACGGTCACAAAAATGGACATAGTCTATCAAATAGACTAAACTTGATAGATAGAGTCTATCCCATTATCAGGTTTCGGCTCATCATTATTGGTGCATGAAAGGGTTCATTGTGTCACGGTTTCCGAGGTGGTGATGGTGGTGGATCCCAAAAAAAAGCAGGCAGGAGGGAGCAGCAGAGTGTAGCTGACAAATTGTATTGAAGAAAGTCAGCAGGAATAAAATCAGACAGGGTGAAGCAAACACATACAATGACACGACAACGAATAGTCATGCCGGGAGTCCTTTTAACTGCTACTGATTGAAACGACCAACACCTGTGCAGGTGAGGCGGGCCGACAGCGCCACCCGTTGGTCGAGTACCAGATCGTGACACATTGAAGAGACATATTTTTCATTGGCTTGGATGCCTGAACTTTGCCAAAATGAATTATTCTCATAGTCATGGCAAGACTAATGATGGGCATTTAAAGGACAACCGATGCTTCCGGACAAATTCTGTCCATAATTTGTAAAATCACTTCAAATGACTTCTACTGAGCATATTTTACAAAGATTCCACCACATATACAGTAAAGTCTCGTTATATCGATATTGGATATATCGATAGTCCCGGTTATATCGATACTATTTCTATGCACGCCCGGAGAAAATTACATGCAAACAGGGTCGGATATATCGATAGTCCTGGTTATATCGATATTTTTTCGGACTCCCTTGAATATCGATATAACGAGACTTTACTGTAGCTATATTTTATGTTTTAACACTCGCACTGAATGTTCAGTAAGTCTTGTTTTCAAGTTGGTGACGATTTCTGAAGTGACGTCACGTCAGGAAAGCTACTGACCAAGAAAGCGACACACAATGCATTTTGGGTACTTTGTTTGATCTGAAAACTTCGTGTTGACCCATTTTGATGGCGAAATTAGAAGGAAAACATAAATAATGCGATGGTGAATCGTTGTGTGTTGCACCAAGACTACTACTTGATACTCATTGACACAAATTCCCAGCAGACAAATTAGCCCATTTCCAACTGAGCCTGGGCGCCATCTTTCTGGGACACTACATTGGAGTCCTGACGGCTCGAATTGATACGTAAGGACTTCTTTAATTGATTGCAAACATTTATGCTTTCCTCTTCAGAACTGTTTGAATCATATTCATAACTGGATGAGTAACAAGAAAGCATCTTCACAGAATCTGAAGCCATTGTTTTGATTCTCGAGCAGGGCAAGACGTCCTGGCGTGACGTCACGAAAAAGTGGGCGGGGCCTTCTTAAACTCGCCATCTCCGAGGTCATTTTGAAGTACTTTTGGGACACTTTTAACTAATTTTTGTTTGTGTTTTGCACTTGACTAAAAATATCAGCCTGCGTGTTTTGGGCATTTTAGATGCTACAAAACGTTTTTTTATGTCAGTTAGGAAACAAAAAAACGCTGTTGGTTGCCCTTTAAAGGCGTCAGTCAATGAGGTTTATTTCTGACGATAACGGACAAGTTCTCAATTCATGTCAACTCATTATGGAGGACTTTAAAACGAATAAAACGAACAAGTGCACCAAAACATTCATTCATTTATTCATTCATTCTTTAATTCATTCATCATCTGACCCGCTTTATCCTCTCTAGGGTCGCAGGAGGTTATGTAACCTATCCCACACTCACACCTAGGGACAATTAAAGTGTTCAATCAGCTTGTGATGCTGTTTTAGGAATGGGAATGTGGGAGCAAATCGGACGAACCGGAGACAGTAAAGCTAAAAATCAAGTTTCATGCCAAAGTATTTGATCCTCTCCTCTTTCATCTGGAACTGCTTTATGTAACAAAGAGGGGATAGAAAGTGCTGAAGAATGAATGTCTCTCTGTGTCTTTGTGTTGTCATGTTATTTGTTATTTAGTTTTTTTTGTTCTTTTGACTTCAAGACGCCGCCGCGAGAGTGGCTGTCTTTCCAGCAGCTCCTATGTTTTGCTTTTCTACTTTCATTTCTTTCATAACTTTGCTGCTGTGAAATGTAAATGTCTCCACTGCGAGACTAATAAAGGCAAATCCAATCCAATCCAAAGTATAAAAGTGAGTTTTGAGATGTATTCTTAAGTGGGGCAGCGATGGAGCTTGCTGAATGTTAAGTAGGAGGTCATCCTCAAGAGAGGGACCAGCAAGGGAAAAGGCCATAACCCTCCCTTAGCCTCTGCTTGGTTTGTGGTGCCTCTTATACGTCTGTGTAGGCGCTCAGTCCTACAAGAGTGGTCCATCGAGGAAAAGGTTTCTTCAGCCGTCATCTGTACTTCTTTGAAGGTGTCGAACGTTTCGCTCCTCATCCGAAGCGCTTTGTCAATGAACGAAAGTTGTGCTGGTAACCCTTGCTCTCTCTACATATATCCCTAATTGGAGAGGTTGTGGCGCCAAACCTCGATTCTAATACGCATGTCCCTGGTCTATGGTTGGGGGAGCCGTAGACAACTCCCTGAAGCCAATCTAATTATCTCTTTGTCATCTGTCTGATCTTCCCTTTCACTCTGCCTCTCTGAAATTAAATCCTGGTTTACTCATAATGTCCTCAAACTTAACAGCGAAAAAATTGAAATTGTCCTCGTTGGTAACAAATCTACCTTGAGCAAAGCTAACAGTTTCTCTCTCACTCTTGATAATGCGACCATTTCTCCCTCCCATCAGGTGAAAAGCCTAGATGTCATTGTTGACAATACACTATCTTTCCACTAGCATATAAATAACTTAACCCGATCTGCGTACTTCCACCTACGCAATATCAATCGTCTTCTCCCGTCTCTCACTCCTCACACCACGGCTATCCTTGTTCATAGTCTTGTCACCTCCCAGATTGACTATTGCAATTCACTTTCTCTTTGGTGTCCCTCAGAAACTTCTCCATAAACTTCAACTCGTCCAGAATTCTTCAGCTCAGATCATCACCAGAACCTCATTCTTTCACCACAATACCCCATCCTCCAAAAGCTCCACTGGCTGCCGGTCAGATATAGAATAAACTCTAAAATTCTTCTTTATACATTTAAAGCTATCCATAACCTTGCCCCCCATACCTATCTGACCTTCTTCAAATTTCTATTCCCTCTCGTTACCTCAGATCCTCTTCCTCCCTCCACCTCTGTGTGCCCCCCTGCCCCCTACTCGTCTCAGCACGATGGGTGACAGAGCCTTCAGCTGCTCTGCCCCAAAACATTGGAACTCACTTCCTCCCAACATTCGTAACATCGATTCTCTTCCACCTTCAAGTCCCATCTCAAAAGCCACCTCTTTAAAATTTCATTTTCTGTGTAGCTCTTTTTTTGTATTTATAATTGGTTATATTTTATGACTTCTTTCTTTCCTTTCATCTTCCTTTCATAACTTTGCTGCTGTCAAATATAAATTTCTCCACTGCATGACTAATAAAGGTTAATCCAATCCAATCCAAGGATGTGAGGGTTTGTTTCACCATCTCTTTCATGTACAGATTTGCCACTATGGGTGAAACTGTTGAGCCCAGAGCACAGCCATGGTTCTGTTTGTTAACATTTTCTCTTCATTAAAAGTATGTAGTATGAAGGCAAATTCCCAATAATTGGCAGATGTGGTCCCGTTTAAATTTGAATATTTCAAGCAAATAAGACTAATCCAGCAATCTCGTCCTCACCACTGAGACTGTTGCTGATGTAGGGACAGATGAGCTCTCTCTTTACATCGACATACATCAAATGTGGTGATTTAACCAATCAGATTTCGAGTTGACAGCCCAAAAGGAGTACCAACGGCTTCTTGCAGGCGCTGGTCAACGTGAGAATTTTCACAAAATATGATTGGCTCGTCACTAATCAATCAGAGTTTGGTAAAGCTGCTCTTATCACTAGCCGCTAGAGACAAGAGCATACTGGCCAAAGCTAGTCAATATTCTATGGGTCCTGCAATTTGAATGAAAATGACAAAAACCCTGGCACTATAGAGTGGACACATTTTTGCACATCGTCTGTAGTGTAAGATGCAGGGACGCCCACATGGTGTGTGCATGCGTGTACACGCCGTAAGTGTGGGAGTGTGTGTCGCGTGTGTGTGTGTGTGTGTGTGTGTGTGTGTGTGTGTGTGTGTGTGTGTGTGTGTGTGTGCGTGCGTGTACGTCTGTGCGTGAGTGCGTGCGTGTTTGTGCTCCCTTATTAATCTTATTAATTTACTGTTTATTTTTAAAGCCCTGACGGGCCCATTTTCTCCGTCAAAGCATTAAATAGAAATCACAACTTGAGTGTGGACGACGTGATTTGTAAATTACACTGGAAGTAAATCAAACAAACTAAAGTCGTCTGTCCGTGTACAGTATATAGGCTCACTCATAACATGAAACAAAGGAAATTAATGAGGGAGGATGAATAGAATTGACTCCATGCAACAAACATTGAAAGTTTACCGGGCAACCAAATGTGGGAGGGCATTCCACTTTGAGTGACAGTCGAACACACCTCCATAATAAGAGAAAGGTCCGTTCGGAATGAGCTCCCCAGGTTCCAGGCGGTCAACCAGCGTCCTCATCCGCCTTGGGCTCCTGAAAAAAGCATGCCTGCGTGCTCCCAGTGCGCTCAGCTGCTTCATACGCCTCTCTTTGGAACGGCGGTTCTGGAACCAGACCTGCACGTGCATTGACGCAGAATTATCTCATATGCAGACGGCATTTTGACTGAAATACCATGTTTTGGACCAATAATTTGAGTGGAGATGAGAAGAAATTTTTGTCAATATACATTTGTTGGATTCTTGCAGTCGTTTGTAGTCAGGAACACTATCATTTTTCTTTCTGTATTTTTAATTTGCTATATTGTCAATCGCGTTCAACCTTGGAAAATATAGCTTTTGAGTCATATTCTCCTCTGTGAGGAAGTGCTACCCAAAGCAAACAGGGTGAGTTCATTCGTTCAATACTCTGCTTAATTTGGTGAAAACTGGTGTAAATAGTGACCTGTAACTTCACAAGTTTGTTGTTTGATGATGTCAACTGCAGTACCATGAAGTGCTGAAAAAAATGTTCACAACAAAAATCAAGGTCATATATATATATATATAATATAATGAAATGTTATTTAATCAACATTGAAGTACTGTTTGTGCCTTATTTTCTTTTAATCATTTGATGTGTAATCTTGGATTCCACCATAATGTCTTTTTTTATTTCATGAATAATTTGTTTGTTTTTAGTAATTTTGACCTTGATTTGCAACTTGTAGCGAGTAAGTACATTGAAATGTATTCTCTTGTATTTATCAAGTATATGCTTATCACAGAATGTTTTTTTTAAACAGCAGAGTATAATTTGTTGTTTTTTCTGTTTTGTTTTGGTGTCGTGTTTATTTCACATCTTTATCACGATATGTTAATTACTAAAAAGAACTGCTTTGGTAAGTAGACATGCTGTGCATTTTGATACTGTTATAATGAATGTTTCATAAAATGTAATTTCACCTCTCAAAAACTATGACGTAATTAGTTGCCACAAAAAGAAAATGGTATTTTCACCTTGTTGGGTTTTACAGTGTATACGTTTTTGAACTACGTACGATCACGACAGTCACATGTTGACCACTGAGTGATTACAATTTCCCGCAGCACGGATTGGACGAGCAATGTTAAGTGATAATGTGCAGCCAGTGTTGGCCAAGCGGGCGTGTCATAACAAAGTGACATTTGGAGTCAGGTGTGTCTGAACCTCCGTGCATGCATGACAGAAGCTCCCCGGCGACCGATTCACCGAACTCATATAGGGTTTCCTCGAACCCAGGTTAAAAACTACGGATATTTGTATTAAACCGATCTTGCCGCAGAGGCAGTCATAAAATCATTTGCACAACATGCATGACTGTTGCAAGTTATTCATACAATACGTATGCTGACCCTCTCCACAAAATAAAACATGAAGAATAGTAATTCCACTTAACATTAATATATTACGGTAAAATGAATGACATCGCGAAATGTGTGTTATGTTTGGATCCAACATAATATTAAAAACACTTCGTCGTCGAAATTGACATATTCAAACTTAATTACACACATGCTTTAAAATGTATATTATTACTCGTCACCAATAAAAAAGGTGCATTCCGAACGGAGCATGTGTTACTCAAGTTTGTATCGGTTTCGTGAAATGTGCATGACTTCACACTTGGTTCGCATTTGGATCGAAAAATTAAACGTCTCGATCTGATCGCATAAATTTGTGCTGTCCAAAATCCGCAGCATCGTCACAGCCTGGTCCCGCTTTGTGAATGTGCCTTTCAATGTGCATCAGGCATCTAAAATAAAGTGGTCTAAAAAATTCCCTCCATTCTGTCGGGATGTGACTTTTTTTTAATAATAAGAATTCATCACACATTTTCTAATACCATATTAAAGTGCATTAAATAGCTTTCAAATATTGTATAGATTGTTGTTCTATGACAAATAAGGAAATAATGGACTTTTTAATTTTTGAAATATGAGGGGATTTTCTGCCTGTAATTACAGTTAAAACAATGAAAATCTGTGACCGAACACCGAATTTCTGAACACAGTCACTATTTTAGTTATTTAAGTTATTAATTTGAATAATTTAGCGATCATTTAGTTGAATTTATATTAAATCGTCTGTATTCTTCAGTATTTGGTATCTAAAGCGAAATATAAGCAACAGATTAGCAAATATCAACGATCGAATGCAGGCAGATTTTCGTCAGAAATCAAAAACGGCTGTCACTGAAAACGACGAAAGAAAATTGCGAGCTCTAGGAATACATATGCTAATTATTCCGTCTGCTTTAAACTTAGCAGTTATGGAGTAAAATATATATTCTGCCACTTCTATGAGTTATAAAAGTACAACTTACTTACCTTTATAAACTGTCGTATTAGCAAAAAGAGCGTAAACTTCAATACATTTTCCCCGTTTCTCGTTGTCGTATTCGGAAATTTCAAGAACAATCATGGAGGGAAACGTGTGTCATACGTCATCATAAGATGCATGGCTTGGAAAATCCCACCAAAAACCATTACGTACTTCACAAAAATGCAATGATATACGACTGCGAGTACAGAGTGCGCTCGCTTCGCTGGACAGAAACAATCGCGGTGGAATGTAGGTCACGGTAGCGAACCAACATTCTGTCATCAGTGGCCAATCTTAGCTTTTCCGAATTTCACATGACTGCCATGGAATGGAATGGGCTGTTTTGTCTGATGATGAGCAATCAAGCAGCTGAGGCAAGGCGGGGTGTCCTGTCTGGTGTAATGGCGTGTCACTTTTCCCTAACCTGCTTGTTGCATCAGCGCTAATGGCCACATAACAAAAATCCACTTACAGGACCGTGTTCAGCCGCCGAATTTTATTTCCATCATGCATGTATCATTCAAAAGCTATACGGGAGCCTTGTTATTCACGTTCATGCCAAACCAACAACAGTCTACGACACCCAGGTGTCGGGAACCTATATGGCTCGCGATCCATATATGGGTCTTATGATCATTGCATCTGGCTCGCAGATAAAACGTCATATTTATATTCTCGCTTTTTAGCTGTTCATTTCCTGTTTGGGCGGCAGTTGTCGGAAAGCGCAATTTTGATTGGATGATACTGACCAATGGCCGTTGATGTCGAAACAGATAAACGCCCCCTTTTAAATAAGGCAGTCGAGTAAAAAAAATGACGTTAAATGGACGGAAGGATTTGCCTTTGTGGAGAGAAAAAGTTCTGCAGTGATTCTAATTTGCAATGAAACAATGCCATGAATGAAACAGTTGAATTCCGCTGGCATTTTGACAAGCCCCATGCTAACGTTAGCATCAATATACTTATATGAGAGACAGCAGGAAGCAAGCGTGCAAGCTAATGAGCAGTGTGCAGGCTAGCTAACAGGAGCTTCGCCTATGGACCTGGCAAGTTGACTTTCATTCCGATCGTTTAGCTGTGTCATGATCTGGTTGGCGACCCACGGGTGGCGCTGTCGCCCAGCCTGCACCTGCACAGGTGCTGGTCGTCCTGATCAGTGGCGGATTGCCACATTCGGATTGGCGACAAACGGGTAGCGACGTCAACCCTGCCTGCAGCCTCGCAGGTGCTGGTCATTTTAATCAGTGACAATTAAAAGGACTCCAGGCACGAGCATCCGGTGTCGGGTTATTGTTTGTTGTATACAATTGTATGCTGTATATGCGTTTGTTTCATCTGGCAGACTTTTACTCTTGGTCTTTGTTTTGATACTTTGTATTTTCCTGTTTGAAAGATTTTGATATTTTACATTCTGTTCCTGTTGACTTTATTTTAATACAATTTCTCAAATACAACCTGCTCCTCCCTCCTGCCTGCTTTTTGGGATCCACATCTGCCATCACCACCTTGCAAAACATGACAGGCTGGATTTGTCTTGGATCACGAGGAACAGAAAACTCCTCATTTTAATGGTGAGTATTATCACAAAGTTATTTTAAATAATATATTCTGACATTTTGTTGTAGTGTGCGTGTGCCTGTGCGGCTCTCAATGACAAACATTTCTAAATATTTTAATTGTATGGCTCTCTTAGACCCCTGATCTACGTGTTAACTCTCACATCAACAGTACGAAATTCGGTTTGCTAAACCACTGTTATACTGTAATGTGAATGTTGTTGTTTTTTGTTTTGCTTACCTGGATAACTCTCATGTTGAGGCCAGTTTCCTGTGCCAGTTGCTCCCTGATGTGTCGGGTAGGTTTGGGAGTTGCAGCAAAGGCCGCCTTGAGCGTCTCCAGTTGTTTGGCCTTAATTGTCGTCCGCGGACCTCGCCGCTTGCCGCCCAAATTTTGATCGTCGTTCTCGTTATTTACAGTTTCCTTGTCCGAGAGGGCGGAAATCTCCGTTTCCTTGAGAACAACGTCGTCCTGTAGGTGATCTTGGGAATCCGGGGACAAACTCGGGTCGCTGCACGTCGTTACTGAAATGTAAAATCAAAATGCTTTTACATAGATTTTATTAGAAACAAATACAATAAGTATTATAATTCAAAAAATGCGATCATGGGTAACTTTGCTGCTGTTACTTCCGGTGGCGGGAATGGCTGCCGATGCTCACTGGCACGAAAAATAAAACAATCCCGTGACTGTAAAGTGTCCTTCAGAGTATGGAAAGGCGCTTAAAAATTAAATGTATGATTATAAATCGTTTCATAAGCATTTCTAAATATCGATGGATGTGTCATTTGTTTTAACACATAAACACCTCTCTGTCAAGTGAAGGCAGCCGCACCACATTTCATTGATTTATCATGCCTCTTACATATAAATTAACACGCGCATGCGCACAGTCACATTTACATTGACATTATCATACGCTTACGCGCACGCACGCACACACACACACACATACTTGGGCAAAACGCATACACGCAATGTGTCCACGCGGATTTTCTTACCTGAAAGGAGGTTTGTGTCTTTCACACTGCTGTTGCTCAGGTAATCGTCTTTGCAAAGGAATTTGTTTTCCTCTATTATGTAGAGCTCTTCGCCTGTCGAGAGCAGCTTATTGCACATCATGCACGTGAAACAGTTCAGGTGAAACACGTTGCTCCCAGCCCTCCGGACCAAGTCGTTTGGAGATATGCCCTGTGAACACCCGCCACACTTGGTGCCGAATCGCCTGGACGAGTAGAATGAAATAAAATGTATTATTATTATTATTATTTAATTTAAAACAGCTTCTTATCTTACAGTGTTTTGTCGGTGTTCAAATACCTAACATGTTTCGGCATCTACTTCCGCCTTCGTCCAGTAGACGCCGAAACATGTCAGATATTTGAACACCGACAATACACTGTATGTAAGATAAGAATCTGTTTTAAATTAGATATCAAGTAGACGCGATGAACTTAATTATTATTATATCAGTTACTTCCGGGTTGAGTGAACGCTGGTGCGTGTGGCTGCCGCTGCTCACCCACAGAAAAAAAATATCCTGTGATTGTAAAGTGTCCTTGAGAGTTTTGAAAGGCGCTTATAAATGAAATGTATTGTTATTATTATTATTATTATTATTATTATTAATAAACAAATGTCATTGCTTATGTGTCGTTTTGAATTATGTTTAAGCAGGATGAAATTGAACCGGGCCGATTCGGCGAATATTATTTTATTAAGGAGATATTAGGGCAAATAAAAAATATTCGCCAAAATACATTATGGTTACTCAGATTTTCCCAGATTGCCTGATAGAATATTGGTTGTGAATATAATTTTTTAAATCCTATTTTTCTGAGCATCATCCTAAACAAACGAACTGCAGTTATACATAGGAACACTGATTTATTTTCCGAAAATGTTGTTGGTGTCTGAATTCGATGTCAAGTGATTATAGATAAGACTCAATTGGAACTCATTTTATGAAAGAGATTGTGTATATCCTACACTGTTTGAGACGTGAAATGGCACGCGTGAATTAAAATCTGATGACGTGGAGGCTCGAATGTCAAGTCAAAGTCCGCGGCATTTTTCCTCAGCGTTTAGCGATGTGTATTGAGTGTATATTGTATTACGCATCGTCGATTGCCGTCTGCAATCGCGTTGTTTGTGGGCCTTTTAAACAGTTTGCTATTCCAATCCACTTATCGTGTCGCGCCCGAACTGAGCAAACATCACAGGGTTGCGGCCCGGGTTTGATCCTGGGTGCCTCTCATCGCTTTTAAAGTGTGATTTTTTTCTAAATTTCCCTAAGAGCCCCCCTGCCGAGTCAACACGCATGCGTTTCATGGTTCGATGTTTTGCATAATAATACAAATTAAGAAGCGTTTCATTACACCGGTTGTCTTGCAAGTCCTCGCGTTAACCATGACGCACCCGCTGTGCGTTCAGTGCATTGTATATAAAGATTGAAAAATTGACACGAAAGATAGATGATGGGTCGTTTTTTCACTTGTCTATATAATATAATAATAAATAGGTAAATATGTAGGTAGATGGATGGGCGGACTGATGGATGGATGGATGGTCGGGCGGGCGGGCGCATGGATCGATGGATCGATACATAAAACGTGTTAATTTTAAACGGTATCAAAATGTTATTTATATATTACAATGATATGACAGAATTTGAAAATATTATATGTGCATATTTTCAAACAAGATAATGACATATGTTATTTTTTTTAAATAATACAAGGTTAAACTCACCAGTGGCTCGTTGTGATCATTGTGTGAATCTTACCTAAAGAAGTCATTTTTGCAGTATAATCTCCCCTCTCGAGAAAAACATTTGTCTGTCAAATTGCACTGACATTCGCAGCACTGGACACACTTGACGTGCCAGGCTCGGTCCAACACGTTGAGCAGAAAGCGGTCCATGATGGGCCTTTCGCACCCGGCGCAGTGCACCATGGCTTTGGTTTGGTTACTACTCCAATCACGGCAAGACGATTCAGCAACGTGGGCCAAGCAATGGCCGCCTGGGTCGCCCTGTCATTCGCCCGAGGCTCCCCGCTGTCAATGTGCGTGCTGACGCTGGTCTATCCGGTGCCACCTCAAATTTCCTTCATGCGTCGCGAAGGTTTACCGTCTGAAAGGCAGAAAAGAATGGATGCTGACTGCGTTTTATTTCATTGATGAAGAAAGAAACACTCCGTCTTTGGGTCCAGAGGATGCCTGTTGGTGGAATTAAAAAAAAAAAAAAAACAGATTTCAACACCCGGCTCAAAAAAAAGTAATAGCCAGGTTTACTCTGGCTTCGATGTCGGATGAAAATGTCACGAAATTCAGAATTGGTTCCCCAGTCAAACTTGCTCTTGAAAATAACGAATGCACTGTAACGTCGGCAATGGTAAGCGTATCCACGGTCAACGATCCTTTGTGCTCAGCTGGCCAAGATGCGCTGGTGACTCCAGTCAATGTGTGTAAAGGTGGGATGCATGCCCACCCGGGCTACGTGCGTCTGCGTGGTGATGCGATAGATCTCAAGTACAATGCCTGCCTTCAGACACTTCGACCGGGACCATATTGCCAGCCCTCTGGCGTCATTCCTCGGCTCGACCAATCGGCGCTGCGTGATCCCAGTCAGAATCCCCAGCAGCCTCGCCTTAACCCAACCAACTGCTCGCTATTCAAGCTTTCCCATCACCAAGTATACACACAAACTCATCACGTGTTCACCCAAAGTGTATCGGGGTGATCAGTGTAAGGCTGAAGGCGAGCTTCCGTGGCAGAAGAGGTGCCTCTCGGCTGTTGAGCATGTTTGTCCTCTGGGCGGAGGAGATACGTGAACAGGTAGCATCTTATACAGGATCGGCGAGCCGGAGTTGCATGTTGCATGGCTGATTCCTCTCATTTTTTTGTTTCGAGGCACAGGTGTGAAATTGAAACGTACAATCTGTACATCTGTTGGAAGAGTAAAGATGCTTTGGGGAATATTTAGGTTACTATAAATCGTGGGTAAAGCAATATTGAAGCTGCAAAACATTTGATGTCTGTAAATATTATATTAGCTTCAGGCGACGCTGTTTCTTTTAGAAAGACATTTGCTATTTCATTAGTTTTAAAAATCGACTCTGATTATATGGTGTGTAGCTAAAATTTCAAGAGAAATATACTTTCAAATTATGAACAGCTATGCTCGTTGGTTTGCGTCCCCAATATTTCTGGCCATTCAACAGAGCAGTATCAACCTGCAGTTCAAATAATTCTCACTTCAATTGAAGTAATGGTAATTTCGTATTCAAAATAATTGTTCCAGCTGTCCACATTTAGCATATATCGCCCTGTAGCATCCCCTTCTAAGCTACCGCATTACAAGGCTCCCTCCCATGCCTGCCCAGATGCCTCGCCGAGCTTGTGGGATCACCCTCCTTTGTCTACCAAGACGTGTTAAAGGACTGATAGAAAAAGAAGACCGATAAGGCTTCAAACATTAATTATTCTTGTCGCTGCATGCTCAACGATGACCAAGCAGTGAGAACTATTATATCGTGTGTTGGGGATACTATAATTTGAATACCCCCGCCCCCGCCTAGGCAGCTTTCATCCGTTGGTCCTGCACCAGCAGCAACTCATTAGCATGGACGTCACCAACAGACGTCTTGGGTCTACACGCCTCAGACGTCTGTCAATTGAGATAATATATGAGTTATTTAGCCATCATAGTGAGGCGTGTGCGCAAATAGAAAATCAAAATGGAATTATTGGTTTCAAATATCTTGACGGACCTCAAGGAATTTCACCTTCTAATAATTACAATACATTTTATTTCTAAGCACCTTTCAAAACATTTTAAATGAAACCACAACAAGACGACTACTACTACTATTACTAATATCACTACTATTAATAATATAAGAATAATAACAATAATAATAAAGGCAAACCCATAACACTACTACTACTACTACTACTAATAATAATAATCAACCCAACCATTTTCCAGACCGCTCAATCCTCGTTAGCGGCGCAGGGGGTGCTGGAGCCTATCCCAGCAGTCTTCGGGCACGAGGCTGGGGGAAGGGAACCCTGAATTGTTTGCCTGCCAATCGCAGGGCACACAGACAGAAAAACAACCATCGTGCTCACACTCTCACCTAGGGACATTTGGAGTTTTCAATCAGCTTGCCATGCATGTTTTTGGAATGTGGGAGGAAACCGGAGGACCCGGAGAGAACGCACTCAGTCCACACAGAAAGGCCGGACCAGGTATTGAACTCACGACCCTTGACTGTGAAGTCGGCGTGCTAAACACTCGACTAATTGACCGCCTATATACCGCCGATTGACCGCCGATATATAGTGGGCGGTCAATTAGTCGAGTGTTACTACTACTAGTACGACTAACACTACCACTACTACTACGATGACGACAATGATTACTACTACTACTACTACTACTAATATGACTACTACGATTACTACAACTACTACGACTACTACTACTACTACTAATAATAATAATTAATAATAACAAATGGTGATGATAAATAACAACAGGAGGAACATAAATAAGTACGTATATAACATAAGAAACCTCACCACATACAGACTTAATTTTATTTTCGTATTAATCCATTTGACAGCATTTAGCAGTGCGGATCTTGTACTAGTGCTGAAATAATAATCTGGCAAATACAAATTATTTGAGGGTGTGATACCAGCAAATGCTCTTTCGGTTGTTTTATGAAATTTTGGGAATGGTGTTTATTCTTTTATTATTTTGGTTTATATTTATTGTGTCGCCCGCTGTGAAGAAAGTACATACTCGAATTACAATTGCCGGGCCATACCGTTGTAAAGCGGCCCAGGAGATTTGGGTTTATGAAGTACAAAGAAGTGAACTGGCAAACAGCGAGATAATTAATCTGACATAATGCATGCAATCATTAATTCACTTCAAGACGAGATCACCACCTCAGAGTAACATGTCAAATAGGGGCGCCTACATCGCAAATAGGCGGAAACTGTAAAATAATTTTACTTTGTGAATGTATTTTGATGATTGAGAAAGATGAACGCCTCTGCAACCATAACATTTAAAATTGAAAGTGGCTGATGTAAACACACGCACGGATGAAACAAGTGTCTTACATAAGAGTGAAGAGCGTGGTCGCGGCGGGGTACAGCCGTGAAAAAGCTAAAGGGCGTTGTTTTTAGAAACAAATCAATACACAAGCACATATAATTTGAAATGATTCACGATTGTAAAAATAGCAAAACAACGAAAATACACACGGATAATATGTTTCGACAACAAATATGGACCTTATAATTTAGCGTTGCCACACAAATGTTTTATTAAAAAATTGAATAATTTCGTTGTTTTAAATTAAACACGAACTTGACAGCCAACATCAGTTCCTGTCTGGTCCCCTTTCAACCCCCCCCCCCCCCATCCTCTGTGGTTAGTCAGCGATGTGAACTCATCACGGATAAATTGAGCCGACAGTAACGCTAAGCAAACATTTTCTCGAGTCACAACGTTCTGTGGCAGTCTGTATCGAGAGAAATCCAACAGGATTTATTGACCATGTATGCCTGCAGCTGTTTGATCCAAGTCCGTAGTCAGTCGACTCCCCCAGCACCAAACACCCCTCCTTACGCCCGCACATTCAATCATCAACATTCAAAGGATGTCTTGATGACCCGAATTGGACATTTGGGTGAAAATCGTGTGCATCAATTCCCATTTTTAAATATATACTCTCGATATATTTGTCTGAAATTCAAAAAGCCAGTCTTACTGGTGGTGGTGGTGGTGGGGGGGGGGGGGTGTTGTACCGGGTTGGGCGTTCCCGAGGTCACAATACAATTCAATTAAAAAGTTGTTTTAGTTGATCATTTTGATGACCTTGAATATGCCCTCTCTGATCCATATATTTTGACAGATTGGTTGACTGGTCGATAGAGGTAATGAACTCGTTTGTGATTCAGTGAGAATTCAAATGGCGTCCAATGAGAGCACGCAGTGACGTCATCACGCAGCTTCCTGCCGTGAACTCAAAATGTTTGAGTAAACGATTGCCATGAACACAAAAGTATTGATCTACTGCAAATTAAAAACGCAGGACTCATTCAAAAACTCAAAACGTTTGAGTTTTTGAAACCAAAAAATCGGCTTTTGAGTTGACTGACCTCAATGACTTCCCCATGCGCATTACAATAACACATCCGGGTATTTCACCATATCTGGAGGCAAGTGGGACTCCCCAAACTACGGAAAAACTACGACAACCACTTCTACAACAAATACTATTTCATACCTGTCAACCTTGACTAATAGCTGCCTTTATAAATGATTATAATTCCCGTATAAAAGTTGTGTATATATAGGAGTACTTTTGTTGGTTTGCCGTGACAATAGTAGCGATCGGTGTCATCATTGTCGTTGATGTCTACCAGCAGTTGAGACAAACTTGAATTGAGCCAAAATGGTCTTTGTGAAACCGGTTCACTATTGTTTTCATTATTCTCCCGTAAAAATAACAAAGTACGCCCTCCATTATTTGGAAATGATTAATTTCTATCTATCTATCTATCTATCTATCTATCTATCTATCTATCTATCTATCTATCTATCTATCTATCTATCTATCTATCTATCTATCTATCTATCGAGAGAGCTGCAGTGGCACCTTGGCTTACCTGGTTCCCATGCAGACAGTGTGTAAGGTGAAAAGTGTGTATCCCGAAAATTAATTTCCCATAGGAAACCATTAAAATGAGAATAATGCGTTCCCAGGTCCCCATAAAACATAATTTTCTACTTTCTAATTTTGTAAGCCTTAAAACTACACAAAATATACCTTATTTTATTTATAATAAATGTGTTATGGTATTATATTTAAAGAAATAAACTGTACTGTACAATAAAGCCATTTCATTTACCTTTGTGATGGTCGCTAATGGCTTGATGGAATGGAGTGTCCGGTTTCCTCAGCATTAAAAACTTGATGAGGAACATAGGCTTCTTTCACCATCTTGAGGAATGATCCATTGTTGGTGCTTTTTCTGTGAGAATTGTATCAAGTTCTTCATCAATTGTAAACTGTTTAGCTTGGTTGATCACTTTTTGCATCAAGTGTACAGATGACTTGTGTGGGTTATTTGTGGAGCCTGAACAAATGTGTGAGAGTGTGAGAATAGTGAGGAAATGGATAGAAAACGGTTAAAATATCCCATATATTTTAACTGTTTTCTATCCATTTTCTCACTATTCTTACACTCTCACACTTTTGTTTTTTGTTTCAAGCTCTGTCATCTCCCTTTCGTGTGTGTGTGTGTTTTCACACTCCCTCCCTGTCTGCCTGTCTCTTTAATGTTTAACCCCCCCCCCCCTACTGCTGGGTTCTTGACCAATCACGTGGCTTCAACTGAAGGCTTTAACCCCCCCCCCCCCGCCCCCCGCTGTCAACTCGCAAGTGACATGAGCAAAGAGATGGTTTCGGTGTTCGAAAAAATCGCTTTTCGAACAGGGTCCCGGAACGAATTATGGTCGAGAACCGAGGTACCACTGTATGTATATGTATACGTATTTGTATATGTGTCACGGTTTGCGAGGTGGTGATGGCGGGTGCGGATCCCAAGAAGCAGGCAGGAGGGAGCAGGAGGTTGTTTGACAAATTGTATTAAATTAAAGGTCAGCAGGAACAAAATGTAAAACGTCAAAATTATCTGAACAGAAAAAATACAAAGTATCAAAAGAATACCAAAAGTGAAAGTCCGCCAAGGTTAAACAAACACATACACAATGCATGCAGCAAACAATGAACCGACAACGGATGGTCGTGCCGGGTGTCCTAAGTGACAGTGATTATAACGACCAGCACCTGCGAGGCTGCCGGCAGGGCTGACGTGGCTACGCGTTGGTCGCCAATCTGATCGGGACGACCAGCACCTGTGCAGGTGCAGGCGAGGCCGACAGCGCCCCCCGTTGGTCGCCAACCAGATCATGACAGTATCCCCCCTTCAAGGGGCTCCTTCCAGAAGTCCCAACAGTCTCCCAAAAGGTCCACTCGCCAGGGAATGGTCGGTGGAGAGGGCAACCGCTGCCTCTCCAGCATACGACGGGCGGCGGCCTGATGGGAACGGGACTCGGCTTGGGGTGGACGAAGACGCGGCACGGATCGTCGTGGGCATGAGTGCGATCCCTCTCGCACATTCACGCGACGGCGCATGGCTCTACGTGGACGTCGAACTGCCAGGCGCAGAATGGCACCCCGTACGGCCGTATGGGACCAGGTCTCGGCCGGACGCCGACGTGGACGTGAACTGCCCGGCTCCGGGGGAACGAGACCAGTCCAGAGCCGCTCCGGGATCCAGCGGTTAGTGGGGTCTCGGACTGACGTTGACACGGACGTTGCATGGCTCGTCGTGGATGAGACTCAATTCGTCATGCATGACGACAGCGTGGCTGGACGTGGGCGTGCAATGCCAGTCACCCAGTGTCACCCTGGACGGGCACCTGGAAGGAGGTCTCGGCCGGACGTTTACGTGGACGTTGCGGCTCGTCGAGTGACGCAATTCAAACTCGACGAGGCTTTCGCTAACGTGGACGTAGCATTGCCAGGCACAGGGTGGAAATGAGACGGGTCTGATGTACCTGCGGGATCCGATGGATGGTCGGTTCATTCTTTGCTGCTTGTTTGCTGCATGCATTGTGTATGTGTTTGTTTAACCTTGGCGGACTTTTACTTTTGGTCTTCTTTTGCTACTTTGTATTTTTTCTGTTCAGATGATTTTGATGTTTTACATTTTGTTCCTGCTGACCTTTATTTTAATACAATTTGTCAAACAACCTCCTGCTCCCTCCTGCCTGCTTTGTGGGATCCGCACCGGCCATCACCACCTCGCAAACCGTGACAATATGTATATGTGTATGTATATGTATATGTGTATGTATATATATGTGTATATATGTGTGTATATGTATATATGTGGATCCCAAAAAGCAGGCAAGAGGGAGCAGCAGGTTGTATTTGAGAAATTGTATTAAAATAAAGTCAACAGGAACAAAATCTAAAACATCAAAATCATTCAAACAGAAAAATACACAGTATCAAATAAAGACCAAGAGTAAAAATCTGCCAAGATGAAACAAACACATGCACAACATAAAATTCATACACATTGCATACAAAGCATAGAGAGCATACAACAATGACCCGACAGCGAATGGTCGTGCCGGGAGTCCTTTTGAGTGTCACTGATTGGGAACGACTGGCACCTGTGAGGCAGCAGGCAGGGCTGACAGCGCTACCCGTTGGTCGTCAATCCGAACGTGGCAGTCCGCCACTGATCGGGACGACCAGCACCTGTGCAGGCGGGGCTGACAGCGCCCCCCGTTGGTCGCCAACCAGATCATGACAGTACCCCCCCTTCAAGGGATTGCTTCCAGAAGTCCCAACAGTCTCCCAAAACTCGCCAGGGAACAATGGTGGAGAGGGTGTGTCACTTGAGACTTGAGGGCAGGGCTCGAGTGACGAAAGGAAAGCGGGGAGGTTGGATCCAAAATACACGGCGAGACAGATTCTCATGAACAAAAGTCTTTACTGAGACAAAGATGACAGCAGGATGAGGTAATTGGTAGTGATAGATAACGGCAGACCTGACGGCACGGTAGTAGCAAGGGTGGCTTTGAGAATACTCCGACGGATGCGGAGTGCATGCGGTACATATGTCATATACAGTAAAGTCTCGTTATATCGATATCGGATATATCGATATTCCCGGTTATATCGATACTATTTCTATCCACGCACGGAGAAAATTACATGCAAACAGGGTCGGATATATCGATAGTCCCGGTTATATCGATATTTTTTCGGACTCCCTTGAATATCGATATAACGAGACTTTACTGTATATATATATATATATCTCAGTGGTGGGCCAGCAAGGCCTTCTCTGCTGGCCTAACATAATCAGACATCATTATCATAATTATAATAAAAGTCAATTTCATTAAAAAAGTATTTTTTCTAAATATATATATAATTATTCTACATATTGTTTTCTTGATGTTATATTATATCCATTTGGTTATGCTCCTTTCAGTGTTGTAGTTTTAGCGCTACATGAAATTAACCATAACCAAACGGACGAAATCTAGACAATGGCTATTGGAAGGGAAGCACGAAAGCCAAACCCTTCGTTTAGATTAATGGCGTTTGTGTGCTTGTTCTGCTGTGGTAGTAGTGGTGGTGGTGGTGGGGGGTGGGTTAAAGGGCTGGGTTCATTAACGATTAGAATGTGTGGCGATAACCAATTCCTTTCAGATATTATCGCCCGCTAGCCAATGCTCAGGGGACGAGCTGCATGTCTGTCGAGCTCCAGATAGCTGCTGAGCAGGCACGGGGCGGAGAGTTGGCCGCTACTTGATACAGCCGAAGAGGGATCGCAGGTTGCTCAAAAACTAAAATGAGAGTAAGAACAAACAGAATGCCAATTATTAGTTCATCTATGGTATGTGTTTTTTTTTTTTTTATAGCAATACGGTAATACAAATACAACCAAATAGATGAGACAGCTCCCCCACCCCCAGTGTTCATCTGCATTTAATGCAGAGCCTTTCCGTTTCCTTGAAGCACGTTGACAAGGAAAGAGGCATTCTAACGGAATAAACGTTACCGGTCTTTTCTGTAAATAATAAAGCTTTTCAATTAAAACACCCCAAAAAAATGTGATCGGTAAGGGAATCAAAATAAATCAAATTGAGCCCTGATGAACCGTATATTACATACAATACGACGAGATGCGATACAATACAAGACAAGACAAGACGATACATCTTTATAGCGCTTTCACAACGGCAGCTGTAACCAATCGCTTTACAGAACATTTATCGTAAAATAACAATAATACAACAGAGCACGTAGCCTAAAGCATCAATAATAGCACAACATATGACAACGGTCTCAAGATCTCAACGTAAGGCTTCTGTTTGAAGGAGTCAGGGGAGAAACTTTTACTTTTCGCCAGTGATTCAACATTGTTTACATTGTGTACATCGTGTGTATGCATGTGTGAGTGTGTATGCATGTGTGAGTGTGTGTGCACGTGTGTGTGTGTGTGTGTGTGTGTGTGTGTGTGTGTGTGTGTGTGTGTGTGTGTGTGTGTGTGTGTGTGTGTGTGTGTGTGTGTGTGTGTGTGTGTGTGTGTGTGTGTGTGTGTAGAAAAAAGTATATTTCACAATTGATGTTTAGAATCAGAATCAGAAAGCCTTAAATAGTCCAACAGTTGGGACATTTGGAATCCACAGCAGCAAAATTGAAGGGGGGGTAAAAAAAGGGTCTTGCATGTAGACAAATATGACGGAAGACTTAACTGTACAACTGCACAAAATGTTTCATAAAAAGAACTCTACACAGAGCAAAGTATAGAATTACAGTATAAGCATATATGATATCTCTTGGCAGTCCATCGAAGTCGAGGATGACGTCGCTTCCATTGCTTTGTGGGGTATTGGACAGTGGTTATTGGCGCTGGCGGCGATGCCACTGTAGGTGACTATGAAGCCCGATTCTGGAGCCACAAATCCTGCCACATTCAGGACATGTGAGGCCAGGACCGGGCTGGCGAGAGGTACTGAAGCAGCACAAAGGTGTCTTTGCTCGTGCCGCACGATCCTCCTCTGGGTGCGCTTGTCTTCAAGTTGTGTCACCCCTTCGTGGCATAAGGAGCGCCACAGTGGCCTGTTCGCTGCAGCAGACTCCAGATCGCTGGGCTTGATGTTGCAGTTCTTTAGAGTCTGTTTTTAAGCTGGTCTTTGTATCGCAGCTTAGGACCACCAGGCTTCCTCTTCGCTGACAAGAGTTGTCCATAAAGCACCTGTCGAGGCAAGCGGCAGCTAGGCATCCAGATGACATATCCAACCCACCGAAGTTGCCTCTTTGCCAGTATGGCCTCGATACTGGTGGAGGCAGTGCGTTGAAGGAGGCGGTGTGTGGAACACGATCCTGCCAGGTGATGCCAAGGATTCGTTGGAGGCACCTGACGTGGAATGCATCAAGGCGTCTCACATGGCGTCGATAGATGGTCCAGGCTTCTGCGCCATATAGCAGCGTGGACACACACACTGCTTGGTAGACTGCGACTTTTGTTGGAGTTCTTAAGTGGTTGTTTTCGAACACACGAGTACGCAATCTGCCAAAAGCTTTGGAGGCTTGATGGATGAGGGCCTGGACGTCATCATCAATTAGACAGGAGGGTGTTAGAATGCTGCCGAGGTAGCTGAATTGTTGGACAACCTTGAGGGGTGTGCCACTGAGGGTGAACGCTGGGGTTGGAGAACTCTCTTTTGCCATGACCTCCGTTTTGGTTACATTGATCACGAGACCGAGTCATCGGTAGACGGAGGACATGGTAACAAGGGCATTCTGCATGGCAGCTGGGCTGTGGGCCAGCAGAGCACAATCATCTGCATACTGTAGCTCGTGGATGCCGCTGATCAGGGTCTTGGTCTTGGCCTGTAGGCGTCTGATGTTAAACAGGTTACCATCCAGGCGGAATTGGATTTGTACGCCGCCACCTTCCTGGATGGACTTATGGAAGAGGAGCGTAGCTGGCATCAGGAACAGGTTGAATATAGCAGGGGCCAGTACACAGCCCTGCTTCACCCCGACTTCCACAGGGAACGGGGAAGATTGCTGGCCACCAACAAGTACAGTTGCTTGCATGCCGCTGTGGAACTGTTTTAGGATGCCGAGAAATTTGGAGGGGACGCCAAATTTCTGCAGTATGGTCCAGAGAATGTCACGGTTAACTGTGTCAAATGCCTTTGTAAGGTCAATGAAGGTGATATAGAGGTCCTTGTTTTGTTCCTTGCATTTCTCTTGAACTTGGCGCGCAGCGAAGATCATGTCCAGAGTGCTTCGATCCTTCCTGAAGCCGCATATATGATATAGCAGTGTCTGAAACTCATGACTGGAGCTGAGGTTCTGTGCGTCTACTTTGGATAATGATATCCAAATGCACGACCTTATAATGCTCGGGAAAGTCTGAAGCACAAAGCAGGCTCCTGATTGGCTGCCGTGCCAAGTATGCAAATTGCCAAACTAACCGGTTTGTTTTCTTCCTTCAGCGATTGGTATTCGGTAAAATTTTAACCCGGATCCTTTCACAAAACAGCCAACAACCACACACGATATCACCATCATACTAAAACGCGAAGACTTTCATTCAGCAAAACTGAAAATGAAACGGATAAGCTCACAAAACAATGATCACACACGCTGACAACTGTTTACTTGGCTTTCTGCCTACCGGAGGTTAGTGGCCTATCACACAATCTTAACAACTGACGTCACACTGCAGGAAGCAGGCTTCTGATTGGCTGACATGCTCAGTATGCAATATATATATATATATATATATATATATACACATCACATCCTCCTCTGTGTCACATTCTCCTCTGCGTCAGGAACGGGCCCCTCCCTGCTCTCCGGACTCACTCACCTGTTTCTCATTCCATTAATTGTGCCTTCTGGCTATAAAAGCCACCCATTCCCGCTCGGTCCGCGCCGGTGTATTCTCCGTAGTTCCCTGTCACCCCGCAGCACGCAGGTCTGTCACGCTGTTCTACTCTGTTGCCTTATTTCCTGTTTACTTTATGTGTCTCAGTTTTCATCGACTTTCTGTGAAACAATTAAGTTCATAAGCTGTGGTATCACTGTCGATTGATTTGTTTGGGGATTTAGTGTGAAAGCCATTTTCAAGAAGGACTTTTCAAAAAAAGATGGACATCATTAAGAAAGGTTGGACAGTTATTTCTTGGCTAATGGTACCCTTTAGTGGACTTGGAGAAATCACACCACACTTGTTTCAGTCACAGCTGTGGATTGATTCAGACGTAGCACTAATGAAGGCCTCACAATGAAATTCACGGCTTGCCACTGGTTTAAATACACTAAGCAGTCATCGTGTCAGTTACGTTTTGCTCTTTTCACTCATACTCGAGGTATCACTGTATAACAAATGTGTTGGATGTACTACGTCGTATTCCGCCTGATCCATCTTCATTGAGCTTTTGTGTGTGTAAAAAGAAAGGCGAAGCTCGAATCAAAGCCACGGCTTTAGGTTTATATGCAATAGATCAGCAAGCAGGCAAAGCTTTATATTCGTCGGGAGGGATATATTTTACCTCTGTGTTACGGTTTTATGTTGGAGAGGCGTCACCCAGGGAAATAGATGGCTAATGCATAGGCAAAGGCGCGGATTGTTGTGGATGGGTTGCGAGCGTGTAGCAGGTGGATAGTATATATATATATATATATATATATATATATACAGTGGTGGGCCGTCAGAGCCATCAAGGCCTTCTCTGCTGGCCTAACATAATCTGACATCATTATCATAATTATAATAAGTCAATTTCATTAAAAAAGTATTTTTTCTAAATATATATATATAATTATTCTACATACTGTTTTCTTGATGTTATATTATATCCATTTGGTTATGCTCCTTTCAGTATTGTAGTTTTAGGTCAGCGTTTTTAATCCAATCAGAATTCAGCTAGCTTGTGTCGCCAGACTGTATGAAATCTGACCGAAGCCTTCAGAATCAACAGTGAGGGCGTCTGTGCGCTGTACATGAACGGGCACATGTAGTTGATATATAGTTGCGATAGCCAATCAGATCACGAGTTGGCACAGTAAGGCCAGCTAGAGGGCCTCGCGTTGAACATGACATGTACGCGTCCTGTGATTGGATACTCACTTTACCTCAGCCCTCAGCGGAGGCAGCGCTATGCAAATCCACCAAGCTACAACAGATAAGAAAACTTTAGCAGAAAAACCAAGTATGTCTACTCGCCTTTTTAACCCACAATGGCTGAAGGAGAGGACAACTCGCTGTCGCATGTAGGCCTATTCTCAAGTACAAAGGAAAAATATTTATTTACTTTTATTTTCAACAAATAGTTCGTTTTGTGAACATCTTGTTGTTTTTCTTTTATTAAACTGACATTTTGTAATTTAGCGTAAAATCTTGTTAAAGATTGCATATTCTTGATGGACTTCATAAAACTTTGTGGACAAATGATTTAAATTTCCTTTTATTGTGAAGTGTTTGCAGTATCACGTATAGTGACAAGTTCTAATTGCTGATGCAGATTTATTGATGTGTAATTGCTCCGGAAAATAGCCTGTGTTGTAGACGATTAAGGTGTTGCCACGCCCAGTACTGCGTACGTGTGCTTTTGTAAATGATATCTCCAGCCGTTGTGTCATAAATTATGGTATTACGAGGGATATTTGTTCAAGTCGGACTAAGTAGGACTTCACTGAAGGCGTAGTTGTGAAATGCACGGACCGCCTCTGTATGTATGTGTGTGTGTATATATATATATATATATATATATATATATATATATATATATATATATATATATATATATATATTTCTGAATTGTAGTCATGCTCTCATTTCATTTTGGGTTTAATTGACAACATGTCGTTTAACACTAACCTTACTTTTAGAGTACACATCATCTCATTAATTAGTGCCGCAATCTCTGCTTTTGCAATCCTGTCCAAATTATAAAGGATTCAAACGCGCTGTTTCAATCAAAGAAACAAGAAGCTAACTGTATTGCTGTATTTTTAGATAGGATGTATTTGCTCAAGATTCTTCGACCATGAGGTTTTCAGACTCAGAATCAGAATACATTTATTCATCCCACAATGGGGACATTTCTAGTCCACAGCAGCAATTTGAAAGGGGATGGGGTGGGGTGAAAGGATATAAAAACAAGATATTCTAAGCATAGTAAAAATGTCAGCAGACTAAGATGTATACTGTAAATATGCAAAACCGTTTCATAAAAAACTGTACATAGTGCAAGTATCAAGAAAAGGTACATTGATATATGTCGTTGTTATCGATCCCACAGTAGAATCTTGACCCCTTTACTTCTTCTTAGCTTTGCCCATGTCTTCCATTAAAAAAAATCTTCATATCCCAGTACCTTTATGAGTCTGCCTCTTCATACTGAATTTGGTCGAGGAGCATAGAAATCCTCAGTATGAGATTGGTCGTCATGTCCCGGTCTCTTTGCCTGACATGCACAGGATGTAAAGTGGCCATCAATGTCACGACCCCTATGTCAAGAGGACACAGTGGATTTTGATATAATGACATTGCTGTCTCTTATAAGATTCACATTTACAATTACACTGTATGACACCCTTTCCCTTTGTCCTTGCCCTTGTACCAAAAGATTCGAAATATCACCGTGCCTGTTGTCATTTTCATACATTCAAATTGCATTTTCTGACTGCATGTTGCATAGTGAATGAAAGGTCAATACATCAAACCTATTGAAAGGAACCATCAATAAATACCAGAACTGAATATCGATTGGATTGTGGCCTTTATTAGTCTCGCAGTGGAGAAATTTGCATTTCACAGCAGCAGTGATGAAAGTATAGCTGTCATTTTCCATAGACATTTTTCTTACTCTTTTTTTCTTTGTCTCAGAATTAAAAATGCACAAATAGTGATGAGTCTTTTTCAATCTCACATTCCATTTGTCACTATTTTACAAGTACACATATTCCCATAATTACTTCCTTTTGCCATTCAGTCCATTTAGTGTGAGAAGCAAGCCAAATGATTTCTCTCCCGGTGTCAAGGCTGTGTCAAGGGGATGAAACTACGAGAACAACTGCTCCCTACGGTGTGTATGACTGAAGGCACCATCCGCTAGAGCCACAAAGTGTCAGATATGACCTACTCTATATGTGCGTACAAATGGCTTTTGGGAGTAGGGTGAGCTTTTCAGATAATATCCCTTATTTTCTGATTATCAATCACATTTTTTTCATAGTTTGGACAGGGTGTGACCTTGTACCCTGGGGAAACTTGTGTGTAAAATGCTTAACACATCGTTTCACATGTTATTTTCCAGTGACGAGCAGTCAGAGGAGGCAGGTGAGGCTCTGCCTCACCTGTCATCAAGGCAATATCAATAGACAAAATAAATTAAACAGTTATATTTATTTAGTGATTTGTACTTTAACGTTCTTTTCCATTTAAATTCACCATTTTGGCATTTTTTTTTTCAAAATTGCTGAATTTTTACATTTACCGTTCAAATACTAAGTGGAGATGAGCGGTGAGACAGCAGCCGTCTGACCCTCACGATGGATTGCGCATCACTATGCTAACTGTGCTGGCTTGCTCTGCAGTGAGACCACATTGCTGTCCCTCTGCATATCGCTATTAGTGTTCAAAAGCTTTTAGTATATGAACTAAATTTCTACAGTTTAGCTGGTGTGTATAATGTACAGTCACTCTACATTATAAACACTGTACTACAGTGTTTATTTTTTTATTTTTATCAAAACTGGGCATAGGTGAGGCACACAGTTCTCCTGCCTCATGACAGGGGGTGCTGGTGATTAGACATTCTTCTTGCAACTCCTCGGCTGCAGAATCATAGATTTAGTGAAAGCAAGGTACAGTAAACAGTTAGCAAGTAAAGTGCAACCATCCAGTCCTTTTTTCGTGTTGCTTGGCCTTATTTTCAGAATGGACGATTATATATCTAAATTGAAAGAATTTTCTAAACTGGACTTTCAATCGAAGCGGGAGATTTTAATTTAAGGAAGACCAACACCGGACTGTATAGCTCGCAAACGGTGAGGGATGAATGTAAATCTCCTGGACAGCTTCTCAGCTTTTTGGCCAAGAAGGATCTTATTGAAACTATTCTTGAAGCGACAAAGTTGCTCCAGCTCGTGCTCAATGTTCTAGCTACTACAGCATCAGTGGAGCGGTCATTCTCAGCACAAAAGACTGAAAACATACAGACAGACAGACAGACAGAGAGACTTGGACTTCATTTATAAGTAAAGGTAACACAATAATAACGTTTTTTAAATTATTTTTTTCTATGCTACAGTTTGTATACAGTATATAAAGAATGCTGACATGGCATTTTAAGCAAAACACGTTAACTGTTGCCAAGGAAACGGTGAATAAGCTACTCTGTGGAGTTCATATGTTTGTAAATCTGACTGTGATGACGTCAGTGCCTCACCAGCCATGAACCTCACCGCACGTCACTGTTATTTTCACATGAAACCACAAGCGGTCAGAGACATAGAGGACACAGATTAACATCTTCTAACTTCTGAGTTGCCGCAATTGTTTAAAAGTGAGAACAAGGATGAATATTTCATTGGATTTTGTGATTTGGAGTGACACTGATAGTTTGGCAAACATATGTTCTTTTTGCTATAGTTATCTGAATAACGCTAAACACCAGGCACATTTTCACTTCTTTGCAAATGCATCATGTAACTTAAAGGACAACCGACACCCCCGGACAAGTTGCGTCCATAATTTGTAAAATCATTTCAAATGACTTCTACTGAGGCCATTTTACAAAGATTCCACCCCATATAGCAATATTTTACGTTTTAAGACTTGCGCTGAATATTCATGATGTTTTGTTTTCGAGTTGATTACGATGCCTGACATGACGTCACCTCTGGCACCACCCTGACCGAGAAAGCGACACACAATGCATTTTGGGTACTTTGTTTCATGTGAAAACACTGTGTTGATCGCAAAATTAGAAGGAAAACTGCATAAATAACACAATGGTGAATCGTGTGGCAGTCAATTGCGGTAACACGCATGAAGAAGGTGTACGTTTACACAAATTCCCAGCGGACAAACAAGCCATTTCCAACGAAGCAGAGCAGTATAGTGCCAGCCAAGGAGCTCCCCGGAGTGCGCGAATCCCTGCTTGGATAGCGTTGTCATCCTATCAGCCTGACAATGGGTAGAAAGTTGCTTCCAGTGGTGAAAGAGAGCAATCGTCAAAATAGTGGAGCAAACCTATCGGACAAACATTCAGCTGCTGGAACGAGGAGCTAAGCGGAGTTAGCGAGGGATAACCACTGTCATTCATACATAAGTTCGTAAATCTTCATCTTGAAAGTTTAAACAACGTTTTGTATGCACAACCATTAAACAATCTGCATTAATGTTGACATATTGTAACTTATTATTTGTCATTCATGTCCTTATATGCCACGTATCACAGAAGTTGATGCTATATTGCTTATTCACGGAGCTTCACATATGCTTCATATGTCGTCTCCTTCAACAGTTTCGTCGCTTACGGCTCAAATTGATACGGAAGGATCAGGAACACTTATGCTTTCCTCTTCAGAACTATTCGAATTGTTTTCATAACTGGATGAGTAACAAGAAAGGATCTTTTTCCCAACCTAAACTCTCTGAAGCCATTGTTTTGATTCTGGAGCAAGGCAGTTTGTGAAGGAGTTTCCTGACGTGACGTCACAAACTGGGGGCGGGACTTTCTGAATCTCTCCAGTTTTGAGCTCATGAGTGGCAGTTTTGGCCAACTTTAAGTCATTTTTATTGTTGTTTTGCGTTTGACTAAAAATATCAGCCTGCGTGTTTTGGGTATTTTAGATGCTATAAAACGTTTTTCTGATGTCAGTTAGGAAACAAAACAATGGTATTGGTTGTTCTTTATGACCATATCCAACAGTTATTGAGCCTGTTCTAGTCAATTGTTATTCATATATTTGCTTTTCCAGATGACACCAGTTCTTGGTGTTGTGTTTTATCAAATACATTTCCTCCAAAAAGAAGGTACAGTAAAGTCTCGTTATATCGATATTCAAGGGAGTCCAAAAAATATCGATATAACCGGGACTATGGATATATCCGACCCTGTTTGCATGTAATTTTCTCCGTGCGTGCATAGAAATAGTATCGATATAACCGGGACTATCGATATATCCAATATCGATATAACGAGACTTTACTGTAGTTGGAAAATGTGACTTATACTCTAGTCTTACACTCAGACTTTGAGGAACTTCGACTTATACTCAGCAGCAAAATACATTTAATTCCGATCTTGATGAGGTTTTTCTTTTTGGGATGTGGACAGATGGTAACAAACCGAGAAGAACATCTGTTTTTGAATCTTACAGAAGAAAATTTTTGTTATGGTTCTGTTGGGGTAATTCGCTATACGAACATCTTTAAACATCTTTTTGCATTGTTTTTCTTGGCCTTCCTGATAAGTCATATCCTGCCTGCCTTTACATGATGTCACATCCTATCTACACATCTTATATAAATGCTCTCCCAGCGCATCTATCTCTCTCTTCCTCTATTTCTCTCCTCAACCGACTTCACAATGTCCCTGCCAGTGACGTGCGGTGAGGTTCATGGCTGGTGAGGCACTGACGTCATCAATGACGTCACCGCTCGTCTCTACTTAGTATTTGAACGGTAAATTCACCGATTTTGAAAAAAATCCTAAAATGGTGAAGTTAAATGGACAAGAACTTTAAAGTACAAATCACTAAATACATCTAACTGTTTAATTTATTTTTTCATTTGATATTTCCATGACAGCTTTCCATGATGACAGGTGAGGCATTGCCTCACCTGCCTCCACTGACTGCACGTCACTGGTCCCTGCTGTCTACAAGATTAAAATAACTTATTCTGTTCAACACCTGGCTTCCTGCTGATTTCACCATCCCACTTTTAACACCCCGAAAAGCGATGAACCAGGAATGAACGATCACTTTTAACCCATCAGGTTCAGAGCAGATCGTGTGTTGTATACTTCACGAAGAACCCTCCTTTTCCCAGGACTTTCAGTGCCTGTAGATTAGTTGAAAGGGTGAAGAGGTAAAAACTTTCCTGGCACTTAATTTTTTTTTTTTTATTTTTTTTTTTTGCATGATACGATTCAGAATGCCTGATTTGTCTCCACTGGAGTGTCCTGTTGGCATCATCTCTATGTAAAGAGAGTGTGAGAGGTGGGGGTCTGGAGCAATGTGGTGGTGAGGGAAAGCTGAAAGGGGTCAGTGGTGGTGAAATAGAGCAGCACCCACCTTGACCTCAGTTTAGGACATCCAGCTGAGCCAAGAGTGGGAGGAGGACGGAGTGACCTGGGATGAGAATGACAAATGAGAAAAAAGTCTGAAAAAAAGGCAGGGCCGTGCACGCGCATATATACTGTTTTATGTATGTATAAAACAGTTATATATATATATAATCTCAATACCCAGAATTGAATATTATATGATTATTTGTACAGTAAAGTCTCGTTATATCGATATTCAAGGGAGTCCGAAAAAATATCGATATAACCAGGACTATCGATATATCCGACCCTGTTTGCATGTAATTTTCTCCGTGCGTGCATAGAAATAGTATCGATATAACCGGGACTATCGATATATCCGATATTGATATAACGAGACTTTACTGTATTTATTGCTTAGACTGTTGTGAGGTCTAAATGACAATATGCAAACTATTTGCTCCACTGACGCAGACTTTTGTACTTACAGCACCAATGTGCCATATCCTAAAGCTGGGGTGGGCAAACTTTTCGACTCGCGGGCCACAATGGGTTCTAAAATTTGACAGAGGGGCCGCTGGGCCAGGAGCATTTGGAGGGAGCGTTTGGGCCGTATATACTAAAGCATTAAATGTAGTGTGTGCAAACCTCATAGCACAGTAAGAACACTACAACCCAATTTATTAACTGTCTTTCAAATGTGAAAAATAGCCCTTATCAGTTAATAAATTTGTCTCAAGGAATATGCAAGATATGGCATTTACATACTATTTCGCAGATACTGGGAGGAGGAAATGAAAATAGATTAAAATAACATACGCACTGTGATGTATCAAGATTGCGTCTGTTTTTAATAAGCTTCAATCGAAGGTGCAAAGTTAAAGAAATCAACATTTATTGAAAAATGGAATCTCTTTCAACAATCAAAACATTATTATGACACAACGAAATACTCAAGCTCAATAATATCTACTTGTGTTAAACTCCGCAAAATCATGGATGGATTGTCCTGACTGCTCGCTCTACAAGTTCGCCACGGACGCCCAAGTAGTGTATAGGCTACCTGCAGTTGAAATTGCATACTCGGCCGGGCAGCCAATCAGAAGCCTGCTTCATGCTTCAGACTTTCCCAAGCGTTATAAGGTCGTGCATTTGCATATCATTTTCCAAAATAGATGCACAGAACCTCAGCCCAGAAGAAAGATTCAAAAAAACGCTAACACAATTTGGGACGCTACAAAACTTACATTACACCGTGACTGTAAAGTGTACTTGAGAGTTATGAAAGGCGCTTCGTGGCTTGTAGCAGAAAACGCAACGCAAACATTGCATTGTGCACCATGACGATAAACGACAACTGGAGCAAAATCTACAGCCACGGACATTTGCAGTAAATTAAGCAATGTAGTATTTGAGGTAGTTACAGCCTTAATTAAAAAAAACAAATTAATGCTTTGCGACAATATATTTTTTTTTTTTGCGATTACTCGTCTTATTGTGTTTCAAATTGTGAAAAATGGGGCGGGCAGCTTTTCAGAGTTGTCTGCCCTGTTCTCCGCTAACTTTTTGTCATCACTTTCAGGCACTGTTTTTACTACGGACAAGTTCGGCGGGCCAGATGGAAAAGCCAAACACGCCGGCACGTGTTTCTGCCGCTTCTCACCCGCAGAAAAAATATCCTGTGACTATAAAGTGTCCTTGAGAGTTTTGAAAGGTGCCAATAAATGAAATGTATTATGATGATGATGATGATGATGATTATGTGTACCGTGGGCCGTAGTTTTCCCATCTCTGTCCTAAAGTGTACTAAATTATTGTCATTGAGGTAGGGAAGAGGCTGAGTCTACGTTGTGAGGAGCACACACTACCACTTCACTATTATTTTGTCCCAACCGCATTCCTAATACAATGATGATACATGTCTTTAATCAAGGGAGTTTTTATCACAAAGTCGGATTGTTTATAATCTTTGATGTTTTTCGTCAAAGTATTCTTCCCTCTGGTCGCCGTTGTTGCTGTCATCACCTTCCTGTCGATTGCCATCCACAACGAGGAGTCCCTGACTGACCCTCGTAGTCTCTACCTCTCTTGTGTTTGGAGCTTCATGAGTGGTCCTTCCTGTTCACTCTGTCGTCCCACCGCTACTGCAACGAATTCACCGACATCGGTATCCTCAGTGACTTCTGAAGCCCGATAATGTTACCCGAGAACTAAAGGGACCGGCTTGTATCTCCTTTTGCTGGAGGGCACAATGTGATGGATGACTCTTTTTCAGGTAACACTGAATGAACTTTCACTACCCTCATTTTTCTTTTTGTGGGCAGTGAAGCACATATTGATCAAATAACATGAGAAAAACAAACATAATAAAAAACGACTTACCAGAGTTACTGAATTAAAATGTACAATTTCAATGTGTGTAAACCGCTACAGACTATGTCTGTTGAACCTTTCTTCCTCTGCCCAACGAATCAGAGGATGGAAAACAATAACATCGGCCATCTTTACTTAATAACATCGGCCATCTCTATTAGTGTTTTTTTTTTTACTTTATGCCGCTGCTCACCCGGAGAAAAAAATATCCTGTGACTGTAGTGTCATTGAGAGTTTTGACATGCGCTTAAAGATGAAATGTATTATTATTATTATTATTATGAATTCTTATTGTCATGCGACCACAGACAACATCCAGACTAATGTGGGTCCTTTTTCCCCACATCCTGAATTCCTCTGCCAAACTGGGGCAGATTAGGACACAAATAATCCCTATTGACTGTCTCTTGCTTCGTCTGCCAATTCCCTCCATTGAATTTGTCTCACTCAATGATGCACTCCATTTCTCCCACATTAATCCATATTGTTATTACTTTTCAATACCAACACTAATTATACAACCCCCCCGCACACACACACACACACACACACACACACACACACACACACACACATGCGCACACACACACACAAAGGTAACCACACAAACGCACCCACAGAGACACACACACACACAAACTGCACGCATACACGTTTTGCTACATTATGGGGACATGGTGTGCAAAACTTTAGACCCATGGAACCCAATTTCAAACATGAAAAAAACATTGATGAAACTCATAAAATTTGATTTTTAGCCTGTGCCCACTCAGAAATCACTTTAAAATGGCATAATTCTTGATTTAATTTTTCCAGGTTTTTCGCAACTCCGTGGGGACTTAACAAATCATGTCAAACCAAAACTACAGCAGGTGGCGCTTATTTTTTTCAAGAGACAATATTTAGAGCAGGGGTGCTCATTACGTCGATCGCGATCTACCGGTCGATCGCGGAGGTAGTACTGGTCGATCGCAGCGTGACAGTAATTTAAACATTTGTCAGCCTATCAATCGTCCCGTCACTTGATTGACATACAGGGCAACCATTCAGATGACAACTGAATTGTTACCTTTAGGTCGCCGTGCATGCGTAAACAACGGCGCTAAACGCAACAAAATTTACAAGCTAGTCAGCGAATTACCTCAGATTTTAAGCCCTTGCTAAAACATATGGTGATCAAAATGAGTGAGAAAGCGGGACCAAGTAAGGGGGCAAAATATCTTACTTTCGTACGGAATGGGAAAATGTGGAGCGGCATTTTCGGACTGTTCATGGAAAATACGACATTGACTTCCCGCCGAAAAGCCAGCTGAGAAAGAGAACGGTGGACGAACTAAAATCCCAGTTGTCCGGACAGCAGTCATTTTTCACTCAACATACAGTAAAGTCTCGTTATATCGATATCGGATATATCGATAGTCCCGGTTATATCGATACTATTTCTATGCACGCACGGAGAAAATTACATGCAAACAGGGTCGGATATATCGATAGCCCCGGTTATATCGATACTTTTTCGGACTCCCTTGAATATCGATATAACGAGACTTTACTGTACTTCAAAAGCGAAAGCCGCCACCGAAGCATCGTTCCGGGTGAGTCACGCCATTGTTAAAAACAATAAGTCCTTCCAAGACGGAGAGATGGTAAAAGAAGCATTCGTTGAAGCGGCTGACTCCTTGTTCAAAGACTTTAAAAAATAATTTGATTGAAGATATTATCTTCAATCAAAGCTCTGCAGCTGTCAAGACATACAGTTACACGGCGCTGTGAAGCCATGGCTGAGGATTTAACCCAGCAAATGTGGAAAGACATCGGAGATTGTGAGTGTTCTCACTGCTGAAGTCCAGGGCTCATGGGCAGTTCTGTAACTTACTCACACAGGAAAAGTACCCCAACATGAGGAAATGTGCTAACTCCTTGACTGCATTATTCGGCTCCACTTATTTATGTGAGTCAGCCTTTTCCTACATAAAGATCATTAAGTCCAAATACCATTCCACCATGAATGATGAACATTTGGAAATGTGCTTGAGGTTGGCTGTCAGCAGCTACTGTCCGGACTATGCATCCCTGGCTGATTCAATTCAGTGCAAGTCATCAAAGTAAACTCAGGTAATTACAAAAAATGTTAATAGTTATTTATTATGTTATGTATATGTAGTTATGATGTGTGTTGTGCAATATTGGCTTATTCAGTTATGCAAGGTACATCATCATACATTGATGAGAAGGTTTCTTCAGCCGTCACTTTTGTACAGATGACGGCTGAAGAAACCTTCTCATCGATGGACCACTCCTGTACGACTGAGAGCTTACACAGACGTATCATCATACATTGTACATACAAAGAATCTTTAAAACATTTGATAATAATTATGTTTTGCATTTTTGTCGTGGGTAGATCATTTTGACTTGGTTGTTTTTATAAGTATCTCGTATGCTGAAAAAGTGTGAGCACCCCTGATTTAGAGCCTGTAAGGTCAGCAATTGTGTTTTGCAGGAGCCATCATCGTATATTTTTTGACAAATAAATTTTGAACACGTAAATTGTGAAATATTTGGTCACATGCACAACTGGGTCCATGCCCCCTCCCATTTTCTGACACGATATCCGACAGAATAATTAAGCACCAGATGTAGATCTGCCAGGTTCTGTCACAACCAAAAGTTTGACTGCATCCAGTATTGGAATTTTCAATGTCTCTCTTCTTTTCCTTTCGGCTTTTCCCTTCAAGGGGTCGCCACAGCAAATCAGTGTCCTCCATCTTGAGAGGTTTCATCCGCATGTTTGTTTTGGCCAAGCTTGTGCTATTCTTTATTATTTATCTGTGAATTACATCCCATTGGTGCTGCCAGCCAATTTTTGTTTCATAAATGTGCTGAGTTCCAACACTTGGTGTGCTCTTTGTGTATTTTTTCGAATCAGAATCAGAAAACCTTTTTTGGTCCCATAATGGGGAAATTTGCAGTCCACAGCAGCAATTGAAAAGGGATGGGGTTGGGGTCGGGGTGAAAGGATAGAAAACAAGATATTCAAAGCATAACAAAATAAGAATGTCAACTGTATACTGTGCAAATGTAAATGTGCAAAACCGTTCCATAAAAAACTGTACATAGTGCAAGAATAAGAAATGCATTTTGATATATTGCATCAACCCATATTTACAAGTGTCCAGTTTTTTTGTTTTTTTCACATGTGATCATTGAGAGTTGCAAAGCCTGACAGCAGTCGGTAGGAACGAGCGGCGGTACCTTTCCTTCTTGCAGCGCGGGTGTAATAGTCTCTGGCTGAAGGAGCTACCCAGTGCTGTCAGGGTGGGCAGGAGGGGGTGGGAGGGGCTGTCCATCATAGCCTTTAGTTTAGCCAGCGTCCGTCTGTTGCCCACCTCCTCCAGAGAGTCCAGTGAACAGCCCAGGACAGAACTGGCCCTCTTGACAGGGTGTTCCAGTCTTTTTCTGTCCCGGGTGGTGAATCCGCCCGACCAGCAGACAATTCCATAGTGGATGGTTGAAGCCACCACAGAGTCATAGAAAGTCTTAAGGAGTGACCCCTGAACTCCAAAAGACCTCAGTTTCCTGAGTAGGAAGAGGCGACTCTGTCCCTTTTTGATTCGGGCATCCGTGTTTGTAGTCCAGTTTATTGGTGAGAGTAACACCCAGGTACTTGTAGGAGGTCACCCTCTCAATGTCCGAACTTTGGATGTTCAACGGTGCAGGTGAGGATTGTTTCCTGCAGAAGTCCACCACCAGCTCCTTGGTTTTCCCGGTGTTGATCTGGAGGTGATTCTGCTGACACCAGTCCACAAAGTCCTTTGTCAGTCCCCTGTACTCCCTATTGTCTCCCTCTGTAATGAGGCCGACAGTAGCTGAGTCGTCAGATAACTTCTGAAGGTGGCAGGTTGGGGTGTTGGAGTTGAAGTCCGAGGTGTAGAGGGTGAACAGGAATGGAGCCAGGACTGTCCTCTGCGGTGCTCCGGTGCTGCAGAGAAGCCTGTCCGACTCACAGTTCTTTACCCTCACGTACTGTGGCCTGTTTGTGAGGTAATCTGTAATCCAGGATGTGAGGTGCTGGTCGACTCCGGCATGCTGCAGCTTGTCCCCCAGTAGATTTGGCTAGTTGGTGTTGAAGCCACTGGAGAAATCGAAGAACGTGATCCTCACCGTGCTCCCATCATTCTCCAGGTGCAGCAACGCCGTATGGAGGAGGTAGATGATGGCATCCTCCACACCGATGCTGGGCTGGAAGGGAAACTGTAGCGGGTCCAGCGATGAGCTTGCTAGCGGTCGCAGGTGGGCGAGGACGAGTCTCTCCTGCGTCTTCATCAGGTGAGACGTCAGTGCCACCGGTCTGTAGCTGTTGAGCTCCTTTGGGTGGGCAATCTTGGGCACTGTGACCAGGCATGAAGTTTTCCACAGCTGTGGAACTCTGCCCAGCTTCAGGCTCAGGTTGAACAAGTGCTGGACAATGACGAGCAGGTCCTAAGGAGTCGGGAACTGATGTCATCCGGACCTGCTGCCTTCCTCACTTCCATCCTTCTCAGTTGGTTCCTCACCTGCACAGTTGTGACAGACAGGTAGGAACCCGGAGGCAGAGTGGCGGCTGAGGGTGTGGCAAAGGTTGGGAGGGCAGATGTTGGTTGTGGAAAGCTGGTCGTGAGAGGGGGCAGGGAGGGTAAGGCCACAGTGAGAGTTGGTGCAGGAGCAGCTACAGGTGAAGTTGACGGTGGGCCGTCAAACCGATTGAAAAAGCGGTTGAGTTCATCTGCCCAGTCCTTGTCTTTTTCGTTCAATGTCACTGGGCTTTTGTGGCCTGAGATGTTTTTCAGGGCCTTCCAGACAACAGCAACATTGCTGGCTTGCAGCTGCTTCTCCATTTTCATCCTGTAGGCCTTCTTTCCCTCTCTGATCTTCCTCCTCAGTTGGATCTGCACGGCCTTCAGTTCCTCTCTGTTGCCCGACACAAAAGCCCTTTTTTCCTTCAGGAGGGCTTTTATGTTGGGCTTAATCCATGGTTTGTTGTTGGAACACTGTGTCAGGGGACAGTGTGATGAAGACAGGGTCAGGGTGGACGACACACGAGAGAGTGGCTGCCTTTCCAGCAGCTCATGTATTTTGTTTTTCTACTTTCATTCCTTTCATCACTTTGCTGCTGTGAAATGTAAATTTCTCCACTGTTAGACGAATAAAGGCATATCCAATCCAACACCACCAAAATCAACACCTGTGACCAGCACAGTGATGACACAAGCATAGTGTGTTTCAAGTGTGGGATGAAAGGCACAAAGCAAGAGAATGTCGACAGAAGACATGGTGCAGTCATTGCAAAAGCAAGACACACAAAGACACCACTTGCCGGCGTAAAAACAAGTACAGACGAGATGACGCCAGTAAAGCGTAAGAAAATGGCGACACCGACAACCTGCTCAAGATGAGGGACGGCGAGACCAGATCCAGGGAGCAGTTAGCTCGCGACATCCGAGAGAGAGGATCGATGGTCGACAAGGGAGCCACTTCACATATCGTGTGGCGCACGGCACACAATGCAGAGGAGTCGCACAGAAAGTACCCCTTCATACCCCCAAGACATTTTCTCTGTCAAGAAGGCGACTACCAACTACCAACGGGGCAACAGTGATATTTAAAGAAGGTAAAGACTCACTGATTACGAAAGGTGGGACAAAATATGATAAACATGTGTATGGAAAGTTGGACTACTTACATACTGAAAATAATCCTGATGACAAATGTAACACATGTCGTTATATACAGGAATGGCATGAGGTATGAGGCCACTGCAATAACGATGATATTCTAAAATTGCAGAATGTGGTTAATGCCATGCAGATTAAGGGTAAAGCATGTAAACCTGAGCAACAGTGTGAGGTGTGTGTATTCAGGGAAAGTTCACTCAGAATAGAAGTAGAAATACTGATACAAGAGCCAAGAACCCTCTAGAGTTGTTACACACTGACCTTAAAGGCCTGATGCGCATCGAATCTATTGAAGGGCATAAGTATGCAATATCATTTACTGATGATTACTCCGGTGCAATGTTTGTCTATTTTCTAAAGAAGAAAAACGACACTGTAATAGTAACATAAAAGTTCCTCGCAGATGTATCCCCATATGGGACAGTCAAGTGTTTGAGGTCAGATGCAGGAACAGAGTACACAAGCAGTGATTTTCAAACACTAATGAGGCAAAACTAAATCAGACATGAGATGTCAGCGCCCTATTCGCCACACCAGAACGGGACAGCAGAGAGGGGCTGGCGTACTCTTCTTGAAATGGCAAATTGTATGCTAGTTGATAGCAAGGTTCCAAGAGAGCTTTAGCACTATGCAGTACAAATGGCCGCACATGTACGCAATAGATGCTTTAGCAGGCGTACAGGGCAAACGCCATATCGGATGATAACTGGTAAGAAACCTAATGTATCCAAACTGCAAAAATTTGGATCGTCATGCTATACATACAGACAGGAAAAGGGAAAGCTGGATCCCAAAGGTGACCCTGGACTTTTTGTGGGGTTTAATAAATATAGCCCTGAACACCTGGTTTACAAGCCAAACACAAATAGAGTGCTAAAACAGGCTCGTGAAGTTTGTGAACAAGGCATCTGTGGAGAAAGAGACACAGACAAATGAAACAGATGCAAACACACTGTGAGACTAATAAAGGCATATCCAATCCAATCCACATATTATAGCATGATACAGCCTAAGACTAGTGAGGTCTTTCGGAAGCCTAATAATGGAGCCCAAGAGTCATGTATACAAGACAGGGATGCACGCGACAGTGCAGTCACAGAGATTAGGCCAAATGAAAATAACCTCACACAACAAAGTGACACAAATGATGACCCTGAAAATAGAAGGTATCCTACTAGGGAAAGAAAGAGACTTAGTCACTTTGATGATTTTGCGATTGAGTATAGCGATAACGATGGGGCACGCACCACAGTGGACTACTGTTACAGAGCTGTGTATGGTGTTCCGCAAACATGCAGAGGCAATGAGATCAACTTATTCTCAAGAATGGGCAAAAGCCATGAATGAGGAAATTCAGTCATTAAATGACAACAACACATTTACTGTGACAACCCTACCAGCGGGCAAGAAAACAGTGGGGGGTAAATGGGTAGATGCTATCAAACGTGATGTAGATGTCAGAGACAAATACAAAGCACGATATGTAGCAAAGGGCAAGATGCAGGTGGAAAACAGACTATGGAGAGACGTTTCCGACAACAGCTAATCCAACAAGGTATCAGAGTGGTGCTTCAAAAAGCAGCTCTGGAAAATGAAGAAAAGGATGATCGTCTAGTTTACAAACAAGAAAAACCACTTTACAGTTTTAAACAATCTGGCCGAAACGGAAACAAGGTCTTACATGATAATTTAACTGATAATGAGTACAAGCAAAACCCAGCCGATTATTGTATGTATGCCAAAGAGTCAGGAAGTGACTAGGTGATAAAAATCATATGGGACGGTGATTTCATTATTGATGACTACCAATACGCAAAAACAATTGTGTTTGTACCCAATGTTTTTGGAAGTTGAAATGTTTAAGACAGAGTTCACATTGTTCTATTTATCTTGGTTTACATTACAGCAAACTGAGTATATCGCTGTCTCTCAACTGCAAGCCATTCTACTCGCCACGTGAGTTCGCTTCCTTTATTCTCGTTGCCGTGTACATCGCGCCACAAGCTAATGCTAACGCGTGTATACAAACGCTAGCGGACCATGTAAACCAACTCGAACTAAAATATCCAGAATCACCCCTGATCATTTTGGGCGATTTTAATCAAACACGTTTAAACCGTGAACTTCCCAAATATAAGCAGCATATTGACTGTTTCACCAGAGGAGAAAACATTCTAGATCATTGTTACACAGCACTCAAAGGCGCATACCGGTCTGTTTCGCATGCAGCATTGGGTCTTTCTGACCACTATTTAATCCACTTAATTCCCACATACAAACAGAAACTCAAATGTGTAAAACCGGTAGTCAAGACAGTTAAAACATGGACAGATGAAGCAAAGCTTTCGCTACAAGAATGCTTAGACTGCACTGATTGGAGCGTCTTTGAAACTTCAACGGGCACATTGGATGAATACACAGACACTGTAACATCATACATCAGTTTCTGTGAGGACATGTGTGTACCAACAAAGTCCTTCCGCTCATTCAACAACAACAAGCCATGGTTCACTCCCAAACTCAGGCAGCTTAGGAAAGAGAAAGAATCCGCATTTAAAAGCGGCGATCGAGCAGTTTACAAACTCGCCCGAAACAGGCTGACGAAGGAAATTAACATCGCAAAGAAAAGTTATGCGGAGAGGCTTAACAAACAGTTCTCCGCTAACGACTCTGCATCGGTGTGGAATGGCCTGAAAGCAATAACAAATTATCGTTTACCTTCCCCCCAAGCAGTGTACAACAATGGTATGGCTGATGAGTTAAATACATACTTTTGCCGATTTGAAAAGGACACCCCCATTTCCCCGGTCTGCCCACCATTACCAGAAACTACCGTATCCAGCTGGCTCCGGTCTTCACACAAATCTTCAACAGATCCCTGGAGCAGTGTGAAGTCCCATCCTGCTTTAAACAGTCTACTATTTGGATTTGGATTTGGATTTGCCTTTATTAGTCTCGCAGTGGAGAAATTTACATTTCACAGCAGCAAAGTTATGAAAGAAATGAAAGTAGAAAAGCAAAACACAGGAGCTGCTATCGTCCCAGTTCCAAAGAAACCAGCACCTAAACTAAACGCACTAAACGCTTTTGAACACTTTAATCGTGATATGCAAAGGGACAGAGCAAGCCAGCACAGTGAGCATAGTCATTGCGCAATCCATGGTGAGGCTCAGCCGGCTGCTGCCTCACCGCTCGTCTGTACTTAGTTTTTGAAAATTCAGCGATTTTGAAGAAAAATCCAAAGATGGTGAAGTTAAATGGAAAAGAACTTTAAAGTACCAATCACGAAATAAATATAACTGTTTAATTTTTTTTTTCATTTGATATTTCCATGATGACAGGTGAGACATGACCTCACCTGCCTCCCCTGACTGCACGTCACTGTTTATAGCATGTGCTCATTTCACATCGTTTGGGCCGCCATATGTCCTCTGTAGATGTCAAGTGGGCCGGACCATTCAAATGATGGTCCGGCCCACTTGACATCTACCGAGGACATATGGCGGCCCACGATGTGAAATGAGTTTGACACCCCTGATCTCAAGACTCCAAAAAGGATGGGTACACTGAATTGCCCCTTGGACATCGGGACATACAAACACCTCCACCACGGTAATGTGATGGCTCATGGAAGGGATGCAAGTGTGTGTTTTTACCAAACACACACTTGAGAGAAGAGTCCTCATACCATACAAAACTATGAACTCATAAGACCATATAAACTATTTCTGCCCCCCACACATAATCATACATGCACACATGTGCAAGAGTGCATTTGACAGACAAAGGTCCTGATATCATACAAAACATGCCTGTATGACAGAAAAAGGGGGGTGCGTGTTAATGTGTGTGTGTGTGTGTGTGTGTGTGTGTGTGTGTGTGTGTGTGTGTGTGTGTGTGTGTGTGTGTGTGTGTGTGTGTGCGCACGCCGACATCCTCTTCACGGAGATGACCCAGGGGACCGAGTAGTCTGCTCAGCAATCTCATGATGATTGATTTTGGCAGGCCCCACACGCCCCATCTACCCAGCTAAATTAAAAGCCTATTTTGTCATGTTATAAAGTGAACAAATGCTTTGTGGGTTGGTTTGGTGTGCGGGTGATGTGTGGGTGGCTGGGGGAATTCACAGCCGGGGCACCCTGCAGTGTCTTTAGTATCATCGAACCCTCTGAGGATAGATAGCCTGATGGGGGACTCTTCCATGCCTGATGCTTTTGATGATTGTCAAACCTTAGTGTACACCACGGTACAGGTATTATTAAACGACAAACGACGCCCCCGGGCGAGTTGTGTCTTTAATTTGTAAAATCACTTCAAATGACTTGTACTGAGCGTGTTTTACAAAGATTCCAGATTGTTGATGGTGAAATTAGAAGGGGTGTAATAGTCTCTGGCTAAAGGAGCTACCCAGAGCTGTCAGGATGGGCAGGAGGGGGTGGGAGGGGCTGTCCGTCATAGCTTTTAGTTTAGCTAGCGTCCGTCTGTTGCCCACCTCCTCAAGAGAGTCCAGCGAGCAGCCCACGACAGAACTGGCCCGCTTGACAAAGCGCTCCAGTCTTTTTCTGTCCCGGGTGGTGATGCTGCCTGACCAGCAGACAATGCCATAGTGGATGGCTGATGCCACCACAGAGTCATAGAAAGTCTTTAGGAGTGACCCCTGAACTCCAAAAGACCTCAGTTTCCTGAGGAGGAAGAGGCGACTCTGTCCCTTTTTGATTAGGGCATCCGTGTTTGTTGTCCAGTCCAGTTTATTGTTGAGAGTAACACCCAGGTACTTGTAGGAGGTCACCCTCTCAATGTCCGAACCCTGGATGTTCAATGGTGCAGGTGACGATTGTTTCCTGCAGAAATCCACCACCAGCTCCTTGGTTTTGCCAAAAACGCATAAATAACGCGATGGTGAATCGTTGTGTGTTGCATCAAGACTACTATTTGATACTAGTTGACACAAATTCCCAGCAGGCAAATCAGCCCATATCCAACGGAGCTTGGGCGCCATCTTGTGCATTTTCTGGGACGCTACATTGGAGTCCTGATGGCTCCAATTGATACGGGCGGACTTCTTTAATCGATTGCAGACATATATGCTTTCCTCTTCAGAACTATTTTAATCATATTCATAACTGGATGAGTCACAAGAAAGCATCTTCTCCGAATCTGAAGCCAATATTTTGATTCTAGAGCAAGGCAAGACATCTTGGAGGGACACCACGAACATGGGGTGAAACTCGCCATTGTCACGTCCTGCTCGAGGAGTGGTACCAGGACTCGAGGGACAAGGGAAAAATAGTAAGGAGTTCAATCCAAAATACACGGTGGAGACGGCAAGTTCAAGAAAAGGTCTTTACTGAGACATGTAGGGCAAGACAAGGAGTAAGACAACCGAGTGGACAAACGGGACCAACCTGCGTACTGACGGAAGACAGCGGAACAATAGAGAATACACCGGCGCAACCAAGTGGGAACAGCTGGCTTTTATAGCCAGAAGGCACAATCAAGGAAATGAGCAACAAGTGAGTGAGTCCGGAGAGCAGGGAGGGGAGGGGCGCGCTCCTGGCGCTGAGGAGGATGTGACAGCCATCTCCGTGGTCATTTTGAAGTAGTTTTGGGACACTTTTTAATTCATTTTTATTGGTGTTTTGCATTTGACTAAAAATATCAGCCTGCGTGTTTTGGGTATTTTAGATGCTATAAGATGTGTGTGTAAGCTCTCAGTCATACAGGGGTGGTCCATCGTTGAAAAGGATTCTTCAGCCGTCATCTGTACTTCTTTGAAGGTGTCAGACGTTTCGCTTCTTATCCAACTTCGTCACACTGAGTTTGCTGACGAAGTTTCTCGGATAAGAAGTGAAACGTCCGACACCTTCAAAGAAGTACAGATTGCGGCTGAAGAAACCTTTTCATCGATGCTATAAAACGTTTTTCTGATGTCAGATAGGAAACCAAAAAATGGTGTCGGTTGTCCTTTAAATGATGCGTCTGAAATAAGGTCAATCCATCCATTTCCTGTTCTGCTTTATCCTAACAAGGCTCACGGTGGGTGCTGGAGCTTATCCCAGCTGTATTTAGACAGTCGGTGGGGACACCCAGAACCAGTTTCAGCCTAATGCAAAGCACACAGAAACGAACAACCATCCACGCTCACACCTCGGGATAATTCTTGAGTTCCGTTGCCTGCCAGGCATGTTTTTGGAATGGGGAAGCAACCAGAACATGATAATTCTACACAGAAAGGCCAATTGAACACTGCATTTCTGCACTTTGAGGCTGACCTACTAACCCTATGTTCACCTAGCCGCTTGATAGTCAATATTTAAAATTAAATAAATGTTTTGTGCAACACTTTGGATTTGTGTTTTCATTGTAAAGTAAATCAATGTTTTTTAATACATCTACTGCTTATGAGGGCTGATACATTGATTATTTTAATGTTTGTGAATTGAGTTAATATTCAGGATCCAAAATACAGTATAATCATATAATGCATTTCCATTGATATGACTTTTGAGTGACATAATACTTATATCTTAATGTAAAAAAGGGCACACAGACAACATTACCAATGGATCCGAATGTCACCAGATTTTGAAGAGAGTGCATTACGCGAGTGACCTTTGGATCGGACAAATAAGAGGCTTGTTGATAAAGAAATTGTTTATTTCAATGTAAAGGTGAGAAATGAGTGTAATAATTTGAGAGGGCAAAAGGTGCCACTTTACAATTGTTTCTATGGATGAAAAGAATTTATTTTATTGTGATTATTTCCCACAAATCATGATGAATTATAGAACCCTATTTTAAGAGCAAAAATACAAAGCAGTTAAGTCCTCTGCAGGGAAATGGAGTCCCCTGCTTACTCTCACTATTTGAATGCAAAAGCAATGAGTCTGGAAATCTGACTCAATGTTGAGTGTACAAAATATGAAAAATTGAATTTTATACATTGTGATAAAATATTGAGGTTGATTTATTGAATTTCTTTGTTTCCAAAACGAATCCCCAACACATCCAGACACACAAAGAAAAATGGTGAGAACATATGTTGTTCATATTGTAATTCTAATTTCCTTGAACATTTTTCAAGAACCTGATTTTGTCAGGACACATGGCTGTTTATTTATATGGAAGTTAGAGGTCACATTGTGGATGGAAAATGGATGAACAACCATCTGGTAGAATAATTCCTTTGTTTAGAGGTGCTTCCTGTCAGTCCGAGTTTGTTAGGTTGACTTTATCGATGACAAGTTTCTTCAGCCGTCATCTGTACTTCTTTTAAAGGACAACCAATGTCTCCGGACAAGTTGTGTCCATAATTTGTAAAATGGCTTCAAATGACTTCTACTGAGCGTATTGTAATAAGATTCCACCGCATATAGCTATATTTTACGTTTTAAGACTCGCGTTGACTATTCAGGAAGTCTTGTTTTTGAGTTGGTGACGAGTCCGTACGTGATGTCACTTTAGGACCCCCCTTGACCGACAAAAAGACACATTGTAGCAGTCCTTCCATCACGTCAATGTATTTTGCTGTACTGTTTGTCTGAAAACCTTGTGTTGCACCCAAAAGCCACCAGAAGAGGGCGTCAAAGCTCCATGGAAGGAATTTATCAGCCTGTAGAAACGGGGTGATTCATTCCTCACGGGAGCTGGTCGGCATTTTTGGGTGTGACATCCCCCCCACCCGTTTGCCTTAAAATGACACGGAATAAATTATTTAATCGATTGAAAACATGGATGCTTTCCTCTTCAGAACTATTTGAATCATATTAATAACTGGATGTGTAACAAGAAACCATATTCTCCTAATCTGAAGCGATTGTTTTGATTTTTTTAGCAATGCAAGACGTCTTGGCATGACGTCACGAACTGGGGGCGGGACTTTCTGAAAATGCCCAATTCACAGCTAATTTTTTTGCAGATATGGACACTTTAAGTCATTTTTATTGGTGTTTTGCATTTGAATAAAAATATCATACTGCATGTTTTGGGTATTTTAGATGCTATAAAACGTTTTTCTGATGTAAGTTAAGTAACAAAAAAGTGACCAGCACCTGTGCAGGTGTAGGGGGGGGCGACAGCGCCCCCCGTTGGTCACCAACCAGATCATGACAGTACCCCCCAATTCAAGGGGCTGCTTCCAGAAGTCCCAACAGTCTCCCAAAAGGTCCACTCGCCAGGGAACGGTCGGTGGAGAGGGCTACCGCTGCCTCTCCAGCATACGACGGCGGCGGCCTGATGGGAACGGGACTCGGCCTGGGGTGGACGAAGGCGCGGCACAGATCGTCGTGGGCGTGAGTGCGATCCCTCTCGCACGTTCACGCGATGGCGCATGGCTCAACGTGGACGTCGAACTGCCAGGCGCAGAATGGCACCCCGTACGGCCGTATGGGACCAGGTCTCGGCCGGACGCCGACGTGGGCGTAAACTGCCCGGCACCGGGGAAACGAGACCGGTCCTGTGCCGCTCCGGGATCCAGCGGTGAGTGGGGTCTTGGCGGACTTTTACACTTGATTTTCTTTTGATACTTTGTATTTTTTCTGTTCAGTTGATTTTGATGTTTTACATTTTGTTCCTGCTGATCTTTATTTTAATACAATTTGTCAAACAACCTCCTGCTCCCTCCTGCCTGCTTTTTGGGATCCGCACCCGCCATCACCACCTTGCAAAACATGACACTACCGTCAACTTTGGCCTTCTAAACGTCCGCTCGCTTACCAGTAAGAGCTGTTTAATCAGTGGTTCAGTTTAGAGCTGGAGCGACAATGAATATAGCGGTAATGCTGTTCCATAAGGTTGTGCAAAATTGCAAAGAGCCACGATACACATAGATTTCGATTCCTGCTTAGGGCAGGGGTGTCCAAATTTCTTGCAAACAGGACCAGATTTGGTGTATTAGAAATGTAGTGGGGAGAAAATTGGCAGATGTTTTTTACATGTAACAGCAAGTAGTTTAAAGGACAACCGTCATCACTTTTTTGTTTCCTAACTGACATCAGAAAAACGTTTTATAGCATCTAAAATACCCAAAACACGCATTATGATATTTTTTGCCAAATGCAAAACACCAATAAAAATGACTTAAAGTGTGCTGAAACTGCAAAAAATGAAGAAGGTCCCGCCCCCTTGCTCGTGGTGTCAACCCAAGACGTCTTGCCTTGCTGGAGAATCAAAACAATGGCTTCAGATTCGGAGAATATGATTTCTTGTTACTCATCCAGTTATTAATATGATTAAAATAGTTCTGAAGAGGAAACCATACATGTTTGCAATCGATTAAAGAATTTATTCTGTTCCATTTTGAGGTATCTGGGGGCGGGAAATGTAGCACCAAAAAGAGGCAGAAAATGGCGACAAAGCTCCGTGTAAGGAATTAATCAGCCCGTTTCCACAAGCTGATTAATTCCTTACCCGGAACTTTGTCACCCTCTTCTGCCTCTTTTTGGTGCGACACGAAGTTTTCAGACCAAACCAAGTACAGCAAAATGCATTGACGTGATGGAAGGACTGCTACAATGTGTCCTTTTTTTTCAGTCAGGGGCGTTCCTTCAGTGACGTAATGTGAGGACTCGTCACCAACTCAAAAGCAAGACTTCCGGAATATTCAGTGCGAGTCTTAAAACGTAAAATATAGATATATGCAGTGGAATCTTTGTAAAACACGCTCAATAGAAGTGATTTGAAGCGATTTTACAAATTATGGACACAACTTGTCCGGGGACGTCGGTTGTCCTTTAAATAATTTGCTTCAAATTGAACTATCAGCCACTGTCTCTTTCGAAATGAGGAAGACACAGTTGTTACATATTTCTTACTTTTTTTACATATTTCTTTCAACTTTCCTCATTTTGTTGATTCACCATTGAGTCACCATTTTAGAAAATGTGGGGCTCATTCAGTCATTTACTCATAATAATAGGCTATTTTGGATTGGATGCACCTTTATTCGTCTCGCAGTGGAGAAATGTACATTTCACAGCAGCAAAGTTATGAAAGGAAGAGGAAAGGAAAGAAAGAAGTAGAAAAACAAAATACAGGAGTTGCAAGAAAGGCAGCCACTCTCGCGGCGCCATCTTGAAGTCAAAAGAACAAAAAAAACCTAAATAAATAATATAACAACACAAAGACACATGGAGTTGTTCGTGCTTCAGCACTTGCTGTCGCGTCTTTGTGACTTGAAGCGGTTCTAGATGGAGGAGAGGATCAAAGCTTCCTCTTCAGCAGTGGATCAAGGACGTCATGGTAGAATGTGCATGTCTACTATAAACTAAATGTTGAAAGCAAACACACAGCTGAAACATCCATTGACTAAAAGAGATTGTCTGACATCTCCTGTCCCACGTGAATCTGCTTCAATTCCAAGCCGTGACAGCTTCACATACGCATCCAGCCGCAGACTGTTCAACAGAACCGACCTTTCTGCTGAACAAAGCAGGGCTGTGAAGATGATGCCATTACAGGCGCAAAAAAAGCACAATGGCCCCAGAGCTGCCCAACGATCAGTCAAATGGCATTGACATTTGTCCCATTCAAAAACAGTACTGGCATATTCATGCTGCCGAAAAGGCGAAACCACTCAGCGCAGTCTTCTCCTTAATGAATGTCCTGGCCAAAAATGCTGGAAAAACAATCCACTTCACAATCCGTTCCACACGACGCACAACAACACAAAGTGACATAAGAAAACACAAAAACAAAACAAAATAAACATAAAAAGCAAGGCTCATGAGACCACTTGCTGACGGCTGCCGACATCTTGGACTGTTCTAATCGAGCCTCTAGATGGCAGCAATTAGAACATGCATGTATCAGTGCTAGTGTCCAATGTATTAATTTTATATGTGGCCCAAATGTTATTGGGTTTATGACGGAGGCTGCGGGATGATATTGACCACAGGCCACATTTCGCCCCTGGGCCGGACTTTGGACATGTCTGGTTTCGGGAGTTCATGGCTAGAGGCAAGAATCTATTTGTGTGTCTGCTGGATTTGGTGACCTTGGGTTGGTAGCACTTGCCTGAGGGGAGTAGCTTAAAAAGGAGGCGGGCAAGGTGCAGGGGGTCTTTTTTTGTGGCTTTGTCTTGGGGCTTTCGGTGTGCAAGTCCTCGAGAGTGAGTAGGGCGGTGTCAAGGATTTTTTTTCTGATATGCTAACTGTCCGTTGGAGTCTGAGTTTGTCCTTTGTTGGTGGTGGCCCCAAATAAAACCGGAAGTGAAACTAATCAGACCAAAATGTTGTGTGAGACAGCATTGGTCAGAAAATAAAAAGTCAGAATAAACAGGGAAAGTCTATTTATATCTGTACTCCGCATAAATCTGTCCCTGCCTTGTTTACTGACCACGGAAAGTATTGGATATGGAGTTTTGAATTTTGAGCTATTACAATCACAATCACCAGCAAAATCATCTTTATTGACAAGTATGTAGAACACCCACGGAATTTGTCTCTTGTAGAACACGCTGCACTCTGTAGGTCGCCGCGCATGCGTAAACAACGGCGCTAAACGCAGCAAAATTTACAAGCTAGTCAGTGAATTACCTCAGATTGTAAGCCCTTGCTAAAACATATGGTGATTAAAATGAGTCAGAAAGCGGGACCAAGTAAGGGGGCAAAACATATTACTTTCATACGGAATGGGAAAATGTGGAGCGGCATTTTCGGACTGTTCATGGAAAATACGACATTGACTTCCCGCCGAAAAGCCAGCTGAGAAAGAGAACGGTGGACAAAGTAAAATCCCAGTTGTCCGGACAGCAGTCATTTTTCACTCAACATACTTCAAAAGCGAAAGCCGCCACCGAAGCATCGTTCCAAGTGAGTCACGCCATCGTTAAAAACAATAAGTCCTTCCAAGACGGAGAGATGGTAAAAGAAGCATTCGTTGAAGCAGCTGACTCCTTGTTCAGAGACTTTAAAAATAAGGCAGAGATATTATCTTCAATAAAAGCTCTGCAGCTGTCAAGACATAGTTACACGGCGCTGTGAAGCCATGGCTGAGGATTTAACCCAGCAAATGTGGAAAGACATCGGAGATTGTGAGTGTTCTCACTGCTGAAGTCCAGGGCTCATGGACAGTTCTGTAACTTACTCACACAGGAAAAGTACCCCAAAATGAGGAAATGTGCTACCTCCTTGACTGCATTATTCGGCTCCACTTATTTATGTGAGTCAGCCTTTTCCTACATGAACATCATTAAGTCCAAATACCGTTCCACCATGAATGATGAACATTTGGAAATGTGCTTGAGGTTGGCTGTCAGCAGCTACTGTCCGGACTATGCATCCCTGGCTGATTCAATTCAGTGCAAGTCATCAAAGTAAACTCAGGTAATTACAAAAAAAATGTTAATAGTTATTTATTATGTTATGTATATGTAGTTATTATGTGTGTTGTGCAATATTGGCTTATTCAGTTATGCAAGGTACATCAACATACATTGTACATACAAAGAATCCTTAAAACATTTGAAAATAATTATGTTTTGCATTTTTGTCGTGGGTAGATCATTTTGACTTGGTAGTTTTTATAAGTAGCTCGTATGCTGAAAAAGTGTGAGCACCCCTGAGCTAGAGAATAGGTCTGTTACATTCATGTAATTTTAGATGTAGTGTAACGTTCAGTGCTTGTGTTATGCATGTTTGGGGGCTGGGCTTGTTGGGGTCGCGTGACGACACACACGGAGGGAAGGGTGGACCCGAGAACGGGGGTTGGGCAGTATGCCTGAGGGAATGTCTGTGCGTGAGTTGTGGCGTAACAACGGCTCCTGTTTGTGTGTTAAAACTGCTAAGTTCGTTAATAAAAGACCGACTCGCTATACCAGCGACTCTGCGCATCATTTGTCACACTGAGGGGCATTACATTGGTGTCAGAAGCTCCGGATTTCCCATCGTACGTCCAACTGTTAAAAAAAAATGTTCGGCAACTTTGCTGTGGTAAAGGAGGAGGCCGTTCAGCACGGCGACCCGGCTGCTATAAAGGTAAAGAGAGAAGCAGCACCATGCGTGATAGACATGCCAATTTCAAGTGGCACACAGCGAGGTCATGTTTATGATAATTATGTTGGCAATCCGTGCCGAAGTGAGCGCGAGCCCGCCATTACGGCATCACGCCGGGATGTAGCGGCCACGAGGGTTGACGAAAACATTTGATAGCGGCGCCCTGGGGATGGCTTGGCCCGCCATGAAACCCCCCAAGTTCTCCGGGAAAAGAAGTTGGGAGGCTTATCGGGCCCAGTTCGAATTGGTGGCAGACGCGGCGAACTGGCCAGACAAGGTAAAAGCGGCACAGTTGGCACTTTCATTAACCGACGAGGCTACTTCCTGTCTGCTTCTGCTGAGCCCCGGAGAGAGACTCAATTACAGCGGGCAGGTGGGCACCCTGCAGAGGTGTTTCGGGGAGTTTAATTTGAAGGACTCCTTGCCCTGCGAGCTAAAACAGCGTGATCGACATCCTGGGGAGCCGCTGCCTTGTCTTGCCCATGAGATCGAGAGCCTCGGCCGTCGGGCATATGCTGGGATGCCAAAGGACATCCAAGATGAACTTATCCGTGACCAGTTCTTCCAAGCACTCAGACCGGATGAACTGCGCCTGCACTCACTTGGTCGAGCCCCACATCGACACGGGTGACGCGCGACCAGTGAAGGTTCGCCCTCGACGCCTGCCTCTAGCCCAGCAAGAAGCCGCAGATCAAGAGATCCATGCTCAAGGCAGAGATTGTCGAGGCCTCCGACAGCCCGTGGGCGTCTGGCGTGGTCATGGTCCCCAAGAATCGCAGTTTTGTGTGGACTACAGACCGCTCAATAAGGTGACAAAGAAAGACTGCTACCCACTACCACGCGTAGACGAGACCTTGGTCTCGGGTTCTGCGTGGTTCTCGTCACTTGACCTGCGGTGTGGCTACTGGCAAGTCGCTCTCACCACAGAGTCCAAGCACAAAACGGCATTCTGCACCACCCGAGGACACTGGCAGTTTAAGGTCATGAGTTTCGGCCTATGCAATGCACCAGGGACATTTGAGCATTTGATGGACACAGTACTCACTTTCAGCCACACTTTCAATAAAAGTGAACGACGCTACTGCGTTACAAGACATGTTCTGGCGACACGCCACTTCAAGTACTACCTGTGTGGCGTGCCCTTCACCATCAGAACAGATCACGCCGCACTGCAGTGGTTGATGTCGTTCAGGGAACCAGAAGGCCAAGTAGCACGGTGGCTCGAGGAGCTGCAAGCATTCCACTTCACTGTGGTGCATCGGGCTGGGGCTCAGCACGCTAATGCAGATGCCCTTTCCCAGCGGCCATGTTCCATTAGTGGCTGCAGCTATTGTGACCGGCGAGATGCATGGGAGTTGGAGCTTTGCGGGGAAGCGGCTGCTGCTGTGCCGACATGCTGCACCCTAGAGGCTGTGGACACTGCAGAGTGGGTTTCAAAACAACAGGAAGACCACGATCTCAACCCCGTGCGGCAGTGAGTCCAGAGTAGCAGGAGGCCACCCTGGGAAGGCGTGATGGGACTCTCTGTTGCTTCCAAAGGCCTTTGGAGCAAGTTTGATGGGTTATGCATCAAGGACGGCGTGCTGCAGCCTGGAAAGAACCTGCCACCGGGGAAGAGAGATGGCAGGTGGTCGTGCCAAGAGCTCTCAGAGAGACGGTGCTGAGAGCATGTCATGGGGGCACCGGCTAGGGACACTTTGGCAGCACAAAGCCCTCCGACGGCTACGCCAAGGGTTCTCTTGGGGGCAGCAGAGTTGGAGAGAGTTGCTGTGGACATCATGGGCCCTTTCCCTGTGACAGACAGAGGGAATCGCTACGTGCTGTGTGCAATGGACTATTTTACCAAGTGGCCAGAGGCATACACACTGCCAGACCAAGAGGCGGAAACAGTAGCTGATGCGCTATTGGAGGGCATGTTCTGCCGGTTTGGAACTGCAGATATCATCCACAGTGACCAAGGCAGAAATTTTGAGTCCAGGGTATTCGCTGCTCTGTGTGAACGCCTTGGCATGCAGAAGACACGCACCACTCCCTTGCATCCGCCGAGTGATGGACTTGTGGAACGATTCAATCGCACCATGCAACAGCAGCTCGCCATCCTCACCTCCACACACCAACGTGACTGGGATAGGCACATCCCACTGGTGCTGATGGCTTATCGATCAGCGGTTTAGAGTTCCACCAGCTGTACCCCTGCTCTGCTGATGCTGAGCCAGGAAATACGGACACCGGCAGAAATGACGTTTGGAAGACCACCAGGCGGCCCAGAGGACCAGCCGGGGCTGGAGTATGCCCGTCGACTGCAGGATCGGCTGGAGGCAGCGCACGCATTAGCACGGGACCAGCTGGAGAAAGCCGGAGCACGCCAAAAGCGGAATTATGACGTGTGAAGCAAGGGGCGAGACTTCCGGGCCGGGGAATTAGTTTGGGTGTATACGCCCAAACGGAAAAAAGGCCGCTGCCCCAAACTGGACAGACACTGGGATGGCCCTTGTCGGGTACTCGAGTGGGTGGGGGAGGTTGGTTATCGGGTAGCGGTCTCCCCCAGGGGCAGGGTATTCCTGTATTTGAGGCGGGGTCTGTTTCGTCCACGTCAGGTAATCTGAGGGGCATTTCGTCCATATATATATATATATATATATATATATATAAGTACATCCTCTTTTGGACCTTCCTCAGGATCAAAACAATGATTGATTTTATTTACTATACAGTGAGACCTCAACTTACGAACACCTTATATTACGAACTTTTCATCTTACGATCGTCAAATTTATGAAAATTAAAACTTTTAATAAGCACTATTTTCATAATACACACCCACCACGGCTGGTCCATCAAGCACACGACCTTCGGATCTGGCGGAGTGATCTTCGGCGGAAGCACATGACCGAACAGTGCTCCAGCCGGCGCTACATTCCACACCCCCTCTCTCTGAATTCACACGTCCATCGCCTCCGAGGAGCTTTTTGCTGATAATTTTACTATTATGGGACCGGAAAATAAACACCACAGGCTCGTGTTCAGCCTCAGTTCAAATGTGGTGCATTACTATGAATAAATTGAAGAAACTACCAGCCGTACACGTCTACTCTGCTCTGTTTATTTGTCATCCAAGACTTGGGGTGTATTCAGGTTCGAGAATAGCGCAGGACTTCTTATGACTCTAGGCTGTTTGGAAAGCATTGTCTAACTGAATGAGCAGGGACAAACACTTAGCAACGTTTTTGTGTTGCTACACTTGAACGCACCCCCTGTCAAGATGCGATAGAAGTGATTGTGATTGGCTAAAGGGTAGTGTCATGTGTCATGGTAAGCCAATCAGAGCTAGTGTTTTCACACACACCGGAACAGCGTGTCAATAGTCACGCTAAATTGTCACGTGCGAGTTGACAGCTGCGGCGGGGCCGCCGCTCGCGACACTTCAATTTCATTTCAACGAGTCACTGTCACCTCACCAGTGACATGATTATGACGAAAGTGAATCGCTGTGTCTTGTGCTGGCAAATCCAACAGTTTGCTTTGCACGAGGTGATTGTGAAACGTGATCGCGTAAGTTTGTTGCTTTCCGGTTTCCGATCTCTAGCGTGCCATTTTATTCGTGCCGCCCGCCTTCTTTTGTCGCGTTTTATTTCGCGTCCGTGGAATCATCGGAATTGCGCCTTTTGTTGTAATAAAATCTCTTACAGCACCTACGGGACTCGAAGTGAATGCAGATGACATCGAGGAGCTTGTTGCTGACCATAATGAGGTCATCAACACAGAGAATTTGATTTGCCTTCAAGAGGACAAGCGGAAGCAGGCCGTTCAGCAGTTGATGTGCAGGCTTTTATTGAACAGTTCCATCCAGAAAAGGCTATGAGAATCATCAACGTGATGAATGATAATGTGATGCCTCAGTTTCGTAAAACCTTACAAGTCAGAAAGCAACAGGTGTCAATTAAGAGCCATCAATGACCATCACAAATATAAATAAAGTGACTTTATTATACAGTGCAGTGTATTTCTTTTTTTACAATACAATAGCACATTTATACATAGGATAAGGTAGGTTGTGTGTAGTTTTAAGGCTTATTTAGTTGAAAAGTATATTCTATGGAAACCCGGGAACGGATTATTCCCATTTTAATGGTTTCCTATGGGATTTTTTTTTAGATACACACTTTTCGCCTTACATACTCTGTCTGGGAACCAATTAAGTTCGTAAGTTGAGGTCTCACTGTATAATGAGGATAATGAGTGGCCCGGTTTGACCAGTGGTTAGCGAGTTGATCTCAAAGTGTAGAGCTGCAGAATTAATTACGAGCTCTGAACTGTGTGTTGTTTGTGGTTGCCTCCCCATTTCAAAATCATGCATAGCATGTTCATAGGATACTTTCAATTGTCCCTAGATGTAAGTGTGAGGACAGATGATTTCTTGTTTATGATTGCCCTATGATCCGCTGGCATCTGGCAACCGGTTCAAGGTGTTCCCCGCCTAGTTCCTGAAGACAGCTGGGATAGGCTCCAGCATCCACAGAGACCGTGGTGAGGATAAAGTGAATCGGAAAATGAGTGGATGGATGGATGGATGGATGGATTGTCCCAAGTCTTGGGGAACATATTCCAGGCATCAAATTCAGAATGACTCAATAATTTGCAACAAAAACAACATCACCAACAAGATCTTAACTTCTTTTCCTTTCGGCTTTTCTCTTTAGGGGTCGCCACAGCGAATCAATGTCCTCCATCTAACCCGGTTTTCTGCATCCTCTTTTCTCACACCAGCTACCTTCATGTCCTCTTTGGCAACATCCATAAACCTCCTCTTTGGTCTTCTTCTCGGTCTCCTGCCTGGCAGTTCAAGGCTCAGCATCCTTCTTCCGATTTAGTCACTCTCTCTCCTCTGGACATGTCCGAACCACCGCCTCAGTCTGGCCTCTCTGACTTTCTCTCCAAAGCCTCTAATGTGAGTTGTCGCTCTAATGTTCTCATTCCTGATCCTATCCATCCTGGTCACTCCCAAAGAAAAACTCAACATCTTCAGCTCTGCTACCTCCAGCTCCAACAACATCTCAAGTTATTCAAATAAAATATGTCTGTGTAAGCCCTCAGTTGTTCAGGAGCGGTCCATCGATGAGAAGGTTTCTTTAGCCGTCATCTGTACTTTTTTTAAGGTGTCGGACGTTTCGCCTCCTATCCAAGAGGCTTCGTCAGCGAACGTCCGACACCTTCAAAAAAGTACAGATGACGGCTGAAGAAACCTTCTCATAGATAAAATAAAATATGTTACCTTTTGAGTGTATTAGAATGAACAAGCTTTGAAAATTATTTGTAAATCATTGTATTTCTTCTTTACAATAATCAAAACACTTCTGGTGATACTGATGAATATTTGCACTCAGGCATCAGCAATGAACAAGATCTCATAAATAATGCCCCATCAATGTAGACTCTGATCTTTTCATTCTGACCTTTTGTGACTTTTGACTTTTTGCTGTGTGGCCTCCACGTAATTTTGAGGGCTTTTTTTTTGCCCCAGCATGCCCCACTGTGAAAGCTCAATGCTCTTTGTTTTGGTCTTTGTCTTATTTGAATATATTGATGGCGCCATCTGTAAGCCATTTATCTCCTCCCAAAAACCGTGAGATTATTCACCCCCACCTCCAATTCCACCCATCTTTTTTTTCCCTGATAGAGAGAATCGACAAAAGCATCGAGCAGCCGGATAAATTCTGTCAATTATTACAAATTAAACACACAAAAAGAAGCATCCTGTGATTTTTTTGGATCAGGAAAACTATATATTAACACAAGCCAATAGTAGGCACATTGATTTAAATTTACCTTCATTTGCAAACCAAACATTATTCTGGGCTTGGCTTGCCTCAGTGGAATTTAAAGACATTTTTGTGTGTTTTTGGACGTCAGTGTTTGTGTCTGTATGCACGTGTGTGTGTGTGTGTATGTGTGCTCATGTATGTGTGTGTGAGTGAATACATTTGAATGAATAAGTGAGTGATGAGACTTTCAAAAATCTGACCAAACAAAATATTTCTTGAACACTGGATGATTTTCACTGCTTTAACACTGCTGACCACAAAACACCAGAACATACAAACTCATCAATAAAAAACACATTCACTTACAAAAAGAGCAGGTCCAACACTCATTGTCTCTTTTCTCTTTTCCTCATTTTATTTGTACTATTTGAATCTTTGGCATTTGACTCAGCATGACTCAGACTTGGTCTTAGTTTTACTCCATGGTGCTTTTTCCTGTCTTTGTGGCTGATTTATTTCTTTACAGTTGTGAAAATGATAGGTTCGTCATGTACAGCACTTTGTAGGCACAATTGGCTGTTTAACAGTGCTCTACAAATACAGTTGAGCTGTGGTGAAACAGTTTAGTCTTTTTTTTTCTTTTTGCACCCTCAACAGTTTGTTCTCGTGGGACTATGGCAAGGATGTCATTTTAATGTCAAAGCATAACCAAAAATGCTGAGATGCACATGGAATGAAAAGAGGGGAAAATGTCAGAAAAGGAAATCAAGCAGTGCAAGATATGCAAGGTGAAAGGTGGTAGCCACTCTGGATTGTGGATCTTGCTCTTCTATGTCCATAAATAGGCTTGACACGAGCAGCTGGTCATAAGTTGGCATTGGTTCTCCACCATAAGGAGCGTATTGTATGCACATCGAAAAGTTTGCAAAGACCCAAGGCATGGGGTGAACGCTTAGGTCTTGTGCCAAATGAACTTGGCACACAATAAAAGATGGTAAGATTGATGCTTGTGTGAGAAAAATTGCATCTTAACTTCTTTGAACACAACAGAATTTGGATGCTATTTCTTACTCGTCAAAACATTCTGTACATTTTTTTTTGCTTCGGTCAAACATTTTATTGACTGGGTATTACACTTTATGTCTTAAAATATATCATGTATGTACAGTGATACCTTGGCTTACGAACTTAAGTGTGTAAGGTGAAAAGTGTGTACCCCAAAAAATAATTTCCCATAGGAAACCATTAAAATGAGAATAATCTGTTCCCAGCTTCCCATAAAATATCATTTTCTACTTACAATTTTCTACACAAAATATACCTTACTTTATGTGTAATAAATGTGCTATGTTATTATAATTAAAGAAATAAACTGTGCTGGATAATAAAGTCGTTTTATTTACCTTTGTGATGGTCGTTGATGGCTTAATGGAATGGAGTGACCGGTTTGGATGGATGGATTTGCCTTTATTAGTCTCTCAGTGGAGAAATTTACATTTCACAGCAACAAAGTGATGAAAGGAATGAAAATAGAAAAACAAAATACATGAGCTGCTGGAAAGACTGCCACTCGCGCGGCGCCGACTTGAAGTCAAAAGAACAAAAAAAGGAGTAAATATGACAACACAAAGACACAGAGAGTCATTCATTCTTAAGCACTTTCTGTACCCTCTTTGTTACATGAAGAAGTTCTAGATGAAAGAGCATCATCGGTTTCATCAAGAGTTTCATCATCATTAAACACTTGATGAGGGACGTAGCCTTCTTCTTTCACCATCTTGAGGAATGATCCTTTGCAGGTGCTTTCTCTGCGATAATTTTACCTTGTTCCTCATCAATTGTGTTCTGTTTAGCTGGGTTGATAGCTTTTTGCATCAAGTGTACAGATGGCTTGTGCAGGTTATGTGTGGAGCCTGATTGATGGGATATTTTAACCTTGCAGTCTACATTCTCTTGAAACGAGTCCAAATTTCATTGTTTTCTATCCATTTTATCACTGTCTCTCTGTCATCTGCCTGTCTCTTTAATGTTTAATCCCCCCTGGCTTTAACCGAAGGCTGGGGGCGGGGAATAGTGAACAAAAACAGACGGCTGCCATTTTTATTATTAGGAGAACAGGCTTGTTCGCTAATGACACATCACTCATTGTAGTGCTCTGTGTGTGTCCCGAAAAATAGTTTGTATGCCAAGGTAAAATTTTCATAAATGTAACGTTCGTAAACCGAAAAGTTCATAAGCCAAGGGATGAATATTAGATGCTTTGGAGAGAAAGTCAGAGAGGACAAACTGAGATGGTTAGGACATGTCTAGAGGAGAGAGAGTGACTATATCGGGAGAAGGATGCTGAGCCTTGAACTGCCAGGCAGGAAACCGAGAGAAAGACCAAAGAGGAGGTTTATGGGAAAAAGTCCCCCCCCCCCCGACCCCTTCGCCACACCACCACCACACACACATACAGCCCGTTATTTCTAAATGTGTCTGTACATGACTCCCTGACTATAAATCCTTCAGTGGGATGGATGAGTGTGTCCAACTCATTAATCATCTGACATATCCGCTGCTGTGAAATGTAAATATGATATAATTTATTTGGTTATTTCTTCGGTTTTCATTATTCTGTTGGCTGTTTTTATATCAGGCAGCAGTCAGAATGCAAACTTATGGCCCATTTTCTCTGAGAATTTCTCCTTATTTCTCATATTTCTCACTCCCAAGTGCCTCACTTGCTTTGCATCTTCACTTGACAGTGTACACACTTGTGCTTTCTTCAATCTCGTGTCTCCCTACTTTTGGCCCAGGCCTTCTTCCTATATGCTCTTTATTCTGTCACTCAGTAGACATCCATCTTTCTTTTTCTTTTGTATGCCATTGGGACCAAAATGGCACCTTCAGAGTAGGCCATAAAAAGGCCCTATAAAAAGCCACAACACAAGGAAGAAAGGGTAATGACGAAATTTAACTGCTCCTCTTGGTGCACCTGGGGTCTAGTCCTGTGTGTGGATATATGTGCATGTGTCTCTTCAGCAAATACGAGGCCTGGTCACTGAACCTGAACACTGCCTTGCTGCACAGGGTGGGGAGGGTCAATGTCACGGTACTCCGGTGTGAGTTACCGCTTTTTAAAGATCGGCTATAGATTTTGTGAAGAAAGTCATTTACGCCAGAATGAAATGGAAGGTGGCAGGGGAAGTTTAAAATATAAAAGGGCTGGGGAGGGAGGTTACAGGGAGGGGGAAAAAGGCTTAATGACTTCAATTATTTAACTGGTGTCATAACAGTTGGATCCATTGTAAAGGATGCGTATGGATTTCAGTATTTGTAATTTAGCCAGGGGGAAAAATAAACAACAAAAGAATCTGGGAGACGCTTAAAAGTACTATCTGTTTGCAGGGAATCATGCCACCGTTTTTAAATGTCTGACCAATACCAGTGTAACACATTACATGTTATGCTGCCCAACTGTGTGTCATGGTGAAGCCATTCGGACCTTTAGAATTGGATATAATAATAAAAATAATACCACTAATACTAATACTACTACTAATAATAAATGATATTTATTATTTCAAAGCTCTCAAGGACACTTCACAAAAAAAAAAACTAAACAACTAAATAACAAATAATATAACAACACAAAGACACAGACACAGCTTCTGTACCCTCTTTGTGACATGAAGCGGTTCTGGATGAGAGAGGAGAGGATCAAAGTGTCCTTTTCAGCAGTGGATCACGGACGTCATGGCGGAATGTGCACGTCTACTACAAGTTAAATGTTGAAAGCAAACACGCAGCTGTAGCATCCATTGACGAAAAGAGATTGCCTCACATCTCCTGGATGTCAGACAATGGATGGCTTATGGATGGCTTTCATATAAATTTATATGAGGTTTCTCTCTGGGTTCAGATGTTTGGTCACCTGCCTCCATAGTTTCCCCTGCCTCCCACTTGTTCCTTGCTGTGCAAGTCCTTGCCCGGCCGGCCAGCGTTGAAAATCAGTCTTTGATGGGCCTGTGGGGACCAACGAAGAGAGTTAGAATCTGTGCACTGACTGACAAGATCTGACACAGGCGTGGCGGATTTCCAGTCATCAATGACTGTCTTGCTAACATTCAAAGCAAGATCTTCCTCCATCTATTTTCATGCCGTCAATCATAATTACACATTATTTAATTGTATTCCCAACTTTTAATGATGAACACGAATATAATCAATCAAATGAGTAAAACATATTGAAATGTTATGAAAATAAACAATTCTCAGAGATGACAGCAATACGTCTGTATCAGCTCTCAGTCGTACAGGAGTGGTGCATCGATGAAAAGGTTTCTTCAGCCGTCATCTGTACTTCTTTGAAGGTGTCGGACATTTTGCTTCTTAGCCAAGAGGCTTCGTCAGCGAACTAAAGTCTTTTGCTGGTAGTTTAGGCCCTATATATGTCCCTACTGTCCAGACATGGCGGTGCCAGACTCTGCTATGATTGGTCCGTGCGCTCAGGTTGGGGGTAGCAGATGACTACTCCCTGCGGCTACACTGATTACTATCCTTCGCCTATCCATCGCCATGGTGGGGTGAGGTTCAATTTGGATCGTTAATACAACAGAATTCTTAGGCAAAATAGGCATAGTTATGCTGATGAGGTGATATCAGAGCAAATGAGGCAACAGGCCAGTCGTAGACCTGATACTCAGGCAGGACAATAGAAGTAATCAGTCAGGTCAATAGAAGTAATCAGACTTGTAAGTAAGTAATATTTTCAATTTAGAAAATAACAGGTTAGAAAACAAAATAACAAATAAAACTATATTAAGCTACGCCGATAAAACACATGAATTTCAAACAAGCAGTGATTGATTCCAAATAGCTTTTTTCTTTATGGTTTTATTGTTCTTGTGGTTGTTTTTTATTATTATTATTATTATTATTATTATTATTGTTACGGCATTGGCGGTGGTGGTGGTTGCACGCATCTCCTCACTCTGGTTGAACGGACAACTAGGTGGCCGGAAGCAGTCCCCCTGTCTTCCACGACCTCGGCAAATGTAGCTCACGCGTTTCTGTCGTCCTGGGTCGCGCATTTCGGCACGACATCCGATAGGGGCCTCCAGTTTGTGTCCGAGCGCTGGTCGGCCATGGCGCAGTTCTTGGGTGCGCAGGTACACCGCATTATGGCCTACCACCTGCAAGCTAACGTGATGTGTGAACATTTTCACTTAAAGCTGTGCGACGGGCCACGCTATCGGACGGTAACTGGGTCGACGGTCTTCCGTGGGTCCTGCTCTGGTTATATTCGGCCCCAAAAGAAGATCTTAACACCACTCCGGCAGAGTTAGTGCTCGGTCAGCCACACCACGTTCCCGGTGAATTTCTGCCTCTAGATTCAGGTGAACCTACTTTCCCCTTTTTGCCAGGAGAGCCCCTGACTATAGCACCGGTTCACCATTGTGTTACAAAAGTGTTTGTACCTTAGGTCAGCCCGGTTTGTCTTTGTGCGTCACAATGCCCACCCCTCTCCCATCCAGCTGCTGTATTATGACCTGTTTAGAGTTTTGTGCTTGATATCGGTGGGCGCAGGGTGTCTGTTTCATTAGACATTTAGCCAATCCCACGCCGCCAACGCCCTCCGAAACCTCCAGCCTCACTTCAGCATGCCAGGGTTGAATGTCGTTCCCCACTCAGGTCTCACCTGGGTCGCCTGCCCAAATAAGTTCACCTGCGCCACTGAATGAAGGACGGCGTAGTCATTAAGGCAAAGTTATCACCTTGATTTTCCATCTGGGTGTTCTGGCGGGGGGGGTCTCGGACCATGCATTTCACCCAGCAGGTATACAGCAGGAGCGTGTTCATGTTTAAGAATGTTTACTGAATGTTCCATGTTTTAGTCAGATCCACTTGTTAGCAGTTGAAGTAAAGAGTGTACAGTCAGTCATGAGTGCTCCTTTCTCTACTGTTACTGCCACATTATTAATTTGTTTAGATTATTAGATATTATTTGTTTTGCAATCAGGGTAATTAGCCTGCCCTGTCAAATCTGACAATCCATAAGAATGTGTCGATGAGTTTTGTGACTCGGCTTTTAAGCCCCAATTCCACCAGGATGTGGACAATTGTATCAAATATAGTGTTCTTTTTGGGATTTATTGAAAGTCGCAATCCTCCATCAAAACGTCTCCAGACGTTCACCAACTGTTTTGTGATTTTTGTTGTTGCAAGGAAATGTTAAACGTGCTTAAAATACCCATACCGACCATTTGCCAATATTTGCTACCTTGAAATAAATTCAAAGAAATGAACAATCAATAATAAATTAAGGTCAGTGTAGCAACACTAACCCATCGGCAAAAAAAAGATAAAAACAAAACACTTGGCTCACAGTAGGCCTAGTGGGTTTGAGTACAGAATCCCAGAATCGTGAATTTTAAATAGTATGATATTTTTAGTAATAGTATGTACTTTTAGCCTCTATTACTGTGATTTGGTAGTTAGACCAGCAGTCCTTCCCTAATTGATAAGAGACGTGCAATTTGTCTTTTTTTTCACTTACGTCTGCTTTACGATACCCCTGTCTAGCTGCGCGAGTTATGTCACTAAACCAAGGCTCGATAATGCAAGAGATTAGCTAAGAAGAAGTGGGACATTGAGAGGATGGGTGTTTCTGAGTGGGTTGTTCAACAATATCGGAGATAGTAAGAAGAAGCCTGATGTATGTAGGCAAAGTGTACTGGTGGCTATTTTCAAGTACAAGGGAGAGGGGCACAGTTTAGTAAATACAGAGGAATCAATAGCAATACAATGAAACTATGGGAAAGAGTAGTTGAAGCTTGCTTTTGAGGTTCGGTGATCACTCTTTAAGACTCTGTATGACCATGTGGTGGCCTCGGCAATCCATAATGGCATTGTTTGGCGATCAGGCAGCTTCAGATCACGGGACAGAGAAAGACGGGAGCGACTGGTCACGAGGGCCAGTTCTGTCCTCGGCCACTCTCTGGACACTCTGGAGGAGGTGGGCAACGAGAGAATGCAAGTGAAACTAAAAGGTACAGTCAGTCCGACCCCCTCCATCCAGCCCCCCCTGACAGCACTGGGTTGGTCCCTTAGCCAGAGACTGTTACACCCGTGCTGCAAGAAAGAGAGATACTGCCACTCAGGCCTACTGACTGCTCTCAGCGTTCTGAATGAACACATGTGAAAGCTTAGACTCCCAATGATCCATACATTGTAAATAGCCACATTTTGCAGTATACAGTATACACAATTATATATATGTTTATATCTAGATATTGTATTTTAGATTGCATCCTGTACTGTATACAGTTTATTTTGTGTATCAGTTTTTTCTTTCTTTTTTTTCATTTGCTTTACTGGTCCATGTTGTATTCATGAGGGTGAATACAATAAGAACGTGTCAATCTTCTTAAAGAAATCAGGCTCATATATGATGATCTATCCATTCATTTTCCAGACTGCCCAAATTTCCATTGTGCCCAAATTGCAGATGTAGTAAATAGGTACTGACGAAAAATAGAACTCTGTCAAATAAGGAAGAGGGAATACAAAATACAAGTTAACATCAAGTGCTTGCATGAAGGGCAAGGAGACAAACAAGCATGGGGCTACAAAACAAAATTAAAAATACTCATTTCACGAATGTACAGAAGAAAGAACAAAACAGGAATCAAAATCATAAAAAAAACACGAGCCTTGTTTTTTTGTTTTTATTTTTGTGTTTTTCTTTTGTTACTTTGTGTATTTGTGCGTCGTGTGCATTCGATGCAGATATTTTTTCAGCATTTTTGGTCATGACATTCATCAAGGAGACTGTGCTGAGCGGTTTCACCTTCTTGGCAGCATGAATATGCCAGCACTGTTTTTGATTGGGAGGAATGTCACTGCCATTTGACTGTCATCGCTGGACAGCTCTGGGATTATGCTTTTTTGCACCCTTAGTGAGGAGCATTTTCACAGTGCCGCTTTGTTCATCAGAAAGGTTGGTGCTGTTGGTGCAGTCTGCCGCTGGATGAATGAGGCTTGAGCAAATCTCCACCCCAAGTGAGTAGAAATGGATGGATCGACTGATGGAAGGTTACGTGTGATCAGATCCACAGCTGTGGTTGAATTTTTGAAATTGTTTAACTATTCATCATTGTATGATTTTTTTTACATATCATAACGTGGCTTTTCAACAACTTTATATCTAGCTCATTAAAAAAACTGAACTTGGTGATAGTTTATGGGTATAAACAAAACAAGTGAAATTTCCGAAATAAATAAATATATCAAACTATAAACCTTTTTGAAAATTATTTAAAATCAAAATGAGTGATTGAAACAAAAAGATAAACTACCTGTGTATTTTCTATCTACAAACTTTTAGTCTCTGTTAATTTCAAACATGAACTTTCAAGGTTAATTTTAATTCAGTGTACATCCATCCATTCAACAATCAATTTTCACCACGGCTTATCCTTGTCGTACGGGGGTTACGGGAGCCTATCACAGATGATTTCGGGCGTCAGTCGCACAATAACCTGAACTGGTCGCCAGTCAAACACAGGGCACATTTAGAGACAAACAATGACTCATCAATTGAATATATTGTGTATATGAATTAGTTTCAGTTTGTTGTTCTATATAGCTGCACAGAACAAGAAAGGATGGAACAGTCCATGCATCCATTTTCCGTACCGCCTATTCCTCATTAGCGTCGCGGGGGATGCTGGAAACTATCCCAACCGCCTTCGGGCACTAGACAGAGGGCACCCTGAATTGCTTGCCAGTCAATCGCAAGACACAGAGAAAAACAACCAATCACTCTCACACTCACACCTCGGGACACTTTGGAGTGTTCAATCGGCTTGCCATGCATGTTTTTGGAATGTGGGAGGAAACCGGAGAACCCGGAGAAAACCCACCCGGGGAGATCATGCAAACTCCACACAGGGAGGCGGGACCGGGTCTTGAACTCATGACCTTTGCACAGTGAAGCCAGCGTGAGAAACACTCGACTACTGGACCGTTGGTTGGAACAGTCATTTGGGAAAATTAGTTCACTTATTCTGTCACCAAGAAGTGATGACATCCTTTTTACTGGTTTGTTTGATTGATTGATTGCTTTGATATGACAAAGAGCTCAACTAAGCTATATTTTATAAGAACTGCTTATCTATCTCTCCATCTACTATTGGAAGTGGATGTTATGTGTGGTACTGTATACTTCACAATTGTAATACCTGCCACAGACTTACTTCAGAAGTGCATGAATTTGCAGCAAGGGAAATCAACGTCCCAGCGCTATCTGAGATGCCTCATTTATTAAATATGAAATCACTTGTCCACAGTGATGGACAGTAGGTTATGCAAGTTAGGTAAATAATAAATAATCAATAATCAATAATATGTTGCCAGTAACCAATAACCAATAATAAATAATCAACGACCAAGGACCAGCAGACCAAGTACTAAGTACCAAGGACCAACGACTAACGACCAACGACCAACGATAAACGATAAACGATAAATGATAAACGATAAATGATAAATGATAAATGATAAATGATAAATGATAAATGATAAATGATAAATGATAAATGATAAATAATAAATAATAAATAATAAATAATGAATAATAAATAATAAATGTCTCATTTATGGTTTTTACTGTGTGTTGTATTTCAAAGTCTAGCGATTGTTCATTTGATTTGTGGGCAGCTATTTATTTATTTTTTTTAAGTTTTTTTTATTACACAATATGTAACATAGCCCTGGTTGAGACACGCTGAATTCTGCCAATCCACTATAGTATGAATAAGCTGCTGAAGTGCATAGGTTAAGAACAAATGAAACAAATTTCCAAAAGTCATTTGAGATGTATTAGCACCTTCCCCTGGGGCTCTTTTGTCCACAGCAAACTGAAAGCCATTGATGTTTCCTTGATTTCCACTCAAGGTCTCATTCTCTCTTAAAACTGCCTTGCTTTTCTTCGCCACAAATGAACAGCATTGTTTATATTTACTATGTGCTCGAGATGACGAAAAAGCTGAGCTCGTGCAACAACAAAAAAAGTCCAGTTGAGAGTAATATTGATCGGCTTCCACATGTATTGAAACCCGATGTTGATTTTCGTTCTCTCTGCTTTGTCGAACCTAGGGTGATTTCTATGGGGATTTTACTCGAAATAATCATCCAGTGCATCACTGTCCCCTGTGGAGACAACAATTCTGCTATTAAATTGAGAGGAAAATTACCTTATAGGTGCTCCCGAAGAGTTTTTCCAAACAATCAATACATTTCAATGTTATTTTGAAAAGGAAAGATTTTGAAAGAATTGTGAGAGAAATGTAAATTCATTTTACAGTCTTTAAAAACACCGGTGTAATAGTGAATGCACTTTAAAATACTATATTTGGTCCTTTAGAATACATTACATCTGTCTAAGCTCTCAGTCATACAGGAGTGGTCCATCGATGAAAAGGTTTCTTCAGCCGTCATCTGTACTTCTTTGAAAGGTATCGGACGTTTCGCTTCTTATCCAAAAGCAAACTAAATTCTTACTGGTAGTTTAGAATACATTATTTACATTCTTCCTTTGATCTGATTCCATATTTGCTATTCAGGATTAGGCATTAATTCCTCCCCGAATGTATTATCACTATGGCAGAAATATGACTATTTATTAGCCATTTCGATGATTATTTTTTCCCCATGAATGCTGCATCATGTATTTATTTCTCATCTCATCTCATTTTCCACATCGCTTATTCCTCATTAGGGTCGCGGGGGTTGCTGGAGCCTATCTCAGCTGTCTTCGGGCACGAGGCGGGGGACACCCTGAATTGGTTACCAGCCAATCGCAGGGCACACAAAGACGTACAACAGTCACTCTCACACTCACACCTAGGGACAATTTGGAGGGGTCAATCTGCCTGCCATGCATGTTTTTGGAGTGTGGGAGGAAACCGGAGGACCCGGAGAAAACCCACGCGGGTCCGGGGAGAACATGCAAACTCCAAACAGGGAGGCCGGACCGGGACGCGAACCGGCGACCTCTGCACTGTGAAGCCAGTGCGCTAACCACTCGACTACCGGGCCGCCTATTGTAATAATAATAATAATAATAATAATAATAATAATAATAATAATAATAATAATAATAATAATACATTACATTGTAAGCGCCTTTCAAAGCTCTCAAGGACACTTTACAGTCACAGGCAAGCATAGGTACTATAATAAATAAAATACAATCAGAAATAGAATGCAATAAATAAAATGCAAGTATAAATAGAAACGACAGACCTGTTTCTTTGTGCAGGTAGGTCAGATGGGAACATACTGCTCGTCAAGAAGGAGCCTGTTCCACCACGGCAAACAAAAGGTAAACTGTTTTCTCTTGGTTCGTGACTGAGTTATCATCTGACAAGCAACAGTTGTAGGGGTCTATATACTGTATGGGTAGGGGAAATATGATACATAATTTTTGGTTTTGATTACCATAATGTATTGTTATCCTACAAAAATGCTCTATATCTCTTCCTCATAACATTCTATGGGATATTTAGTATTGAACAACTTCAAGTTAACGTCGAGGGTGTATAGAAATCGGAATGGAATCTTTAAAATCAGGTTTTCTCAGTAGTAAATAGATAAGCATTTCTTCATGTAATGTTAACCTTACAAAATAAATTGATCCCACAAAAAAAAATTATCTGAATTGCATTCAGACCTGCACCGTGAACATAGCGCTGAAGTACATATTCCTGATTTTGTAGAACTCAATATATTTATTCTGTGTTTACTACTAATAGGTAAATTGGATGGCAGGGCGGAGCTGGTGAAGATCTCTGAAGGTAAACTGTTATCGAGTGGCTTGTGAATGTTATCATTTGATGTATAAAAACTACAAAACAGACCAATGAGACTCCATCAGGTCTCTCAAGGTTCCAGGCAAAGACGAATGCATGAACTGCATTAAGGCTTCACCAGAAGAATTGAAAGGGAGAACTTGGAAGGGAGTTAAATATTTCGTGAAAAACCGCATTGATAAATTAATGAGAATGTCCGCAAAACGCAGGTAAGGTTCGGTTCAAAACTTAAGGAAAGGTTAGGTTTGGAAGCTCGAACAATGCATTGTTTTATGTATGTTATATGTGTCATGTGCACTTGTTTCTGGCACATTTCAATACAACACAGAGACAATAGCTTTTATTTCAACATATTGAGTGTTTTTTTTTTCTTGAATGTTTGTCGACTTAACTTCTGTACACACCAATTTTGTCCAGCACTTTTATTTCAGTCTTGAACGTTTTACACGCAGTTGTTAATATGAAAGCAATTTGTATTCATTTTCTTACCACAATGTCTTGAATGTTTGAAATTTCAGGTTGATGTATTTCAATTAGTAAAAAGATTGATATTGGTACATGAGCAGTGTTAATTTACTTGATTCTCTTCAATCTATTTTATAATTGTCATGTTATTTGTTATTTAGTTTTTTTGTTCTTTTGACTTCAAGACGGCGCCGCGAGAGTCCCTACCTTTCCGGCAGCTTCTGTATTTTGCTTTTCTACTTTCATTTCTTTCATAACTTTACTGCTGTGAAATGTAAATTTCTCCACGGCAAAACTAATAAAGTCAAATCCAATCCAATAAATATGCAAGAAAAAGTATATTTCTCCTAGCAAGTCAGATTGAAAATTGAGAATATTAAAACATTGTCATTTAGGTCCGATCTGCACAGGTTGTTAGTCAATGTGTAATTAAAAGACAAGCGATATTTTCCATAGATTAAACATACAAATCTAAAAACTACACAAAGAGCACACCAAGTGTTGGAACTCAGCACATTTATGAAACAAAAATTTGCTGGCAGCACCAATGGGATGTAATTCACAGATAAATAATAAAGAATAGCACATTGAAAAGTCCAATACTGGATGCAGTCAAACTTTTGTTTGTGACAGAACCTGGCAGACCTACATCTGGTGCTTGATTATTCTGTCGGATATCGTGTCAGAAAATGGGAGGGGGCTTGGACCCAGTTTGTCATGGTTTGCGAGGTGGTGATGGCGGGTGCGGATCACAGAAAGCAGGCAGGAGGGAGCAGGAGGTTGTTTGACAAATTGTATTAAAATAAAGTCAGCAGGAACAAAGTGTAAAGCATCAAAATCATCTGAATGGAAAAAATACAAAGTATCAAAAGAAAACCAAGATTAAAAGTCCGCCAAGATTAAACAAACACATGCACTGCACACAATGCATCCAACAGCATACAATGTGTTCAACAGCATTCAACGACATTTAACAATTACCCGACAACGAATGGTCGTGCCAGGTGTCCTTTTATGTGTAACTGATTGGAAACGACCGGCACCTGTGCAGGTGCAGGCAGGGCCGACAGCGCCACCTGTTGGTCGCCAACCAGATCATGACACAGTTGTGCATGTGAACAAAATATTTCACAATTTATGTGTTCACTAATTAGAATTGTCAAAAAATATATGATCATGGCTCCTGCAAAACACAATTGCTGACCTTACAGGCTCTAAATATTGTCTCTTGAAAAAAAATAAGCGCCACCTGCTGGTAGTTTTGGTTTGACATGATTCGTTAAGTCCCCACGGAGTTGCGAAAAAACCTGGAAAAATTAAATCAAGAATTTTGCCATTTTAAAGTGATCTCTGAGTGATCTCTGAGTGAGGCTAAAAATGGGCCCTAAAATCAATTTTTTATGAATTTCATAAATATGTTTTTTTCATGTTCGAAATTGGGTTCCCACGGTCAAAGTTTTGCACACCATGTCTCCACCATGTTGCAAAACGTGTATGTGTGTGTGTGTGTGTGTGTGTGTGTGTGTGTGTGTGTGTGTGTGTGTGTGTGTGTGTGTGTGTGTGTGTGTGTGTGTGTGTGTGTGTGTGTGTGTGTGTGTGTGTGTGTGTGTGTGTGTGTGTGTGTGTGTGTGTGTGTGTGTGTGCGTGCGTGCATGTGTGTGTGTGTGCGCGCGTGCGTGTGTTTGGTTGTTTGGTTGTTTGGTAAAAAACAGGGTCAGAGGAAGGAGGCAGAATCAGATCCAGCCCTCAATACAGCTTTATATTGTCAGCCATGGTCTTAACAAACCAACCTTTTTGAAAATATCTATTTTTTCCCCTTTCTTTCTTTTTTGTGGGGTGAGGGGCAGCTATGTTCCCTTCCTATCCAACTGCACAAGATAAATCAGCAAATAAAAAGTTATATTAATCCTACAATGACCTTTTCCACTGCCGCCTGATGGGACAAGCCAGGAGTTTCATTGAAAAGCTGTCATCCTCTGCTATCCCAAGCACTGCCTGGGGAACATTTACTGGATAATTAATATATTAAATGCATGGAAATAGTTACATAGGGGCCCCTCTGTCAGCTCTTCCATCGCATGTGGAAAGAGGAATACAGCCTGTCAACCATCAATATACAAGCATCCTACTTCAATGGGCCATCATAAAAATGTGCTCACAATTTTATGACTTCATTCATGGCCCTCACTGTAAAAGAAGGCAATATTTCCCGATAATTCACTGATACTCACCAGGGCTTTTTTAAAATGATTTGTCAGTTTTAAGTCACCACCTTAATTATCATGGTGCTTCTGGCTCAAGCATGAAGGACGAACAAGGGTCAATGATGAGCAATGGCATGACAAAATGATCATGAGGGCTTCCACGAACGATGCTCACACAGGCACGCACATACACGTAGGGCCACATGACTCTGCGTTGCAGTCATCAATCCGCATCTCTTTGCACCATTCTGCCTATGCCCCTCATTAAAGATTCAAATCATTTTTTTTGAAGATTGTTAAAGTGCAAATTCAGGGCAATATGAGCACATGACATCATCTCGTGTGGGTCCTCGGGCAAGGCCCTTTTGTTTTCCATATCTCATCCATATCAGGACTTCCGGGTTGAGTGAACGGTGGCGCGATTGGCTGGCGCTGCTCACCCGCAGAAAAAAAATCTCATCCCCTGACTGTAAAGTGTCCTTGACAGATTTAACTGGTGCTTAGAAATATCATTTATTATTATTATTAGTATTGCTAGAGCAAACTAAAATTTTGCTGACAAAGCCTCTTGGATAAGAAGCGAAACGTCCGACACCTTTAAAGAAGTACAGATGACGGCTGAAGAAACCTTCTCATCGATGGACCACTGCTGTACGACTGAGAGCTTACACAGCCACATTGTTCGAGTGCTTACAAATGGAGAATGTGGGCAGAATGGTTACTTTGAAATCCACGGTTCATGGGTGACCTCGAAGCAACTTCTGTTCCAACATGCACAAATGGCAATTGCGATCACAATTTGAGATTGAACAACTCGGATTACATGGTGAAGGGCCCGATGCTGCCAGATCAGAAGAGGAGAAAGCCCCAATGAATGCAAGATGATGAGAAGCGGAGGCCAACCGCAATGAAGGAAATGTTGAGTGTGGCAAAAACTGACCTGAAAGCTAAGATCATGGTTGACAATGAAGGCTGGGAAACCTATCAACTGATTGCAACGGCTATGTTAAAGGACAACCGACACCGTTTCCTAACTGACATCAGAAAAACGTTTTATAGCATCTGAAATACCCAAAACAGACAGACGGATATTTTAGTCAAATGCAAAACAGCAATAAAAATGACTTAAAAATGACTGCCGGAAAATGTGCTGGGAACTGGGCATATTCAGAACGGCATGTTCGTGACTTCACTCTTGGTCACACACACATTGCTCAAGAATCAAAACAATGGTTTCAGAGACTTCAGATTGGGAGAAGATGCTTTCTTGTTACTCATCCAGTTATGAATATGAGTCAAATAGTTTTGAAGAGGCTAGCCTAAATGTTTGCAATCGATTAAAGAAGTCCATCCATATCAATTTGAGCCGTCTGGACTCCAATGTAGCACCCAGAAATGGGCTGATTTGTCCGCTGGGTATTTGTGTAAACTTACACCTTCTTTATGCATGTTACCGCAATTGGCTGCGACACACAACAATTCACCAGTGCATTATTTATGTAGTTTTCTTTCTAATTTCAACATGGTGTTTTCAGATGGAAAAAAGTACCCAAAATGCATTGTGTGTCTCTTTCTCTGTTACGGGCGTTCCCTCCGTGACGTCACTTAGGGCATTGTCATTAATAGAGTGTTTTTATACACATCCATAAACATCCTGTGTTATTTCACGTTTAGTTTAGTCTATATGGATGTATGTAGCTTATTAGTTAACTCATTGCATATGTAGGGTGTAACTGGAGATGTTCCTCAGTCTAATGTTCTCCCAACCCCAGTAGCTGATTGGACAACAGATCGCTGCTGTGTGAGTTAAACTAGGTTGAAGGGGTGGGCTTTGCGCTCATGGCTTCTCGCTCCGACAAGAGATGTTCTTCTATTGTCTTACTAGAATAAAGTAGTCTTTTCTGTTCACCATCTATCGTCCACGCTGGTATTTCATCATAAAACTCAGTTGAACTCCGAACCAGAAGATAAACAGGAATTAGATTCCAACAGTCATCAACTCTAAAACAAGACTTCCTGAAAATTCAGTGTGAATCTTAAAATGTAAAATATAGCTAGATGCGGTGGAATCTTTGTAAAATATGCTCAGTAGAAGTCATTCCAAGTGAATTTACAAATTATGGACACAACTCGGTTGTCCTTTAAGTATACAGTGGGACCATGGCTTACGAACGTAATTGGTTCCCAGACAGAGTGTGTAAGGCGAAAAGTGTGTATTCCAAAAATTAATTTGCCATAGGAAACCATTAAAATGAGAATAATTGGTTCCCAGGTCCCCATAAAACATAATTTTCTACTTCCTAATTTTTCTAAACCTTAAAACTACACAAAATATACCTTCTTCTATGTATAATAAACATGCTATAGTATTATGATTAAAAAAATAAACTCTACTGTACAATAACGTCATTTTATTTACCTTGTGATGGTCGTTAATGGCTTGTAGAATGGAGTGTCCGTTTTCCTCAGCATTAAACACTTGATGAGGAACATACCGTGACATCCTGTCACGGTTTGCAAGGTGGTGATGGCGGGTGCGGATCCCAAAAAGCAGGGAGGAGGGAGCAGAAGGTTGTGTGATAAATTGTATTAAAATAAAGTCAGCAGGAACAAAATCTAAAACATCAAAATCATCTGAACTGAAAAAATACAAAGTATCAAAAGAAAACCAAGAAGTCCGCCAAGATCAAACAAACACATGCACTGCACACAATGCATACAATTGCATACAACAGCATTTAACAAACAATGACCCGACACCGGATGGTTGTGCCGGGAGTCCTTTTAAGTGTCACTGATTAAAACGACCAGCACCTGCGAGGCTGCAGGCAGGGCTAACATCGCTACCCGTTGGTCGCCAATCCGAACGTGGCAGTCCGCCACTGATCGGGACGACCAGCACCTGTGCAGGTGCAGGCGGGGCCGACAGCGCCACACGTTGGTCGCCAACCAAATCATTACACTTCTTTCACCATCTTGAGGAATGATCCCTTGTAGGTGCTTTCTCTGTGATAATTGTATCTAGTTTTTCATCAATTGTGATCTGTTTAGCTGGGTTGCATCAAGTGTACAGATGGCTTGTGCAGGTTATTTGTGGAGCCTGATTGATGGGATATTTTAACCTTCCAGTCTACACTCTGCTTTTGAACTATCAAAGTTGTAATGGGTCCAAATTACACAGTTTTCTATCCATTTTCTCACCATTTTACTTGTTTTTTTTCCCTTTTGTTTTTTTTTTGTCACATCGTCGTCGCCGTCCTGAGCGCGCCCCTCCCCTCCTGTCATCTCCTCCGCTGCTCCCTGGAGACGGCCCCTCCCCTCCTGACTCACCCGGGCTCCCGCACCTGTGCGCTATTCCCGTGATTGTGCCTTCTGGCTATAAAAGCCACTCTCACTCTACCGTCTATGTCGGAGTATTCCTGGAAGTCCCCCCCCCCCCCCCCCCCCCCCCCGCTACTACCGCGTCGTCAGGTCGGTCCAGTTAGTAGCTACCTTTGCCATATCTCACTGTTTGTTATTTTTCATGCGTGTCTCAGTAAAGACCTATTGGAAATCTGTCTCACCGTGTATTTCGGATCCGACCCGCACCACCTTCCGTCGCCCCTCGAGTCCTGTCATCAAGCCTCGAGTGGCGTGACATAATACTCTGACCACCTATGGATCCCGCCGGTGAAGACAGATTAATTGCCGCCCTCGCTATGCAGGCGGAGCGTTCGAGCCAGCTGGCCCAAGCCATCCCGGAAGTCCGCCAAATTACCACCAGCCCAGTCCTCCCCGCCCGTGGATAGGCGCACTCTACAGCTACCTCACCCCTCACGCTACGCAGGCGAAACCGGGCACTGCGTTCAGTTTTTAATGCAGTGCACGCTCGTGTTTGAGCAACAATCATACGCCTACGTTAGCGATGAGGCTAAGGTAGCCTTCATCACCGCCTGCTCACAGGCGAAGCCGAGACCTCAGTGCTGGCCGTCCGGGAGTCCCGACCGGAGCTGTGCGCTTCGTACCCGGACTTCGTGGCCGAGATACGCCGGGTCTTCCATCATCAGGTGACGGAGGTCGAAGCTGAGGGGAGACTCCTCGACTGCGTCCAAGGGTCCCGTTCGGCCGCAGAATACTCCGTCGCCTTCCGCTGGCAGAGGCTACGGCGACAGAGCGTTGAGGGGGGTGTTTCGCCGCGGATTAAACGCCGATCTCAAGGACGAGTTGGCCACCCGTGATGCTGGCACCGCCTTCGACGACCTAGTCGACATCGTCATCGGCCTGGATCACCGTCTTCGGGAGCGGCAGAGGGAGCAGAGCGGCCGGCGGCCCAACGAGCCCGGAAGCCGGCCCAGGACGACCACACCCGGCAGCGAGCGCGTGCGGCGCCTGGAGGGATCCCCCGAACCCATGCAGATGGGGGGGGGGACAACCGCACCAACCCCGGGGCTCGTCACACCCAAGGGCCCCAGCCTATTACCTCCGGTCCCTGTAAGTCCCCGTCCAAACGGCAACCGCAGGCCTCCCCCTCCCGTGGCAAGACGGTCGTCCTCACCGTGGTGGACCGCTTCTCGAAGTCGGCCCACTTCGTCCCGTTAACCAGGTTGCCGTCTGCCATCGAGACGTCTCACCTCCTGGTTAACCACGTCGTCCATCTCCAAGGGATTCCGACGGACGTCGTGTCGGACCGGGGACCGCAGTTCGTGTCCAAGGTATGGAAGCGTTTCTGTCGGTCCCTAGGGGCGTCAGCGAGCCTGTCGTCTGGATACCATCCCCAGACCAAAGGCCAGATGGAGAGGAAGTTCTTTTTTAGGGTGAACGTTTTTAGTGCTTTTTTAGGTAGAAATTTTTGCGCGTTATACTCGAATAAATACGGTAACTCCAAGTCCACTGCATAGAGCTGAGCAGACAAGCTTGATGAGACTCTTATTTTCCTCAAATTTCTTTCTTTTCTGTCTCCCTCTCCGGGGTAATCCGGGAAGAGGGAGAAATTAATGCTTTAGGATGCTCTGCTAAAATAAATTAAGATAAAAATGAAATAAAAATGAAAAAAATACTGTAAAGGCTTTACAAATAAGATCATAACACAAATGTCGTTTTTTTTGCTGCTCATTATAAGTTGCTAATAGACAATACCATGTACAAAGGCCCTCTTTCACTTGACACGTGGGGAAGCGATACCTCAGTGCCCTTTCACAACCAAGGTCAATATTAAGACCCTACATTTGGAAGTATTTTTTCATATTTATTTTCTTCTTATTGTTTAATATAAGTTTGCTTATTTACTTTTAATACTCATAATTAATTTAAATATTATTTAATAAATATATTTATTTATTATTTAATTTTTAATTATTATTTAATTTTAATTATTATTAAATTAAATTGTGAGAGAAGAGGATGCACAAAACCGGGATAGATTGAGGACATTGATTCGCTGTGGCGACCCCTGAGGGGAAAAGCCGAAAGGAAAAGATGAATTATTATTAAATTAAATTATTATTTTGCAATCTGTACTTTCGGACGTTTCACTCCTCATCCGAAGAGCTTCGTCAGTGAACTAAAGTTGTGCTGGAAACTCTTTTGTCATCTCCAAAAAACAAGAAATTAAATCCCTCGCAGATCCCATCAACTCTATGGACATCATCCATCCATCCATCCATCCATTTTCCGTACCGCTTATTCCTCATTAGGGTCATGGGGGTTGCTGGAGCCTATCCCAGCTGTCTTCGGGCACAAGGTGGCGGACACCCTGAATTGGTTGCCAGCCAATTGCAGGGCACACAAAGACGTACAATAGTCACTCTCACACTCACACGTAAGGATCTTGCTTACAACAGACCACTTAGGTTGTTACTACTTAGGCTGAGTCATGCCTACGTGGTAACGATGGATGTTCATCGATGGACCCCTCCTGTACGACTGAGAGCCTACACGAACGAATGTCTACAGAAGTATTTTGAAATTGATTTTAAGTTTGACAGCAAGCCAGTGGAGCTGTCAGAGGACTGGGGTGATATGGTGAAAGGAGGGGGTTCTTGTGATGATTTGGGCTGAGGAATTTAGTACTCGCTGTAGTTTATGGAGAAATTTGTGATGGACACCGAGAAGAAGTGAGTTTCAATAAGGAGGTGACGAGACTGTGGACAAGGATAGCATTGGTATGAGGGGTGAGAGAAGAAAAAAGCTGGCTCAGATACCAATGATTTTAATAATTTACGCACGATTTTTCACCTTCCTCTCATCTACAAACTCCTTGAAAAAGTTGTTGCCTCTCAGCTTCACTGTCAAATCACTTACAACAAATTTTATGAACAATTTTAGTCTTGTTTCCACCACTGCCACAGTACAGAATCAAACCTCATAAAAAGTGTGGAAATGCTCCATTATGGGAAGTACATCGGCTGTACAGTTGGACGGGGTAAGACTAGAGAATCAAATCAGGTCCAGGATGTGTCCTTTAATATGTGTCGGGAAATATGCAAACTGATGGAAGCCAAAGCTATCTTGACAAAGGAGAAATACATTCCCAGTTTATGCTTAGGCTAAGTTTGAGGGTGAACTGTGTAATGGGTGCATGGATTGAAGCATGTGCAACGGAAATGTGTGTGCAGGAGTGCCTGTCGTTTGGATGTTGGTGCTGTGTTGAAAAAAAAATGGCTGGGAACAAATGCGGGCGTGCATCACTGGTATGTATCGCTGTAAGAAAATGAGTGCGATGGCGAGTGCAGCTCGGAGAACAATGAGCACAGAAGGGATAAGAAGTGTTAGCTCAGATATAGAGAGAAGGAGAGAGAGTCATGTTTTCAATGAGGCCCCTGTAAATTTGCAGGATGTTTGGAGTGAGGCAGTCCTGCTTCTGCGACTGCATCACGCCCCCCTTCCCTTCATTTTCTCTCTCTCTCTCTCTCTCTCTCTCTCTCTCTCTCTCTCTCTCTCTCTCTCTCTCTCTCTCTCTCTCTCTCTCTCTCTCTCTCTCTCTCTCTCTCTCTCTCTCTCTCTCTCTCTCCTCCTGTCTTTCTTTTCCTCTATCTCTCTCTCCCTTGCACGCTTTTTCTAACTCATGGTCTGTTCTCTTGATAGTGACATTGTGCGATTGCAAGCAGCACAGAGATCTCATTAGAGGTGGTTGCCTATTGAGACGTTATCAGACCTACTAGGGTTACTGCACCATTATAGACTGCATCCAGACAATAGGGGGTGAAAAGGAGAAAAAGATAAGGCAGAGGGAGGGATAGAGGGTTGGATAGCTTCTCATTAACAGATATCTACTGCACTGCAGACACTGTGCTGTGTTGAATGTTTCCTATGCTGGACATAAATAAAAATGCACACCGCCCACTGGGAATAAGTGTATGGTGGAGGTTGTGTTGAAGAGTAGTGTTGTAAATAGTGTAGTGTTGTAGCAAAAAGGGGTTGAGATTGGAGCTTCTCGATTGGAGCTTCTTGATTGGAGCTTCTTGATTGAGTATCGTCTTTTTTTTCTTTTTTGGAAAAAAAACAGTTCACGCAAATTAAAAAAAGTAGAGCAATCATGGGTTCATGTTTGAATTCACGTTTACCACAACCAAGTCAGCAAAATCATTGGACATTCATTCAGCATGAAGCTGGCACAGGTGGCCTTACGGTTCACCGGCATAAACCAAGTGGGCCGACCATCATGAAATACTTTGATGACATATTGATTACAACATCAACCAAAGAAGAGAACAAAGCAGGATCAATTGCTGTTGTGTAAAAGGGAAATCACATGTTAAACTTGGCTTTACATGCAGTACAGACTGGAAAGGGTTAATCCGATCAGCCGGTGAGTGGGTGTGGCTGTGGAGTTAAATGCTGTCTGAACCAGGTGGCTCTTCTTAGCCAAGGGAAACACACTGCCGGTGAGTCCACATGTTGCATTTTCTCATTCTACCTTTCTGTTGATTTAAACTATTTAAAATAATGTCAAAGTAGTGATTGAAATGATTATGAATGAGTTGCATTCATATTCTATGTTTTTATTTGTAGGTTTATGACCTACTTCACTGCTCGTCTACCAAACAAAAAGAACCAATGTATCCAAAACTCAATCAACAATAAATAACGAGAGTGAGTTGAGTTGTATCAGTGTGGTCTCTCTGGGATCCCTTTCGGTGGGAAAACGTGGAAACGTAAATTGACTGAACAATAGCTTTATTCAACACCTGGAAAAGACTAGAAAACAAGCAAAGCTTCCCTGAAAAAAAAATTACAGTTTTGTCAGAGAGAAGTTCTGACATCAAAACCAAAGTCAAAGAAACAAATAATGACATTTTTAGGACTTTATAATTATTGCACAACTCTTCTCTCTCCCCAAAACTTCCTCTTGAATGCCTCGCCTGTCAAATTTCCGGACCCACTCCCACGATCCTCGCCACAGTTCACCATCCTCCTAAACAACATTGTGACTTTTTAAATGAATTGTCTGCTGTCCTCACACACCTCTCCTCTCTCACCGAATATAATTATTCTGGGAGACTTCAACGTACACATGGACAATTCCACCTTTCCTCTCACCATGGACTTCACCTCCTCGCTCGACAGACTTGACTTGCATCAGTTTGCAGACTTCCGCACACAGCTGTAAAGTTGATGAACTTCCTATATTCAACCATTTCCTCATTTCATTTAAAGTTTCCATCATCGTCTCGATCTCCAAACCACCCCGTATTATCACTAATCGAAATATTAAAGACATCAACAGTGTCTGCCTCGCTGCAATGATTGCCACCCTGACTCCGGACTCCAACTGATCTCCTGACAAATCGGTTTCACGTTACAAGTCGGACCTCACTATCATTCTTAATCCGCTCCCTCCTGTCAAATCTCAGTCTGTCCTCATTTCCGTGCCATCAAATGTGCCCTGGGGACGAGGTGTTGGTCAAGGTGGTCAAGAGAAAGACGTAGGCAGCACTAAAGTGGGAAAGATCGGTCACAGCGATGATCACTCCACCAACAGCATGTTACCCCAAGTTATTGTATTTCACGTTAGATGAAATCCTCTTCTTTTGAAGACCACCTTATAGAGACTCTTATTTTGAGGTCCTCTTCAGACAGGATGTTTTGATAGGAAGTGAACATTTAGCCATTTTGTTCAACCATCCGTGCTCACACTCACACCTAGGGACAGTTTGGAGTTGTCAATCAACCGCCATGCATGTTTTTGGAATGTGGGAGGAAACCACAGGACCCTGAGAAAACCTACCCGGGCCCCTAAATAAATAAGAATAATAAAGCATTCGTGGGAAAAATAATTAACCATTGAAATGGATCATAATTAGTCATCTTTCTTGTGACTGATCTACTTCAAATAGCTGACTTGTCCTTCCCACTCTGCTTTCTTTACAAAGATAAAATCTCATATGATTACCATGTATTGCTTATCTGCTAGCTCTGCTTTCCTTTATTGTGAGGTTGCTCTCATTTTTATCCCATTCTGCTTTCACAAGACCCCCACCCCACCTTACTTAACTCCTACACAGTATTACATCATATTGTCCTCCTAATTGTTTTTATTTTGTTTGGACGTACAAATGGACAAAGAGAAAGGACCTCATATCCAGCACTATCTTATTGTTATCTTTTATACAGACTCCACTCAGCCAGCTGCCTGTTCACAGTCCCTACCAATTAGGAGTCCATTCAGAAAGGATAAGGAGATCAGTTACCCCAAACCGGCATAGAGGATGGCTATGGTTCAATTCTAAACCATTGACTCACCCTGCGACTCCCTGTTGTTTTCCTTCATCCCCTTTCCACCTGAAGGCAATTGAATGGTGAAATCATGTGGTTTAATATTTTTCAATTGAACTTTCAGATCTGTCAAGATAGTACTGTCATCTAAATTTTGCATGAAGTAAGACATTTCAAACTGAAACTGTGTTTGATGCACATGTGTTTGATCAAAGTACTGTGAAACAAAATTTAGTCTGTCGATTTGGGTCAGAAGGTGTAACGTTTTCTGACTCCAAGATATTATCCAGACGGCAAGACTTAAAAATTGATAATTCATTCATTATATTGAGATTCTTTTGTCTGCCGAAATTATGTTGTGATTTGATATAACGATGCCAGCTCAATATTTGAGTGACTGAGTGGGAGCATTAAAGGACAACCGACGCACACGACGCTCACGCTGAATATTTAAGAAGTCTTGTTTTTGAGTTGGTGACGACACCTACCGTGACGTCATGGTAGGTATTGTCACTGACCGAGAAAGCGACACACAATGCATTTTGGGTATTTTGTTTGGTCTGAAAACTTCGTGTTGATCTCTGTTGATGGTGAAATTAGAAGGAAAACACATAACGCGATGGTGAATTGTTGTGTGTTGCACCAAGACTACTATTTGATACGAGCTGACACAAATTCCCAGCAGACAAATCAGCCCATTTCCAACGTAGCTTGAGCGGCATCTTGTGTATTTTCTGGACGCCTCAAAATGACACGGAATGACTTCTTTAATCGATTGCAAACATTTATGCTTTCCTCTTCAGAACTATTTGAATCACATTCATAACTGGATGAGTAACAAGAAAGCATCTGAAGCCATTGTTTTGATTTGTTTTGATTCACGAGCAAGGCAAGACGTCTTGGCGTGACATCACGAACAAGGGGGCGGGACCTTCTAAAACTTGCCATTTCCTGGTTCATTTTGATGTCGTTTTTGGACACTCTAAGTCATTTTTATTTGTCTTTTTCATTTGACTAAAAATATCAGCCTGCGTGTTTTGGGTATTTTAGATAAAATGTTTTTTCTGATGTCAGTTAGGCAACAAAAACATGGTGTTGGTTGTCCTTTAAACCCAATCGTCCAAGAAGTATACCCGATTTACTCCAGCGACCGAACTTCAAACACTGAACATTTCATGTTAGAGCAACATTCCAGTATGAATAATGTGCATTCTTAATCGCTCCCAAATTCGTTTTCTTATTTGAAATTCAGTGTTGTACTATGTATGTATGTACAAATGAAAGGCGCAACTGCTCAGCACAGTTTCCTCCTTGATGATTGTCGTGGCCAAAAATGCTGAAAAACAATCTGTATCCGTTCCACGTGACGCACAACAACATAAAGTGACAGAAGAAAACACAATAACAAGACAAAAACAACAAAAAAGCAAGGCTCATGAGAGCACTTGCTGATGGCTGCCTACTCAGGCGTCATCTTGGGAAAAAAAAGTCATTTGAAGTAATTTTTCATATTATGGACACCACTTGTCCAGAGACATCGGTTGTCCTTTAACAACAGCTGAAGCGGTAACAAAGAGCTTAACATGAATATCCTCACAAGGGTCATCTATGTGCCGAAGCCTATTCAACTGTCATCAGGCTGCCCGTCAATCCAAGGTATCACTGTATACTAATTTGCATATCATGCTCAACCGACCGTATATTTCATGTTTAAATGCAAACATTTAGTTTTAGCAAACATTGTTTTCGCAAGATAATCATTTTAGTTGTTTTACATCACGTGTTGCAGCCCTAAACCCCCTGCCCCAAACATTCAGTATGTGGTTGTCATCAGGCTGCCAGTCAATCAGAGGGCCCACAGCGACAAACAGCCATTCACGCTCACAATGACACCAAGGCCAGTGACACAATCATGTGGCAGGCGTGCTTTCCCTTCGACCACATTCAGTTTTAAATGACATGATTTCTATAAGTATAAAATAACTCAAGCACATTTTAGTTTCAGAAATTATTTTGTGCTTATGTATTTTTCAAGGACTTACCATAAATATTAATGGTTCATCTTTAGTATGGAAAGTACACTTTTGGTTAAACAGTATCAACCAAATGTAAAACAGTATAGCTCCGGTAAAACATACACAAGCTGGTAGATGATCAAATAAATGCACAAAGAATAACATTAATTTTTCCATCCGTCCTTCCACTCATCCTTCAAGCAATAAGTGCATAGCTGCTCTCATTAGTCAATAATTCTTTAATGAATGTGTCATTTGCAGATATGAGGCTTCATTTGATCATTTTTAATGATATTATAAGAAATACCCAAGTCTTCTCATTTGAAATGTTACTCCCCAATGTAATTGTGTCCATTTGACACAAATTGCAATGCATTTGATCTGCCCTAATTTCAATTAATTAGCAACAATGGTTGCTTTAGGAGTCCTGCAGGGCATAGCGAAGCAACCATGAGAGAAGTGAAAGGGGTGGGAGAAGACAGGGGCATCAATAAACTGTGTGAGACTCATTAGTGATCTAAATGGCTTTCCCGAAGTCATGACACTTTAACATGGAACCTGGCATCTAATTACTGGCACAGCATCAACTACAGGCCTCCTCCTCCACACATGGCACCTTAAATTATTCCATTCTTCTCTGCCATCGTGGAATCAGACTGCTGACGATTGCTCAAGATTAGGTGGCTGTTGGGAGTGAGTTGGAATGTCAACCGCAAAAATTAGAGAGTCAGCATATTGGTCAAAGTATTGTGCATGTATTGTGTGTTGCTTTTCTTCTTCTTCTTCTTTTCCTTCCGGCTTTTCCCCTCAGGGGTCGCCACAGCGAATCAATGTCCTCTATCTATCCCGGTTTTGTGCATCCTCTTCTCTCACACCAGCTACCTTCATGTCCTCTTTGACCACATCCATAAACCTCCTCTTTGGTCTTCCTCTCAGACTCAGCATCCTTCTCCCGATATAGTCACTCTCTCTCCTCTGGACATGTCCAAACCATCTCAGTCTGACTTTCTCTCCAAAGCCTCTAATATGTGTTGTCCCTCTGATGTACTCATTCCTGATCCTATCCAACCTGGTCACTCCCAAAGAAAACCTCAACATCTTCAGCTCTGCTACCTCCAGCTCTGCTTCCTGTCTTTTTTTCAGTGGCACCGTCTCCAGTCCAAACATCATAGCTGGTCTCACCACGGTTTTATACACTTTTCCTTTCATCCTAGCTGAAAGCCTTGTATCACACATCACACCTGACATTTTTCTCCAGCCGCTGCAGCCTGCCTGGACACGCTTCTTCACCTCTTTTCCACACTCTCCATTGCTCTGGACAGTTGACCCCAAGTACTTAAAATCCTCCACCTTCTTTATCTCTTCCCCCTGTAGCATCACTCTTGCACTTGGATCCCTCTCATTCACACATATATATTCCGTCTTGCTGCGACTGATCTTCATTCCTCTCCTTTCCAGGGCATATCTCCACAGCTCTAGTTCCTCCGCCACCTGTTCCCTGTTCTCGCTACAGATCACAATGTCATCTGCAAACATCATGGTCCAAGGAGATTCCTGTCTAATATCGTCTGTCCATCACCATAGCAAACAAGAAGGGGCTCAGAGCTGACCCCTGGTGGAGTGCCACCTCCACCTTGAATTCCTCAGTCATACCGACAGCACACCTCACAACTGTGTTACAGTCATGATGCATGTCATGTACCACTCTAACCTACTTTTCCGTCACGCCAGACTTCCTAATGCAATGCCACAGCTCTTCTCTGGGAACCCTGTCATACGCTTTCTCCAGATTTAGAAAGACACAATGCAATTCCTTCTGACCTTCTCTGTACTTCTCTATCAGCATTCTTAAAGCAAACATTGCATCTGTCATACTCTTTTTTTTTTTGGCATGAAGCCATACTGCTGCTCACAAATGTTCACTTCTGCTCTTAGTCTAGCTTCAACTACTCTTTCCCAGAGTTTCATTGTATGGCTCATCAACTTTATTCCTCTGTAGTTAGTACAACTCTGCACATCTCTTTTGTTCTTAAAAATGGCACGAGTACACTTCGTCTCCATTCTTCAGGCATCTGTTCACCATCTAAGATCTCGTTGAATAACCAAGTCAGGAACACCACCGCCACCTCTCCAAGACACTTCCATACCTCGATTGGTAAATCATCAGGCCCGAGTGCCTTTCCCCCCTTCATCCTCTTCAGTGCCCTCCTCACTTCATCCTTGCTAATGCTTGCTACGTCTTGATCCACAACATTCACGTCTTAATACATTGCCATCTCTATCCTTAATTACCCGAACCTGCTGCAGGTCCTTACCATCTTTGTCTTTCTGTCTCGCCAGCCTGTAAAGATCAGTCTCACCTTCCTTGCTGTCCAGCCGAGCATATAAGTCATCATAGGCCTCTTGCTTGGCCTTTGCCACCTTTACTTTAACCGTGCGCTGCATCTCCTTGTACTGCTGTCTACTCTCGTCCGTCCTCTCAGTGTCCCACTTCTTCTTTTCTAACCTCTTTCTCTGTATACACTCCTGCACCTCCCCATTCCACCACCAAGTCTCCTTATCTACCTTTCTTCCACTCGATACACCAAGTACTTTCCGACCTGTGTCTCTGATTATGTTCGCTGTAGTTTACCAGTCATCTGGAAGGATCTCTTGCCCACCCAGTGCTTGTCTTACCTCCGTCCTAAATGTCATGCAACACTCTTCCTTTTTCAACTTCCACCATTTTGTCCTCACTTCAGCCTTTGGTTTCTTCATCTTCCTCACTGCCAGCGTCATCCTACACGCCACCAACCTATGCTGTCTGGTACACTCTCACCAACCACTACTTTGCAGTCACTGATTTCCTTTAGAAAGCGCCGTTGACACAAAATGTAGTCTACCTATGTACTTCTGCCTCCACCCTTATATGTCACCCTATGTTCCTGTCTCTTCTAAAAGAAAGTATTCACAATAGCCATTTGCATTCTCTTAGCAAAGTCCACCACCATCTGTCCTTCAGTGTTTGTGTGTTGCTTTTAAGGAGACAAAAGAACCAAATATGAAAAAAATAGTTTTGCAATACAATTAATCTATTTTTGTTGTCACAAACATTCAAATAATAGTTCCCTTTAGTCAAAGTCAAAGTCAGTTTTATTGTCTAATATGCATGGCATACAGCGCAGATGAAATTACTGTCCTCTCGGACCGTGCAAGGCATTTATAATGACTTTGACAAACATAATAAACACGAAAATGCCAATTTGCCGGGAGAGAGAGGAGCCGCTGCGTTTCCACCATCTTGGAAAAAAAAAAAACAACAAAGGGCGTGTCTAATGGGGGAGAAGGATGTCCCAAATGGCCCACAGGCTCATTTGGGATTGTTGAAGAGATGCCCCTGTTCTTTTTTTATGTGTGTGCGTGTGTGCGCGTGTGTGCGCATGTGCGCGCGTGTGTGATGCAGATTAAAGAATAAGAAGTTATCATATTTAAAAGTTTCATGCTGTTGTATGCTTGGTCAACACTTGTGACTCAGTGCACGGGTGTGGCGCGGGCAACCTGGGTTCAGTCGGGTCAACGGACACAGCAATTTAAACGGTCCGCATCACAGGAGTCATTTACGACTTGGGGAAGTCCTTATCACAGGGGTAATTTCGGACTTCAAACTCTGTGTCCACAGTGTCTGACTGTCATATCTCTGACAGTGTGGATGCATTATTTTTTAGATACCTATATTTGGAGATGTGAGACAATCTCTTTTCGTGAATGGATGCTACAGTTTCGTGTTTGCTTTCTACATTTAGCTTGTAGCAGACGTGCACATTTCACCATGAAGTCCCTGGTCCATTGCTAAAAAGGATGCTTTGATCGTCTTCTCTTTCATCGAGAACCACTTCATATCACAAAGCGGGTACAGCAAGTGTTGAAGAATGAATGACTCTCTTTGTCTTTGTCTCGTCATATTATTTGTTATTTTTTTTTTTTTTTTACTCAAGATGGCGGCACATGAACACGCAGCGGCTCCTCTCTCTCCCGCAAAATTGGCGTTTTCATGTTTATTAAGCTTATCAAAGTCATTTTAAAGGCCTTGCACGGCGGGTCCGAGAGTACTTTGACTTTTGAATTTGCTTTCGTTTATTTTAAATATTAACTGCACATTGAAAGAAAAGATTGTCAATAGTTTGAGGAAACTGTTGGCACAAAATTCCCTTCTGACGAGAAATGTCTCGTGAATGTCTGACCATTTGATGGGTTCATCAAATCGATGAAAAGGTTTCTTCAGCCGTCATCTGTACTTCTTTGAAGGTGTCGGACGTTTCGCGTCTTATCCAAGAAACTTCGCCAGCAAACTAAAGTCTTACTGGTAGTTTAGGCCCTATATATATATCCCGACTGTCCAGACATGGCCATGCCAGACTGCGCCATGACAGGTCCCTGCTCTCAGGCTGAGGGGAGCAGAGGACCACTCTCTGCAGCTATGAACGATCAAAGTCGAACCTCACCCTACCAAACCGGCTTAATGAAGGATTTAGTTGTTTTATGAAAATTGCCTTTTACTACCCCTTCAAACCATCTGTTATATTGCTAAGATTTTAACCTCATTGTCGTCAAATGAGTGGTTGCTATCTTTTAGGTGCAAATGTACTGCCGATTGAGGTCCACTTATATTATCCCTGCGATATTGATAGTCTTTTTTTGAGAATTTGTTGAGTCTCACCAATGTACTGCTCTTTACAATTTTCATTTTTACAATGTATGGAATAAACTACATTACTTTGTTTTTCATTTGGTAGCCTATCTTTTGGATGCACTAATTTTTGCCTTAACGTGTTTATCGGTTTGAAATAAGTAGGAATTTTATGTTGCCAAAGGACTCTTTGTAATTTTTCAGAAACTCCTGCAATGTACGGTACTGCTACTCCTCTCCTTTTTGTTTCTTGAGAATTATTGGTTTCATTCCCTATTCTTTCTTGCTGACATTTGTTGAATGACCACTGAGGGTCCCCACAGTTTGTGAGTGCTCTCCTGATATGTTTTGACTCCTTTTCTCTACCTTCAACGCTTGTTGATATTAGTTTAGCCCTATGCTGGAGGGTTCTGATAACTCCTAGTTTGTGTTGTAAAGGGTGGTTAGAATCGAAAAGAAAGTATTGGTTAGTGTGCGTAGCCTGCCTAAAGACTTGTTTTTAGCCCTCTGTCCCCTTTTATAATTACTTTACAATCCAAAAAGGCTAGTTGCTTCTCTTTAATGTCCTCACGAGTAAATTTAATGTTGATGTCTACCGCGTTGAGGTGATCTGTGAAGGATTGAATTTCTTGTTTTTAATTATGACGAAAGTATCGTCCACATATCTAAACCAGTGTCTAGGTTTTGTCCCCGGGAAGGATGTGAGGGCCTGTTTCTCCATCTCTTCCATGTACAGATTAGCCACTATGGGTGAAACTGGTGAGCCCAAAGCACAAACATGAATTTGTCTGTAAAATTGCTCCCTAAATTGAAAATACATAGTATTTAGGCAGATTTCCAACAATTGGCAGATGTGGTCCGGTTTAAGTTTGGTTCTTTCATGCAGAGAAACCTCCGCCAGCAGTCTCTCGTCCTCACCACTGAGACTGCTGCTGGAGTTGGGACAGATGTAAAAAGAGAAGTCACGTCGTAAGATGCCCATGTTTCCTTAGGTTCCAATATGTGGTCTTTGATCTTCTTTCCACACCCTGTGGTGTCCTCTATGTGATATTCTGTGTTACCAACCAACGGAGCTAAGGTAGTTTTTAAATATTTGGCTACATTGTATGTAGAGGAGTCAATGCTACAAACAATGGGTCTGAGGGGGAAACTTCTTTATGTATTTTTGGCAGGCCATAGATACATGGCGTCGCCTCCCCCGGGTATAATCTAAAATACATCTGTTTGTCTATATGTTTTTCTTTCTCTAACTTTTGGAGACAGTCTATAATTTCTTTCTTGTATCTATTGGAAGGGTCCCTTTTTAGTTGCTCATAATTGGAAGAATCACTGATTAACCTATTTATTTAGTCTTCATAATCCAATGTGTTGAGAAGCACTGTACACCTACCTTTGTCCGCTGGCAAAATAGTAATATTTTTATCTTTCTGTGGATTAGTAAACGCCTTTCTCTCTTCTAATGTTATGTTGGACGGAGGTGGTTTGTCACTTCTAAGAAGGGCTGATATTTTAATGCGCAGATCATCTGCCTCTGCATAGGAAAGATTCTTATTTTTAATAGCCGATTCAGTAGCTGTGACGTAGTCTATTGTAGGTATAGTTTTAGGAGTTACTGAGAAATTTAAACCTTTGGTTAGTACCGCCTTTTCTGTCTCTGAAATATCTCTGTCTGACAAATTTTTAATCCAATTCTCCCTTGAAATCTGCTCATTCCTATTTTTTCCTGTGTTTACAAGTAGCTGTCATTGTTTCTGAAAAAGTAATTTTTGAAATTTACCCTTTTGTCTCTCTTTGGTTTTGCTTCCTGATAGATTTTGTGGGTAAGTTCAGTTTGAAATTATTGGGTTTATTTTGATCGTTCGTCCCTGATTCATTGCTTCTACGGGCGTTGATGGCAGAGGATGGTTAAATCATCAGGAAGCCAGGTGTTGAACAGAAAGTTGGTTTAATCTTCAAGAGCACGGAGACATCGCGTGTCGGCTAAGGAGGAAGCATGGGAGAGAGAGAGAAGAAAAACTGGGAGAGCATTTATATATGGCGCACAGGGTGTGACGCGATAGAATGTGACGTAATGTAGATGCGACATCATGTAAGGGAAGGCAGGAGATGACGTATCAGGAAGTCCAAAACGTAAACAAAGATTAGAAAGCGATGTTTAAAGATGTTTGTATAGCGAATTACCCCAGCGTCTCCTCCCTGACGAACATATCTAACATCGGTGGAGGTGAACAGAAAGAAAAAAGAAAATCACAAAATAGAACAATCACAATGGAAACAATTTCAAATTAAAGTCATGTCATTCGCTACAACAGTCAAATCTTCATGGCATCCTGGATGGTGATCACCAAGACGACGAGGAGGAACGAAATTGTTCGTAGCATTTGTCGCAAGCAGGCCCCAGGGTGTGATATGGATGAGCCGGTGACTGGGAAAGAGGGTGTGATCTGTCGACGCGGCTTCGGTGACGTGCATCGGGAATCTTCTTGAGGAACGATGTCCTCGCAAATCCAGATGAAGCTTGTGGTTGCTAAAACAGCTAGCAGCTCCGCAACCGGTCCATCCCACGTTGGTGTGGTCCACGTCATTCCCTTCAGACCGCAGCTCCGTCCTGTGGAGAACAAAAGAAGACTTGTGCCAGGTCACATGTCGAAAGGATGGTTTCATTCTACACATGACACCTTCTTGACATTTCTTTCCCTATCAAAGTCTGTCTCATCGTTTAGGCTCTGCAGTGCATTCTCTCACGGAAATGGTAGTAAGTCATTGTTAGATGTTAGTTGGATAGAACATTGTTAGTGGTTAGTGAGTCTGCATTTCTGGAGGGCACAACTTTCTTGGGGAATGACGTTGCAGCCAACATCACTCATTACCAAAAGTGAAAATTTTGGTAATGATGATCTGAGCTGTCGCGCCGAATATCCCCAATCAACCCAGTCGGAGAGGCGTCGCCGTTTACTGGGTTATTTTCTACATGTGCTCTGGTTGCATCTCTGTGCGTACATCCACCACTAGAGGGCACTGGAAGGCTAAGAAGTGAATCCAGCCAGTTGAACTGCGTGTACCCTCTCGAAAATGGAGTTAGAGGAATTACAGTTGGACATCAAAGGCAAGTTATTTGGACTGAATTTTCAACAGTTGTCAGAGTTATGTGCTGAAATCCAAATATCTGGACTGAAAAGAGAGCAACTTACAGGAAAGACTCGAGGCCAACTAATTAATATTGTGTCAAACTACATTGAAAGAGCTGAATTAGAGCTAGAAGATGGAGGAATGTCAGATTTGCGACGTGTAAAGGACTTGATTGAAAGTATAAAAGATTTTGAACTAGGAATAGCCAAACCAAGTGAAAAAGGTGAAGATGCAGTGCGAAAGACAAGCATAGTGCCCCCAGACACTGCCCCCTGGCGCAAAGATTTCAAGATATCTGGACAAATAGGTGAGCTCGGACAAAAAGATAAACTCACATTACCTAATTTGGTCAGACAGATAGAAAGTGGGCTCAGTAAAGGCTACCAGGGGGATGAGATCATGGATGCAGTGGTTCGTGCCATAACACCAGGTCTGCAGTTGAAAAGCTACCTCGAAGGGAAAGAAAACCTCACCCTTCTTTACGAAGGATTCTCCGATCTCACTATCAGGAGAGAGGAGCCACTGAATTGTACAAGCAACTCTCATCGGAAGTGCAGACTAATAAAGAGTCCCCGCAGAACTTTCTACTCCATGCAATGGATCTTCGTCAAAGGATTTTTTTTGCATCTCAAGAGGCCGAATCAGGGGTGAAGTATGATCCTACATTGGTCCAGAGTTTGCACACAGTTCTGACAGGGTTACAGAGTGACAATGTAAAGAGTGACATGCAACCTTTCCTCCTGCTAACCACCACATCAGATGAAGTACTGTTAGAAAAATTAAACATTGCATGTGCAAATGAAAAGGAGCGACAGGAAAAAAAGAAAAATGCTGCTGCACGGGTGACAACGGTGAACACTGTCCAGTTAGATGACACACCAGCCCCGATTGGCAAGACAGTCTTAAAGCAGAATACTGTTACTGTGCCGAATGAACTCCTTTCAGAGATCAAAGAGATGAGGTCAGAGATGATGCTGTTAAAGGAGCTGCGGGCAGATCAAAGACACTATTTAGAAACCAACAGCCACTTCTCGGCCCACCAGCGCAGGACCTGAACGCCTGCCTGACCACTACCCTGAACAGGTCGCCTTCACTCCACCTTCACCATACATAAACATGAAAACGCCAATTTGCCGGGAGAGGCGAGCCGCTGCGTGTTCACGCGCCGCCATCTTAGGGAAAAAAAAATTGAAAAAATAACAAATATGACAACACAAAGACACAGAGTCATTCATTCTTCAGGACTTGCTGACTACAAACTACATAAATAACGCAATGGTGAATTGTTGTGTGTTGTAGCCAATAGCGGTCACACGCATGAAGAATGTGTAAGTTTACACAAATTCCCAGCGGACAAATCAGCCATTTCCAACGGAGCTTGTGCGCCATCTTGTGCATTTTATGGGTGCTAAATTGGAGTCCGGATGCCTCGAATCGATAATTGGAAGGACTCCTTTAATCGATTGCAAACATGTATGCTTTCCTCTTCAGAACTACAGTGTATTTGAATCATATTGATAAATGGATGAGTAACAAGAAAGCATTTTCTCCAAATCTGAAGCCATTGTTTTGATTCTGGAGCAAGGCAGTGTGTGACCAATAGTGGCGTCACGAACAAGGGGGCGGGATTTTCTGAATATGGCCAGTTTTGAAGCTCATTTTGTGGCATTTTAAGGCATTTTTATTGGTGTTTTGCATTTGACGAAAAATATCAGCCTGCGTGTTTTGTGTATTTTAGATGCTCTAAAACGGTTTTCTGATGTCAGTTCGGAAACAAAAAAATGTTGTCGGTTGTCCTTTAAATCTGCTTCTATTCCAAGCCTTGAATCTAATTTCCAAATATGCATTTGTTCTCGACCCCGATGCTCCTTTCTCCTCATCCTCAGATACATCAACCATCTATCCATATTAACCAATGCTGGTTGTCCCACAGTGCAGATATCGCTCCTAAACAAAATGAGGCAGTGAAAATGCTGCCCGTTACAGAAAAAAAAACACAGTCCTGGGTCTGTCAAGAGATGACTGTCAAATAGTGCTAATCCCACGCCCTCCCACCACAATCATGTTGGTTCACACATTCTACCAAGAAAGCACAACCATCATCCACAGATTTTTTTTCCGATGAAATTCGTGGCCAAAAGGCTAAAACCTGATCCATATGAAAAACAACAAACACCATCCAACAAAATGAAAGTAAAATAACAACAAAAAAGAATAACTCTTCTAGGACACTCTCAGACATTTGCCAACCAAGGCATCACCTTGTAGGACTATAATGAAAGATAATTTTTTCCATATTGCCCCGCACTCGTGTCACCTCAACATTCCTTTTAATATACATGTCTTGCCCTCGTTGAATCCCGAGGGTGAAACTCTGTCGTTTTGCTGCCATACAGAATTGTGAGTAGTATCACTTTGTAATTGATGCTCAAGAGTAACTAATGAGAACCAAGACACTTCCAACCCATAGACAATATTAAGGTATTCTTCAATGAAAAATCATGAGGGTCCTTGACATGGTTGTGAATGTGGGGCCAGCACTTAGATACATGAGTTGTTGATGAATGTCATGAATAACTACTTGTGATTGTTTTGTTTGGACACCATTAGTGCTTGGGGATTTATTGTGTTAATAATAATAATAATACATTTTATTTTAAGCGCCTTTCAAAGCTCTCAAGGACACTTTACACTCACAGACAAGCATACGTACTATAATAAATAAAATATAATCACAAATAGAATGCAATAAATAAAATACAATTATAAATAGAAACAAGAGAGAGAGCTACACATAAAATGCAATTTTAAATAGGTGTGTGTTGAGATGGGACTTGAAGGTGGGAAGAGAATCGATGTTACAAATGTTGGGTGGAAGTGAGTTCCAAAGTTTGGGGGCAGAGCAGCTGAAGGCTTTGTAACCCATCGTGCTGAGACGGGTAGGGGGGGCACACAGTGGTGGAGAGAGGAAGACGATCGGAGGGAATAGAAATTTAAAGACAGTCAGGTAGGTATGAGGGGGCAAGGTTATGGATAGCTTGAAATGTATAAAGACAAATTTTAAAGTTGATTCTATATTTGACCGGGAGCCAGTGGAGCTCTTGGAGGACGAGGGTGATGTGGTGAAAGGATGAGGTTCTGGTGATGATCCGGGCTGAAGAATTCTGGACGAGTTCAGTTTGTGGAGAGGTTTCTGGGCGACAATTGCCAAAAGAACGTTCGTTTGGCAATTTGCATACTCGGCACGGCGGCCAATCAGTCGTCTGTTTCGTGCTTTGGACATTTCCGAGAGTTATAAGGTTGTGCATTTGAATATCATTTTCCAGAGTACATTGACAGAACCATAGCCCCAGAAGAAAGCTACAAATGAAGCTAACAAAATTTATGATGCTACAACATCATTATACCGTGACTGTAAAGTGTACTTGAGAGTTTTGAAAGGCGCTTAGAAAGAGGAGTCCATGTGGCTTTTAGCAGACAACGCAATGCAAACATTGAATGGGAGGAATGTCTGCGCCATTTGACTGTCATCGCCGGGCATGAGCATGATATGCAAATTAGTATACAGTGATACCTTGGATTGACTGGCAGCCTGATGACAGTTGGATAGGCTTCTGCACATAGATGACCCTTGTGAGGATATTAATGTTAAGCTCTTTGTTACCGCTTCAGTTGTTGTTAAAGGACAACCGATGTCTCCGGACAAGTGGTGTCCATAATTTGTAAAATTACTTCAAATGACTTTTTTTTTCCCAAGATGGCGCCTGAGTAGGCAGCCATCAGCAAGTGCTCTCATGAGCCTTGCTTTTTTTGTTGTTTTTGTCTTGTTATTGTGTTTTCTTTTGTGACTTTATGTTGTTGTGCGTCACGTGGAACGGATACAGATTGTTTTTCAGCATTTTTGGCCATGACAATCATCAAGCAGGAGACTGTGCTGAGCAGTTGCGGCTTTCGGCAGCATGAATATGCCAGTACTGTTTTTGAATGGGAGGAATGTCGGAGCCATTTGACTGCCATCGCTGGACAGCTCTGGAGCCATTGTGCTTTTTTGCGCCTGTAATGGGCAGCATCTTCACAGCCCCGCTTTGTTCAGTGGTAAGGTCGGTGCTGTTGGACAGTCTACGGTTGGATGGATGCATGGCTTGAGGAGCTTGTAGAACTGTCGCGGCTTGGAATTGAAGCGGATTTATGTGGGACAGGACCTGTGAGACAATGTCTAGTCGTCAATGGATGCTACAGATTTGTGTTTAGCTTGTAGTAGACGTGCAAATTCCACCATGACGTACCTGATCAGAATCAGAATCATCTTTATTGCCAAGTATGTAGAACACACAAGGAATTTGTTTCCGGTAGAACACGCTGCACTAGTATCGTCGTCAAAAAACTGCTAAGTGGCACTATACAGTTCCATTTTGGCTACTGTTGAAAGAGTTCAAAGAGTTAATGGCTTGGGGGAAGAAGCTGTTTAAATGTCTGCTGGATTTGGTGCGCATTGATCGGTAGCGCCTGCCTGAGGGGAGTAGCTGGAAAAGGTGGTGGGCAGGGTGCGGAGGGTCCAGTAGGATTTTCCGCGCCCTTGTTCAGATTCTTGCAGTGTGCAAGTCCTCGAGAGTGGGTAGGGCGGTGCCAATAATTTTTTCCGCCGTCCTAACTGTCCGTTGTCCACTGCTGAAATGGATGCTTTGATCCTCTCCTCTTTCATCTAGAACTGCTTCATGTCCTCACAAAGAGGGTACAGCAAGTCCTGGAGAATGAATGACTATCTGTGTCTTTGTGTTGTCATATTATTATTATTATTATTATTATTATTATTATTATTATTATTATTATTATTATTATATATTTTTTTTTTTTCCCAAGATGGCGGCGCGTGAACACGCAGCGGCTCCCCTCTCCCGGCAAATTGGCATTTTCATGTTTATTATTTTTGTTAAAGTCATTATAAGTGCCTTGCATGCTGGGTCCGAGAGGACAGTAATTTCATCTGTGCTGTATGTCATGCATATTAGCATATTTGACAATAAAGCTGACTTTGACATTGTGCACCATGACGCCAAACGACGCTGGAGCAAAATCTTCAGCAAGGGATATTTACCATAAATTAAGCAAGGGAGCATTTGTGGTAGGTACTTCCTTAATTTAAAAAAAAAAATCCTTAATACTTTTTTTTTTTTTTTTGTGATTAGTCGTTTTATTGTGTTTCAAGTTGTGAAAAAAGGGACAGGACACTTTATGGCCGGGCAGGGAACTTTTCAGAGTTGTCTGCCCTGGTGTCCGCTAACTTTTTGTCATGAGTTTCAGACACTAGTGAAATCAACAATTATAGGATATATGACTGACACAAACACACACGCAGAAATTTAAAAAAATGTTTGCACTAAAAAACAAATACATACATGAAAAATAGTTGCAGGTGCTTCACTGATTCCTGAAGGGGCTTTTGCATCCTCTGAACGTCAATGTAATGCAGTCTCTGGTTCAATATAGCATGAATGTAGGATAGGGTTGAAATATAATATATCTTTTCGTCAATGGATGCTACAGCTTCGTATTTGCTTTCAACATTTAGCTTGTAGTAGACGTGCACATTCCACCATGACGTCCCTGATCCACTGGTGAAAAGGACGCTTTGATCCTCTCTTGAATGAAATGTATTATTATTATTAGTAGTAGTAGTAGTACTAATAGTGTTAGTATTATTATTAAAAATGTCATACAAAATCTTATAGTGAAGAAACCTCCAGTCATCTTGAAAAAGAAAAGAGAGCAAGTGAAAACCCTATCAAACGAGAAGCAACATTTGCATATTTTGAGTTTTCAGAACAGAAGCACTGAGTATAGGTCATATTTTTTGTGACTGTTATCAGCCTGCCTGTCATCCTCCTTGACATGTGACATCCACTAACCTTGTGATTTGTTTGTCAATGTCTTCACTTGTCAATTGAAGCTAGGCTGCGGGCATATATTCACATTCATATAAATGTTAATTCAAAGCCATACACCTCCTATCACGTTCATACATTTGCTTCGTTGGTCCTTTCTGTGTATTTCAGATTGATTCGTCCATTACCCATTCAGCAAAGATATCGAATAGATGCTGACATCTTGGACACCTTGGACACAGAAAAGTGGTATGCTAAACTTCAAATCATGACAGAAAGATGGGAGAAAGAAGACAATTTTTGAATGTACCAATCAAAAAACTTCAAATGAAGGCAATCATGGAAACTTTCGCCATGTTTATTTTCCACTTTCATTTCAAATTATGTGGTTTTGTGGCTCATTGAGGCCAGAAGACTCAGGGGGAAATGACAGGCTTCAGCCAAAGTGAACAGGCTGTCAATCACAATGCTCATTTCAGATGCGTTAGGGTGGGTATTTCCTTGTATTTTAAATCGAACAAAAGCAATTATAATCAAGAACGGACAAAATCCATTGGGAGTCTGGGTTTCTAAAACACAGGGTGTGTCTCTAGAAACTCAGAGCACCCTGAAGTCATATGGTATGGAAATACTCTATAGTATAGAGTATATATAATAATAATAGCTTAATTTTAATACTATAGAATCTATAGTATTAAAATTAAGCTATTCCATAATCATGATTGCCTACTCAATGTATTTCAGGCTGGCCCAGCAATCTGATTTTTGTGCATTTCATCCTCGCAAAGGTTGTGCGTGATGAAGCGCCTACCACAGTCAAAGTGTGAGCATGTATGTGTTAAATGAATAGATAGACTGCATCTATACACCACCACACAATGGTCTGTCAGGTGATGGCAGATGTGGATCCCAAAAAGCAGGCAGGAGGGAGCAGGAGGTTGTGTTTGATAAATTGTATTAAAATAAAGTCAGCAGGAACAAAATATAAAACATCAAAATCATCTGAACAGAAAAAATACAAAGTATCAAAAGAAAATCAAGTGTAAAAGTCCGCCAAGGTTAAACAAACACATGCACAGCATACAATGCATACAATTGCATACAAAGCAAACAACAAACAATGATCCGACCACGAATGGTTGTGCCGGGTGTCCTTTTAAGTGTCACTGATTGTAACAACCAACACCTGCGAGGCAGCAGGCTGGCTGACAGTGCTACCTGGTGGTCGCCAATCCGAACGTGGCAGTCCGCCGAGGCTCGGGACGACCAGCACCTGTGCAGGTGCAGGTGGGGCCGACAGAGTCACCCCTTGGTCGCCAACCAGATCATGACAGTCAGTCCATGATATAATTTTAGCCACATTTCCATCGGTAATTTTCACCATTGTGTCAAAGTGAATCTCTTTGAAATTGGGTCTGTGTTAAATAAATAAAACATACCTGTCAACTTATACGTTTTTCACGTATTGTATACATTTGTTTTTATTTCAAATAATGTATGGCTTACTCCAACTTTTATATGGGAAAAAAATACTGTGAACCCATCTTATAAAGATCATTTTGGCTGAAATCCACTTTGTTTCAACAGCTGGTAGCCAACGACAATGCTGCCGCTGATCACTACTATTGTCATGGCAAACCAGCAAAAGAAATCCTCAATCATATATTTCTTTATCGCTGTGTACGGTCGGATTGATAAAAAGCATAACGTGCGCATGCGCGGTAAACTCTTTGCATTTCTGCTTGTGAGTGTTTTCCAAATATTGTACGGCATACTTCAACTTTTATACAGGAATTATAATAATAATTGTTTGGTTCTAATTCCTGTTTCTCATCTGGTTCGGAGTTCAACGAAGTTTTGTGATGAAATACCAGCGGGGACGATGGATGGTGAACAGAAAAAAAACTACTTTATTCTCGTAAAACAAAAGGAGCGCATCTCTCGTCGGAGCGGGGAGCCAAGAAGAACACAAGAAGAGCACAGCCCGCCCGCTCAAACTAGTTTTAAAAGTACACAGCAGCGATCTGTCGTCCAATCAGCTACGGACAAGTATTGGAAGTCACACAGCAGCGATCTGTTGTCCAATCAGCTACGGACAAGTATTGGGAGAAAATTAGACTGAAAGTTGATACTTGTTACGTTCTGATTTCACAACTATTCAACTAATAAGCTTCATAAATCCACGTAAACTAAACATGCAATAACATAATATGTACTAAGCTAAACATGGAATAACATAATACGTTTACTAATCTAAGCATGAAATAACATAAGTTTACTAATGTGCATAAGCACTCTATCATTCCCTCCTGTTGCACATTTAAACATCAGTACATACATTTCCAAAACGGTTTTCATGCATGCACGTCATACTAACTGCACAGAGGATCCATTTTTTTATTCTACTTTACTTTACCATGGAGAAGGCGAAAAACCTCTGTCATAACTTTACTGCTGTGATATGCAACCTCTCCATTTGCGAGAGTCTTGAGGGTAAATTTAATTCAATCACAAATATTGACAAGGAAAATTCCTTCTCGTCTCTCCGTTTTTTGGTTGGAGCAACCACACTCTGGCCATGGTGTACAATTCCAAGCTACAACACAGGGTCCCCTTCACGCATTTGTTGATACAAAACCTTTGTGTAGTTCACCTGATTATTAGTTATCATATTCATTAGCGTTGCTCTTAAGCATGGAATAATACAACCAATGACTAAGAAAATAAGTGCAATCACGATCGCGATAGGGATAAACTGTCTAAGCAAAGTTGTATACCACGGGCCCCCGAAGAGCATGTCAAAAATCCACGGGTGATCAATCCGTCGATCTTTGGCCATAGCATCTCTGAGATCCCTGATAACAGACAAAGCGTTAGTCATGTTTATGGAATTTGCTTCTTCGGTATGTACGAACAACAAGTGTCACCCACCATAGCACAGACGCCCCCTTGTGGGGCTGTCAAAAGGTCCAAAACCATTCTATTTTGCAACACCATTTGTCTAATTGCTGCAATTTCGGTGTTTTGAATTTCATCCACTTTCAAGCTGGCATTTACAAACACTTGAAATCTGTAATCAATTGTTTCAATTCGTAGCATGTTTTTAGCCACTCCAATTTGTGGAAAAGGAGCTAACATTACCTTACTACCCGTGCTATGGTGTTTGAATTGTTCTGGAACATCAGTTCCCCAGATCGAATCATGGGGCTTAAACGATACTCTTCTTTTCACATGATGGTGCACTGGACGACTGGTAACGATGAAAGCATTGACAGTTACCGTAACAGGTGCGCACAAACCGTAGGCTCGCGGAGGAATAAAAGAATATACTTTCCCACCGCATAACCTCCAAAGATGTGAAGATACGGGCAAAACGGTGACATTAGTGTTTAACGGTAGCACATATGAACATCTATTCTCCTCTATAAAACCTAAGTTTTGACCCGTACCGTACATTGCAACGCATACTGGTAATCGCAACCCGCTCTTGGTCATAACCTGATTTTCAGTTTCCAAAATGGTATCTAAACTTGGAACAATCTCTCCTCTCGAAGCATTGCGAAGAACCGGAAAATGTTGATCAGGTTTATGCAAAGACATTAACATATATGCAGCTCGAGCCATCTTATCTCCAAATACCTTTGAATGCACGTGTTATGTCACAGAATGAGGCATATAAGAGCATACAAAACAATTACTTTTCCTATTTTGTTTAGCAATTAGTGTAGCATAACGATACCACGTGTTTGATAACAACGGATTCCAGTCATGCTTTTCTCCTGCAAACGGTTGATATAATGCGTCCATGACACCTGAATTTTGGGCCTTTTTGTCAGGTGTTTCCATCCAGGCTGTCAGTTTGATATGTGGTTCATGCTGGAAAGGCGATGTCGCAACTGGTGATGTCACAGATGACATGATGCATATACAGTAAAGTCTCGTTATATCGATATCGTATATATCGATAGTCCCGGTTATATCGATACTATTTCTATGCACGCACGGAGAAAATTACATGCAAACAGGGTCGGATATATCGATAGTCCCGGTTATATCGATATTTTTTCGGACTCCCTTGAATATCGATATAACGAGACTTTACTGTAGTTACGGAAAAACCAGTGTGATGTTCATGAAAATCAGGACAGAGTCTCAAGTCCATGCATCCTGCAACATCATGAGTTATGATGGCAAGTTGGATATCTGTCATTGTGCCAGTTCCAGTTCCTAACCAGTTCCCTTGAGCTATCTTGACGACAGTTCGTTTTGCTTCTTGGGCACAGCTATTTTGAACCCATTCTGTGTTGGGCTTGGAATGGACCACAACGGAATCCCAACCAGTGGTCCAAGCCTTCCCTAACTTGATATGAGCGTACCAAGACTCTTGAGGATAATTGCTTCCATCTTGTCATGCTTCGTTCACGAGGATGCTAAGGGGAAATGACACTATTCCTGCAGCCTCTAGTGGAAAGCAGGCTACAGGATGTGCCATGTTTGGACACTTCTGACGTCGTTGGATGTAAAAGTGGAATTTCGCAGGCTGATGGAATGGGGGGGCTCTACGTGTGTCATATGGATTGCCCCCACGAATCCATACTGCAAGATGATGTGGACCAAACCCATAGCTATCTGCTCTAGCGTTACCGAGCTAATCCTGTCTTTAGCCCTTGTGTGTGCTGCACATTTGCATACAGCCACATTTTTTTGGAAGGAGGATAGCTTTCAACAAGCCTCTCAATAAATCTGCATGTTCAACAGCTTTTCCGTTCGATGTAGTCATTCCTCTGCGGTTCCATTGGGCTGCAAAGCAGTGAAGTGTGGAAAACGCATATTGGCTGTCTGTAAAAATCGTCACAGTTTTTCCTTCTGCCCATTTACACGCTTCAGTCAATGCAACAATTTCTGGTGCTTGCGCTGAATATGTGTTTGGTAATGAGCCATCAGCAATAATTTCAACATCGGTTACAACAGCATAGCCTACCCTGTTAGCCCCTGCATCTGACCTAGACGCAGAGCCGTCAATGTACAGGTGGATGCTGTCAGGTAAAGGTGTGTCTTTCAAGTCTGGTCGTGGTTTGCAGTTCTCATTTATTCTGTCAATGCATGAATGTGGTTCTCCATCAACAGGTAGATGTACAAGTGTCGCTGGGTTAATGCTATTGCACCTCTCAACGGTTATGTGTGGCTGTTCCAGCAAAGTTGTCATGATAGACAAATGTCGTGCTGGTGACAAGAAAGTCATTTTCGTGCCTGTAATCAATAAGTCAACCGAGTGTGGTACCATCAGCGTTGTGGGATGGAAAAGTAGAAGTTCAGCTGACGACTGAACTGCCAACGCTGCGGCACACACTGCTCTAACACACGCTGGAAGAGCTGCAGCCACTGGATCCAGTCTTTTAGAATAAAATGCAACTGGTCTCAGCTTTTGTCCATGCTTTTGTAACAAGACTGAAGTCATGTATTTGTCTTTGCAGTCAACTGTTTGAACAAAAGGTTTGTCATAGTCAGGCAAGGCCAAAACACTCGTATTGGCTATCAAATTTTTCAATTCTGTAAAGGCCATAATGCCCTCTTCAGTCCACTGAATAGAGTCTTTCAGTGACATTTCGTCTTGGTATATAAGTGTCAATAATGGTTGAGTGACTTGTGCATAATGCGGAGTCCAAGTTCTGCAATAATTACACAGTCCCAAAAACGTAATCATCTGTTTTTTCGTCTTAGGTCGGGGAACCTGCAAAATTGCCTATTTTCTTTTGGTTGTCAACTCTCTTCCCCTTCTTGACAAAAGATGTACTAGAAAAACAACTTCTTTTTGGCAATACTGTAACTTATCCAAAGGAGCTTTGTTACCTGTATTCACTAAATATTGGAACAAAGCTATTGATACAGTCTTGTTCTCGTCTTCAGTCGGTGAAGCAATTAAGATGTCGTCAACGTACAAAAGAATCTGAGAAGTCTCAGGATGTTTAAAATTAGCAAGACATTTCCAGTGAAAAAAATTGTAGGGCTATCTGTAAACCCTTGTGGCAATCTTGTATATGTATATTTTTTTCCATTAAATGTAAATCCGATCCAATGACTTGAATTTTTGTGCAACGGAATGGAGAAAAAAAGCATTGCTCAAATCAATTACTGTAAACCATTTTTTGTCAGTTTATTTTTTGTTAGTTTTTAAACTGATACCACAGAAATGTGTTGTCGACTCGGAGTGACACCTGGAATCCTGTCTCTTAACACTGATCTGCATGCACCACTATCGCAAAGAAATTAGACATCCTTTTTCCCAATTTTTAGCAAATAATAAGGTTTTTCGTTTTCTGGCAAAGTCAAGGCAAATACATTTGTCAAATCCAAGATTTCAACTGGTTTCATTGATCCCCATTTCCCACTGTCGTGACTGTTGTCATCAGTGTCGAAATGGGGTTCCGCACGTCAATCTGAATGTTTTATTTTTTGTCCTTCCCAAGTTTCCTTTGCAGTTGATAATGAGGAGTGAATAATTGTTTAAATAAATGGGACAAGAGAGCGTAAGCAGGACTTGATTAGGATAGTAGGGAGAGTGTCGAGCTGACAGGAGGAATTCTTGGATTTGGTGATTATGTCGCTCAGGAAGTACATTCTCTGTTGGGTCTTTCTCAGGATAGAGTTGGTGTTGACCTCCCACTTGATGTCCTGGGAGACTGTGATTCCCAGGAACTTAAAGGTCTCAACGGTTGACACGAGGCAGTTGGATATTGTGAGGGGTAGCTGTGGTGATGGATGTTTCCTGAAGTCCACGATCATCTCTACTGTCTTGAACGTGTTCAGCTCTAGGTTATGACGGCTGCACCAGAGCTCCAGCTGCTCCACTTGTTGTCGGTACGCAGACTCGTCGGCGTCTTTGATGAGACCGATGAACATGTGTTGAACTGGGTGTGTTGAGGTGCAGTCGTTCGTGTAGAGAGAGAAGAGCATTGGAGACAGGACGCATCCCTGCGGGGCTCCAGTGCTCGTGGTTCGTGTTGAGGATTATATTTTTCCAAGTCTGACCTGCTGTGTCCGTCCTGTCAGGAAGCTGAAGATCAGATCCACTGGCAGTCGTAGGGGACACAGTTCTGGGATAATGGTATTGAACGCAGAGCTATAGTCCAAAAAAAACAGGATAATTTTTGCCTCGACCACAGATGGTCTGATGAAGCTTCATCATTGTTTCCAAGACCTTCCTGCCAGTTGTAAGTCCTGTTTCAAGATATATATCTTATGTCCTGCCGGTAATGGGCTGGAGGGAGTGATCGACAATCAGCGATTTGTCGATTCCCCTCTTGCTGGAGATGGATGAAAGGAATGTCCACTTGGCCATCTTGAGAGGAAGACAAAGTTGTTGGTAAACATACATGGACATGGATAGGGGCCGACCTGTGACAGACGAGACAAGGGTTGTATGGGCATATTCTACCCATGCAAGTCACAGGCTCATGGAGCAGGTCAATTGAGACAGACACATCAGAGAGCTATCTCCAGTTCTTGGACCACCCATTTGATTGTGTTGGATAACCAGATCTGAGGCTAGCTGTGGCACCCGCAGTTCTGCAAAATGTCTAACAGACTTGAGACACAAATCCCTGCCCCATGTCTGACACATTGTCTTTTGTGATTTCATGTAGTCAGAACACGTGACAAGGATGGCGGAATCTTGGGTAAAGCCAATGAGCGAGTTTGGAAACTCAGAATAACCAATTTCCCTTTGGAAATGGGTAGCCGGTAACAAAACCCAAGGATTTATGTGACCAATAATGAGATGATAAAAGGGACAACTGCAGTAACCTCGACAGAAGATGAAAAGAAATCTTCCCACAGGTACAGGCAGAGCATGCCCCAAGAAATTCATTTATCAGACCACCAGAACTGTTACTTTATGACTGCTAGCATTGTGTTAATTCCCGGATGGCGGGAATCATGAGACTGTTACACTGTTCGACATCCAAATAAAATGCCACAGGAACAAATAAACAGCCTCCATCATTGTCCACATGAGCATTGAAGTCCCCCAGCAGAACAAGAATGGGAGAGCTCTATTCAGCACATTCCCTAAGGCCTAAGGACTCCAAAAAGGGCGAGTACGCTTAATTGCTGTTTGGTGTCGAGGAACAAACAACCGTTACACGCAGAGTGGAAGCGAATACAATCCCTCTTGAGAAAATGTGTACCACAACCCAAGCTGAGTGTGGAGGCAAGTCTGACTATATTGAGTTAGAACATCTCTGCTTTGTACACAAGTCCGGGCTCGTTCCCAGCAAGAGAGATTGCTTTCCACAACCCTGGAGTAGCTTGTGGAGCTGTGAATTAGCTCACAAAGGTCTCCCTCCGAAGGAACCCATCTGTCTTTGGGCTCAGGGAAACTGAGGTCTAAATATTTCTCTCATCTTTGGAGGTCTTTTGAGCTGTGCTTTGTCTGGTCCATCACCTAAGACCTGTTTTCCATAGATGACTCTCCCAGAGACAGAAAGTCTCAAACAACTTGCTCTTTTCCATTTAACTTCACCATTTTTTAATTTTTTTTCAAAATCGCTGAATTTTCTCATTTACCGTTCAAATACTAAGTTGAGACAAGTTGTGAGGCAGCATCCGGCTGAGCCTCACCATGGATTGCGCAATATCTATGCTAACTGTGCTGGCTTTCTCTGTCGTGAGACCGCATTGCTGTCACTCTGCATATCGCTATTAAAGTGTTCAAAAGCTTTTAGTATATGAAGTACATTTCTACAGTTTAGCTGGTGTATATAATGTACAGTCACTGTACATTATAAACACTGTACTACAGTGTTTATTTTATTTTATTTTTATCAAAACTGTGCATAGGTGAGGCACACAGTTCTCCTGCCTCATGACAGGGGGTGCTGGTGATTAGAGATTCTTCTTGCGACTCCTCAGCTGCAGAATAATAGAATTAGTGAGAGCAAGCTACAGTAAACAGTTAGCAAGTTAAGTGCAGCGTAGTGACCCTTGATCAGTTTTTCTGATGTCATTTAGGAAACAAAAAAAATGGTGTCGGTTTAAGCCAAATAGAATTTCTAGAACAGTGAAATTGTATATTATGTTTCGGACAAAAAAGTGTTCTTAATGCAATTAGAATAATGACAGTGGTGGTTTGAGTCGGCAGAACTTGCATTATCTTGCCAACCTGAATATGAAGTGAGAGTGAATTGAAATCACCATATCTCAGTGAATTGGATTAAAAATCTAAGCGATTGGCAGGCAATTTCAGTTATTTTCATGTCTAAATAGTTTTTAAACACCACTATGTGGATTATGATACTTCTAGTAATATCAAATGTATGTGGAGATGCATAAGCATTGTTTTTAGATTTTAAATATCTGTCACTTCAGGAGCACAATAGTGTGTAAATTTTCTCATGTCAACATTTTTGTTCAAAATTATTTTCATTGTGTGGAGTTGTAACATTCTTTTTTAAAAAAAAAAAAAAACATGTAAGGTTGCTTTCAATAGCAGTGTATCAAACAATCCCATGATTACACGTGTGTGTGCGTGCATATGTGTGTGCGTGTGTGCTCGTGTGTGTGTGTGTGCGTGTGTGTGCGTGTGTGTGTGTGTGTGCGTGTGTGTGCGTGTGTGTGCGTGTGTGTGCGTGTGTGTGCGTGTGTGTGTGTGTGTGTGTGTGTGTGTGTGTGTGTGTGTGTGTGTGTGTGTGTGTGTGTGTGTGTGTGTGTGTGTGTGTGTGTGTGTGTGTGTGCATGCACATTTGTGTCACGACAGCCTTTTAAATTAAAAAACATGGGCTGGGAATAGAAGTGGTCATGATTTTCCTCAGAGACTTCAGTCAATATAAATACAAACATTACATGACAGCAATGCAGCCAAGGAACTCAGTGCACACAAACATATATGAGCACATATTTAATGAAAGTTGGAAACAAAACAGCGTAGTGTTAGAATTAGTTATATACACATGCTAAAAACATCATATGTTATTTCATTTTTACATATTCTTTCTTATCAATTAGTAAGTCCATACATGTATGTAGTTTAGTTATTTGTATATGTCAATTAGTCTAATAATAAATATTCGCGATTTAGCAGATGATATGTCCTTTCCAAAGTGACATCACTCCTTTTTAGAAATGTCTGAGACGCGCTGCTGCGCGCGCTCTTGTGTCTTTGTTTCTCCCCTTGACAACATCCTCGAGCTGCCTGATAATAAATATTCATTTTTTTGCATATCACTTTGCTTCCTGCTGATTTAATATTTAGACTACACAAATGGAGAACTGAACCAGGAAGAACAACATTAATCCAACATTGGTGCCGTAAAATCTTGGCTGGCAGATCCAGTGGCTGGAAAAAGGAGGGGGGGTGGGATTTTTTTTCCTGACTATTTTTGAAGACAAAGAACTCCTGATCCTGGCTGCGAAACACTGCAACCAGACCAGCAGTTCTCCAATTGTGAAGTGTGTGATATATATATATATATATATATATATATATATATATATATATATATATATATATATATACAGTAAAGTCTCGTTATATCGATATCGGATATATCGATAGTCCCGGTTATATCGATACTATTTCTATGCACGCACGGAGAAAATTACATGCAAACAGGGTCGGATATATCGATAGTCCCGGTTATATCGATATTTTTTCGGACTCCCTTGAATATCGATATAACGAGACTTTACTGTATGTATATATATACAATGAATGACTCTCTGTGTCTTTGTTTTGTCATGTTATTTGTTATTTAGTTTTTTTTGTTCTTTTGACTTCAAGACGGCGCCGCGAGAGTGGCTGCCTTTCCAGCAGCTCCTGTGTTTTGCTTTTTCTACTTTCATTTCTTTCATAACTTTGCTGCTGTGAAATGTAAATTTCTCCACTGCGAGACTAATAAAGGCAAATCCAATCCAATCCAATCCAATATATATATATATATATATATATATATATACAGTAAAGTCTCGTTATATCGATATTCTCGGGAGTTAGAAAAAATGGGAGTTAGAGTTAGAAAAAATGTCGATATAACCGTACTGTCGATATATCCGTCCTGCGCCGAACTGCATTAACAAAAGCCACCAAAAGAGGGCATCCAAGCTCCATATAAGAAACGGAGCTGGCCATGAGCTCGCCAGTTTGTGCCTCTTTTTTTTTTTGGGTGAGAGATGTTCGCCGAAAGTTGCCTCAAAATAGCACAATCTAATAATAAATAATAATACATTTTATTTCAAGCGCCTATAATTCTTTAATCGATTGCAAACATGCATGTATTCCTCTTCAGTGCTTTCCTCTACAGTGTATTTGAATCATATTCATAACTGGATGTGTAACAAGAAAGCATATTATCCAAATCTGAAGCCATTGTTTGGATTCACAAGCAATGCAAGACGTCTTGGCATGAAGTCATTTTTATTGGTGTTTTACATTTGAATAAAAAGTGACATCGGTTGTCCTTTAATACACAGTATGGAATGTATGGTAAGTTTCAAAATCACGCTTCAGCAGACAAAACAAGGAAACATTGTTGCAAAAAACGAAAAGTGTGTACCTCAAAAAAAAAATCCCATAGGAAACCATTAAAATGGGAATAATCCGTTCCCGTGTTTCCATAAAATATAGTTTTTAACTAAATAAGCCTTAAAACTAGACACAACATACCTTTTTCTATGTATAATAAATGTGCTATTGTATTGTAATGAAAGAAATACACTGCATTGTATCATAAAGTCACAAAGAGAGGCACATTACATGAGGGCTGTAAAATAAAGTTTTATTTACCTTTTTGATGGTCGTTGATGGCTTATGGAAGGACAGTCACCTTCCATAAGGACTGTTGGTAACTTAATCTCTGGTGTGGCTTCTCTTCTTTTTTCTTTGGAGACTCCTCATGATTTTTACTGATTAAAAACCTCTTAATTGACACCTGTTGCTTTCTGACTTGTAAGGTCTTACGAAGCTGAGGAATCACATTATCGTTCATCATGTTGTCATAGCCAGTCTTTTCTGGATGGAACTGTTCGGTAAAAGCCTGCACATCATTCCACTTTGCCAACATTGCGTTCTCCTCCTCGCCCTCAGATGTTCTCGAACCATCCGTTACTGGCTTTAAAATTCTCAATAAGCGCTGAACTTCCAGGTTGGCGCATGCCGATATCGGCGTGAATTAGCCGTGCTTTCTAGCATAAAATAGCTTTACTCACGCTGTCGCCAGATAGCTGCTTTTCGTGAATCCAAATTAACACAAATTTTTCAACTACTTCGATTGCCCGAGACCGTCGCTTTGAGAGCACGGAAACACCTTTTGCAACAGACGCACCTTTGGTGGCTTTTCTGTTCCGGAGAATGGTAGCAATGGATGACTTAGCATAGCCGTGCTCGGCCATTAAATCACACAAACGCACACTTCGTTCGTGTTTTTCAATTATCTCCTTCTTGGGCTGAACACGAGCCTGTGGTGGGGTTTTTTTTTCGGTCCCATCATAGTAAAATTATCAACAAAAAGCTCCAAGTAGGCGATCGACGTGTGCATTCAATGAGAGGGGGTGTGCAAAGTAGCGCCGGCTGGAGCACTGTTCGGTCGTGTGCTTCCGCCGAAGATCACTCTGCCAACCGTGGTAGCTGTGTATTATGAAAATAGTGCTTATTATAATGTTTAATTTTCATAAATTTGACGTTCTTAAGACGAAAAGTTTGTAAGATAAGGTGTTTGTAAGTTGAGATCTCACTGTATATATATATATATATATATATAGCGTTGGCTAACCGACTAGTTTTCGGCAGAGGTAACCAAACCACACAGTGCCACGGTGGCTGGCAGACTAGGATATATTTGACCGTGTTGATGCACTATTGATGACAAATGCAAGGTATGGGAAGTCTGTGCATCCAAACAACCTATATATAACTTTTGTGATTAATACACGACGTGTCTCATGCAACAACATCCTGTGGGCCTTTCACAATATCATGTATATTTTACAAAATAAAGCAGCTCAGTCACACGAGAAACAGAAAACACTTTGGCTCTTTGGGAGTCAAAATATCAATCTATCCATATGCCAATCAACTTTATCCTGACAAGGGTCGCGGAGGGTGATGGAGCCTCACCCGGCTCTTTTCGAGAAGTAGATGAGGGAGACCCTGAACTGGTTGACAGGCAATCAGAGGTCACACAGAGACGAAGAAGCATCCACGCACACACTCATACTCAAACTAACACTCACACTCAGACTTACACTTACACTAACACTTAGTGTTCAATCAGCCTGCCGTGCATGTCTTTGGAATGTGGCAGGAAACGGAGTAGAATGTTCATGATTGTGAAATTGTAAGGAATTTGAGAATTTCAAAACCTACAGTCAATAATATCAAAAGATTCACACAATATGGAGACATTTCTGAATAAAATCGACTAAGCCAAAAACCAAGACTGACTGACATGACATTCAACCTCCTGAACACAGCTATATTAAAAATTTGCAACAATGTTGAAAGGTGATTGCCATGTGTGCTCAAGAACACTTCAGGAAATCAAGTCTTACATCATCAACAACAACAATAACAACAACATCAACAAATCCAGCTGGTTTCTCTCGGACAAAGCTCTTCTGAGATGGACGAAAGCAAAATGGAATGGATAATATGACAAGTTCAGATATCAAACAGACAAATTGTGTTTGTGTTCTCCACAGATAAAAGTTCATAACCCAATATATTTGATGGCATGCCGATTGGTTTGCCATTGATAGAAATACAAACCTATGACGGCACCATTAATGTGGAATTGCATATTTTGGAGTAATATACGCTGCCATCAAAGTAATTCAAAGTCATTTTCAGAGCCAAACATGCTTTTTTCAGCAATTTGCATTTTCCATATATTTCCATATATATATATTACAACAGCATTGCTTTGTGGTAAAATAATGTGAATACTGGACTGCTCTTCCAATAGTCACAACCTGTGTCTCATTGAAAATGTGTGGTGTTTTATGAAGTGCTAAGTATGACAACATACAAGACTGTTGAGCAATTGAAATTGGACATTACATGTATATGTATATAAAACAATGGTAAACATGCCCCTGTACCAGCTTTATTGAATATGTTGCAGCTATGAAATTCATCTCTCCATCCATTTTCCGATCCGCTTATGCTCACGAGTACGAGTCATGAGGCACGATGATCTGATCCACATCTCTGATGTCTTTGGGCAGTATACCCTGAACTGGCAGGGCACACATAGACCAACAACCCTCTGCTCGCACTCACACCTTGGGAAAATTTAGAGTGTTCCATTAATCTGCAATGTAGAATTTTGGAATATGGGAGAAAACCGATGTTCCCAAAGAAAACCCACGTAGGCATGGGAAGAATATGCAAACTCCACACAGGAATGCTGGAGCCTGAAGTGAACCCTGCACCCCTGTACTATGAGCCTGGACACTGAGTCCCTTCTATAAAGTTTAATATATTATATAAATTAATATCTGCAAAACACAATGAAGTTTTTTTTTGTTTCTGGTGGTCTCATCTTCACTGGTATTGGACTTTGTTTTGATCTCCACATTTCGTTATCAAAATCAGCTTTATTGTCAAATATGCTAATGTGCATGACATACAGCACCGATTAAATTGATGTCCTCTCGAACCCAGCGTGCAAGGCATTTAAAATCTGGCTAAAAAAGACAGACAATTGACAACAGACAATCCATGTAATTTCTGAATGTAAAGTGAGGTAGTGTCGTATGTAAAGTGATGTAGTAATGCAAAAACAAAAAAAAAGTTCAAGTGAGGTCCTGCAGAAAAAAAAAAAAAAAAAAGTTCAGGATGATAGTACAGCTTATAGCGTGTACCCAGAGTTCGGTGAGTGTGGCAGTGGGAAGGGGCAGGGGATCCAGGATTGGGAGGGACTTGAGTCTCCTGACTTCCTGGTGGCAGAAACTGTCCTTGAGTCTGCTGGTCTTGACGTATTCCCTCATCAATAGTTACAAATGTACTTGCTTATGTTTAATAATAATACTGGACATGTATTTTGCCTGGTAGGATTTTGTGTGCCTGACAAAATCTAAACCAGTCCATTGCAGACAAAAGAAAATGGGACTTGACATCTGCTGTAAAATTAATCTACAGAAGAAATGACAATGACAATAGACGCCCTAAGCCCCCAACAGCTATGACTATGCTGTGCATCAAGTGAGACTCACCAGCATTTTGTCATATAATTACTGTAAATCCCCTGAAAGTAACACCCTATAACTCCTTCCCAACACAATCAGCACATCCCTCTCAGTCCCCATCTTTCTTTGTGTCTCCTTACTCTCATTTTCTCTGTGCTTTCAGCCTCTCTGTCTGCCTCATTCCCATTTTTGTCTGTCCCTGTGTGTGTGTCTCTGTGTGTGTGTGTGTGTGTGTGTGTGTGTGTGTGTGTGTGCGTGCGTGTGTGTATGTGTGTGTGTGTGTGTGCGTGCGTGTGTGTATGTGTGTGTGTGTGTGTGTGTGTGTGTGTGTGTGTGTGTGTGTGTGTGTGTGTGTGTGTGTGTGTGTGTGTGTGTGTGTGTGTGTACTACACGCCGGGTGACGGTGGCCTGCTCTGGACATTTGCTGCTGTCGGATTAACATTGAGACGTAAACCCATCAATCCCGAGGGGCAAGACTATCTGGTTCGTTTGATTGTGTATGTAGTGATGATGTGTATGTGTAGGATGACGCTATTGGAAAATAGTTTCCCCGGCCGTGGTTCCACTGGGGGGTGATGTTGCCTAACGAGATACTCACCTTTATGATTTTCCGGTCACGCACAATCTTACCCACTATACTCAATACTATTTCCCAGGGAGTAGAGTGTCAGCACAGGCGTTACAAAAGTATAAAAAATGCATTTTTGATACATGTAACAGTATTGACCATCTGTTACCCACCTCCTCCAGAGAATCCAGGGAGCAGCGTAGGATTGAACTGGCCCTCTTGACCAGACGCTACAGTCTTTTTCTGTCCCAGATGGCAATGCTGCCTGACCAGCAGACAATTCCATACTGGATGGCTGAAGTGAACACAGAGTCAAAGAATGTCTTAAGGAGTAATCCTTGTTTCCCCAAAAAACAGTTTGGAGTGTTGTAGCTGAAGTTGGAAGTCTAGACGGTGAACAATAATAGAGCCAGGACGGTCCCCTGAAGCGACCCAGTGCTGCAAAGAATCCTTTCCAACTCTTTTTTTGCACTCACATACTGTGGCCGGTTTGTGAGGTAGTCCATGATGGGATGTGGTGGTCCACCCTGGCATGCCACATCTTGTCCCTCAGTAGATTTGCCTAGATCAGGGGTGCTCATTACGTCGATCGCGATCTACCGGTCGATCGCGGAGTTAGTACTGGTCGATCGCAGCGTGACAGTAAAAAAAACATTTGTCAGCCTATCAAACGTCCCGTCACTTGATTGACATACAGGGTAACCATTCAGATGACAACTGAATTTTTACCTTTAGGTCGCCGTACATGTGTAAACAACTGCGCTAAACGCAGCAAAATTTACAAGCTAGTCAGCGAATTACCTCAGATTTTAAGCCCTTGCTAAAACAGATGGTGATCAAAATGAGTGAGAATCCTGGATAAAGTAAGGGGGTAAAACATATTACTTTCATACGGAATGGGAAAATGTGGAGCGGCATTTTCGGACTGTTCATGGAAAATACGACATTGACTTCCCGCCGAAAAGCCAGCTGAGAAAGAGAACGGTGGACGAACTAAAATCCCAGTTGTCCGGACAGCAGTCATTTTTCACTCAACATACTTCAAAAGCGAAAGCCGCCACCGAAGCATCGTTCCGGGTGAGTCACGCCATTGTTAAAAACAATAAGTCCATCCAAGACGGAGAGATGGTAAAAGAAGCATTCGTTGAAACAGCTGACTCCTTGTTCATAGACTTTAAAAATAAGGCAGAGATATTATCTTCAATCAAAGCTCTGCAGCTGTCTGCGCTGTGAAGCCATGGCTGAGGATTTAACCCAGCAAATGTGGACATCGGAGATTGTGAGTGTTCTCACTGCTGAAGTCCAGGGCTCATGGGCAGTTCTGTAACTTACTCACACAGGAAAAGTACCCCAACATGAGGAAATATGCTACCTCCTTGACTGCATTATTCGGCTCCACTGATTTATGTGAGTCAGCCTTTTCCTACATGAAGATCATTAAGTCCAAATACCGTTCCACCATGAATGATGAACATTTGGAAATGTGCTTGAGGCTGGCTGTCAGCAGCTACTGTACGGACTATGCATCCCTGGCTGATTCAATTCAGTGCAAGTCATCAAAGTAAACTCAGGTAATTACAAAAAATGTTCATAGTTATTTATTATGTTATGTATATGTAGTTATTATGTGTGTTGTGCAATATTGGCTTATTCAGTTATGCAAGGTACATCAACATACATTGTACATACAACGATGAGAAGGTTTCTTCAGCCGTCATCTGTACAAATTTGAGAACCAAATTAAGAACCACCACAGACGTATTGTACATACAAAGAATCCTTAAAACATTTGAAAATAATTATGTTTTGCATTTTCGTGGGTAGATCATTTTGACTTGGTAGTTTTTATAAGTAGCTCGTATGCTGAAAAAGTGTGAGCACCCCTGGCCTAGATGGTGTTGAAGGCACTGGAGAAATCAAAGAACCTGATCCTCACAGTGCTCCCAGCATTCTCCAGGTGCAACAGCGCCGAGTGGAGGAGATAGATGATGGCGTATTCCACACTGATGCTGGGCTGGTGGTCAAACTGTATTGGGTCCAGTGATTAGCTTGCCAATAGTCACAGGTGGGCGAGGACGAGTTTCTCCAGCGTCTTCATTAGGTGAGACGTCAGTGCCACTGGACTGTAGTTGTTGAACTCCTTCGGGTGGGCGATCTTGGGCACCGGGACCAGGCATGACATTTTACACAGCTGTGGAACTCTGCCCAGTTTAAGGCTTTGGTTGAACTGGACAACAATAATAATAATACATTTTATTTTCAACTGCCTTTCAAAGCTCTCAAGAACACTTTACAGTCACAGACAAGCATAAAAAACAGATACAATAATTAATAAAATACAATTATAAATAGAAATAAAACTGATGTTGCCCAAACTTGCTGCCTTCCTCACTTTCGTCCTCCTCAGTTGGTTCCTCACCTGTGTGGTTGTGACAGACAGGCCGGAACCAGGAGGCAGAGTGGCGGTTGGGGGGAAGAGTTCAGAGGAGTTGTTTGTTGCTGGAAGCTGATAGTGACGTAAGGCAGGAAGGGGAGGTCCACAGTGAGAATGGGTGGTGTTGACGGTGGGGCAGGGACGACAGACTTGTGCTTAAACAGTTGAAAAAGCGTTTTAATTCATCTGCCCAGTCCTTGTCTTTCTCATTCAATGTCAGTGGGATTTTTTGGCCTGATATTTTCTATCATACCCTTCCAGACACCAGTGACATTGCTGGCTCACAGCTGCTCCTCCATTTTCATCCTGTAGGCATTTTTCCCTCTCTGATCTTTGACCTCAGTTGGATCTGCATGGCTTTCAGCTCCTCTCTGTTCCCCGACACAAAAACCATTTTCTTCTCCTTCAGGAGGGCTCTGATGTCGTGTGTAATCTACAATTTGTTGTTGGAGAAACACCACACGTTCCCAGTGAGTATTTCTCTCACAAAGTTTAGATAATCCGTGATGGTGTTGGTGAGACAATCAATGTCCTCCCCATTAACCTCAGTGAATAGCTGCCACCTACTTGAATCAAAGCAGTCCCACAGAGCCTCTTCTGCTTCTGTGGACCATCTTCTGACCGTGTGGGTCACAGCTGGTTTCCTACGCACTAAGGGTTTGTACACAGGCTGGAGAAACAGCATATTGTGGTCTATTCTTCCAAGAGGGGGGAGGTTATAAGCATTCTTAGCATTTGCATAAAACAAGTTCAACATATTATTGTCTCTGGTACCACAGGTTAAATACTGTGTGAAGTTTGGGAGGGAAGACTGCAGGGAGACAAGATTTGCCCTTTCTGACAGTCAACAGGGCTACGCCTCTGATGCCCTTTTGCCGTCAGCGTGTGTGTCTGGAGTAAGCGACAGTCATGTTTCCGTGGAGCAGCAAACTGGTTTCACGATTCTCCGTCTGATGTTGCGTTAGCGTCGCAAGCTCGTCCATCTTCTTCCGGAGCGATCTAACATTCCCCATAATGACAGACAGGAGGACATGTTGGTATCTTCTCCTCCGTCTGCGATGGTCCTTGCCGGCCCGAGATCCCCGTTTTCTCCTCTTCAGCTTGTCGCGGATGTCTGGTTTGGCGGCCGGAAGCCAAACCATGTTTGGTCAATTTACATCAAATAAACGTCATGTGTTTACAGGTGAACAAATTACGTTCTACCTGGAATGAAAAATAGTATCCTGAGGGAGGAAGAGCAAACATGGAGATTATACTTCTGAGAGACAGTCCCTACTTCTTTGAGATATTAATTGTTGAAAGCACGTTTAAAAAAAATATTTTGAGACGTACTTTCCTGTTCTTATCATGAAAGGATATTTACACTTTCTTTTTCCCATCTTTCAGCTAAAAGTCAAAGTCAAAAGTCAAAGTCAAAGTCAGCTTTAATGTCAAATATGCTAATATGCATGACATACAGCACAGATGAAATTACTGTCCTCTCGGACCCAGCGTGCAAGGCACCTATAATGACTTTGACAGACATAATAAACACGAAAACACCAATTTGCCGGGAGAGAGAGGAGCTGCTGTGTGTTCACGCGCAGAATCACGCCATATTGGGGAAAAAAAACAAACTAAAAAATAATATGACAACACAAAGACACAGTCATTCATCTGTAGCACTTTCTGTACGCTCTTTGTGACATGAAGCAGTTATAAGCATCATTGTCAGCAGTGGATCGGGGACGTCATGGTGGAATTTGCACGTCTACTACAAGCTAAATGTTGAAAGCAAACACGAAGCTGTAGCATCCATCTAAAATTACTCTAGCTTACACCCCGTACCCACCCATATATACCCATGTTTTTGTTTTTTGTTTTTTTTTAACTCAGATTGACAGACTGGTCTTTCCCTGAAGCATTGTGCTACTAAACTGTTTAATACAGTATGCTGGAGAAAGTGTGATTGGTGGTACACGCAGCCAGTAATGGAATCGCAGCAGGCAAGGACGGGCGTGCATATTTGATGACTAGCAAGGTGGCAAGAAAGCCTCATTTGCCGACTTGGTGTTGCCAATGTGATGTCACCTATTCACCCGGTGACCTTGTACAAATGGCAGGCAGATGGACACAGCCGCCCCGATTCCCCTTGCACACACAACTACACACTTCTACACACTTACACGGACACACACACACACACACACACACACACACACACACACACACACACACACACACACACATACACAACAAATTTGGAATAAGTACTATTCCGAGCACTGAGTAGAAGCAGCCCAGACATGTGTGCATTGAAGCGTGACCTCCAACTGAGTGCAATAAAGTGAAAATGGCTGTTTAGTGAAATGGCACCCCCACCTCCCTAAGTCCTTCCTTCATCCACCTTTCATCTCCCCCTGAGACAATGAGTTGTGGTTTAATTAACTCTACCTTAATAGATGCACAGCATGATGGTGGGGGCAAGAGGTGTTTTGCAGGTTTGTGGCATGTGGTGCTATGTAATAGCATTGGTCCGAGGGAAGGATAAGCCAAACAAGCCATCGACCGTTCCAAAAAAACATTTCCCCTGACTTTTGACCGACAGACTGAAAATATGTTATGAAGTGCTGTGGACAAAACGTTCACATCAGTTATTACTCCCACAGTGCCAAAGTAACCAAAACATTGGCCAAAACCCAATTGTTAGTATAGTATAGTATAGTATAGTATAGTATAGTATAGTATAGTATAGTATAGTGTAGCATAGCATAGTGTAGTATAGTGTAGTATAGTGTAGTGTAGTGTAGTACAGTGGGACCTTGGCTTCCGCACTTAATTGGTTCCCAGACAGAGTGTGTAAAGTGAAAAGTGTGTATCCCAAAAATTAATTTCCCATAGGAAACCATTAAAATGAGAATAATCCGTTCCCAGGTTTCCATAAAATACAAGTTTCAACTAAATAAGCCTTAAAACAATATACCTTATTCCATGTATAATAAATGTGCTATTGTATTGTAATGAAAGGAATACACTGCACTGTATAATAGAGTCTTTTTATTTACCTTTGTGATGGTGGTTGATGGCTTCATGGAATGGGGTGGCAGGTCGGAGAGAATTGTTGTTTGGAAGGAGTTACATTCCATAAAGACTGTAATTAAAGAAAGAAACTGTACTGTATTATAACGTCGTTTTATTTACCTTGGTGATGGTCGTTGATGGCTTGATGGAATGGGGTTCAGATTTCTCTTCCTGTGTTATGAGTGTGTATGAGTGGTTGCACTCATTTGACGACAATGAAGTTAAAATTCCTTGTATCAATAAACGGCGAACTTCCAGGTTGCCGCATGACGACATCAGAGTGAATTAGCTGTGCTTTTTCGGATATAATTGCTTTATTCACGCTGTCGCCGGCTAGCTGCTTTTCGTTAATCCAAATTAACAGAAAAATTTCAACCTCTTCTATTGCCCGAGACCGTTGCTTTGACAGCACGGAAACACTTTTAGCAACACACGCACTTTTAATGGCTTCTTTGTTGCGAAGGATGGTAGCAATGGTGGTTCAACAGCCCAGTAGCATATTGCTACTGGGCATTTAAATCAGACAAACGCACACCTCGTTCGTGTTTCTCAATGATCTCCTTTTTCTCCTCGACTGTAATATGTTTTGACTCCTTTTCTCTGCCTTCGACGGTTGTTGGTATTAGTTTAGCCCTATGCTGGAGGGTTCTGACAACTCCTAGTTTGTGTTGTGTTAGAATTGAAAAGTAAGTATTGGTCAGTGTGTGTACCCTTCCTAAAGACTTCTGTTTTTAGCGCTCTGTCGTCTTTTATAATTTGCAATCCAAAAAGGCTAGTTGGTTCTCTTTAATGTCCTCGCGACTAAATTTAATGTTGATGTCTACCGAGTTAAGGTGATCTGTGAAGGATTGAATTTCTTGTTTTTAATTATGACGAAAGTATCGTCCACATATCTAAACCAGTGTCTAGGTTTTGTCCCCGGGAAGGATGTGAGGGCCTGTTTCTCCATCTCTTCCATGTACAGATTAGCCACTATGGGTGAACCTGGTGAGCCCATAGCACAACCATGAATTTGTTTGTAAAAAAATTCCCGAAATTGAAAATACGTAGTATTAAGACAGATTTCCAATAATTGGCAGATGTGGTCCGGTTTAAGTTTGGTTCTTTCATGCAAAGAAACATCCGCTATTAGCAGTCTCGTCCTCACCACTGAGACTGCTGCTGGGGTTGGGACAGATGTAAAGAGAGAAGTCACATCGTAAGATGCCAATGTTTCCTCATATGAGGTCTTTGATCCTCTCTACAAACCCTGTGGTGTATTCTGTGTTACCAACCAACGGAGCTAAGATAGTTTTAAAATATTTGGCTACATTGTATGTAGAGGAGTCAATGCTACAAACAATGGGTCTGAGGGGAAACCCTTTTTGTATTTTTGGCAGGCCATAGATACATGGCGTGGCCTCTCCCGGGTATAATCTAAAATACATCTGTTTGTCTATATGTTTTTCTTTCTCTAACTTTTGGAGACAGTCTATCATTTCATTCTTGCATCTATTGGAAGGGTCCCTTTTTAGTTGCTCATAAGTGTTAGAATCACTGATTAACCTATTTATTTTGTCTTCATAATCAAATGTGTTGAGAAGCACTGTACACCTACCCTTGTGGTGTGCTAGTCATTCTGGCAGCAGTCATAGCGTTTTAACAGTAACCAAAATGGTAACTTTTCATAGCGGTTCAAAGTACTCATGAGAGATAAATATATAAATTATATTTGATGTTCTTCTCTCTGAGAAAGACTCCTTCAAAAAAAAAGTTTGTTTTTGACTACATTGTACTTTGCGGACGTATCTCCTACGATAAACGAGGCTCCACTGTAGTTCTCTGATAAGCGTATACTTGGTTACATACCAGAGAATACATTTCTCGCTACGAGGTCCAAATCACCACAGTTATTAACAGAATAATACACAGAGCAATAAAACCATCAATAAATGATAAATAAAAATACGTTTAAAATGTTTGTCACGAATTGCAGGCAACAGAAAATAATAATACATGACATTTTAAGCGCCTTTCCAAGCTCTGAATGACACTTTACAGTCACAGACAAGCACAGTATATAATATATAGAATACAATCACAAATAGAGGACGAGATATTTCTGCCATTGTAGTTCTTCTAGCGGCCGTGAGAGGGAACCAAGGGACGAACACCGACTGAAATAATATGACAATAGTAGATTGACGGTAGAAAGTGAGCCGTGAATGCCATTCTCCGTTGTACCTCTTCTGATCGGTCGCCAGAGAGCGCCACAAAACCGTGTAATGAAGGAAAGGTTACAGCAGTCATCTCAATGACATACAGTGGGGCCTTGGCTTACGAACTTAATATATCCCAGACAGAGTGTGTAAGGCGAAAAGTGTGTATCCCCAAAAATAATTTCCCATAGGGAACCATTAAAATGAGAATAATCCGTTCCCCGGTCTCCATAAAATATCATTTTCAACTAAATAAGCCTTAAAACTACACACAATATACCTTATTCTATGTATAATAAATGTGCCATTGTATTGTAATGAAATAAATATACTGCACCATATAATAAAGTCACTTTATTTACATGTGTCATGGTTGTTGATGGCTCTTATTGACACCTGCTGCTTTCTGACTTGTAAGGTCTTACGAAACTGAGGCATCACATTATCATTCATCATGTTGATGATTCTCATAGCCACAGCCTTTTCTGGATGGAACTGTTCAATAAAAGCCTGCACATCATTCCACTTTGCCAACATTGCCTTGATGCTCTCACTTGATGCTGCAGCCATCGCCTCCTCCTCACCCTCAGATGACAACTCCTGAATGGTTTGTCCTCTTGAAGGCAAATCAAATCGCCTGTGTTGGGGACCTCTTTATGGTCAGCAACAACACACGGCTTCTACCCACGGCTGGTAGACAACACTCGAACCAAAACATCCCACCGGTGCCTCCAAAATATCCACTATGGTAAGGGAGATATGGTGTGGGATTCAGAAAAAAAACCACAAGACAAGCGGTGGTGTACGTCTCTACTCAACAAGGTTTACGCCAAATGCAAACGTATGTGCACAACAACTTCCTGTCCAACAATTTTAATCGGTCGGACACGAAACACTAATCAAAGCAGGCGTTCCTTCTTTAAATAAATATTTTAGATATATATCATTTGTAAACCAATGTAGCCACAAGGGGGCACAAGCCAGTGTCTTATTGTGCCGGTCCCAAGCCCGGATAAATACAGAGGGTTGTGTCAGGAAGGGCATCCGCCGTAAAAATGTTGCCAAAACAAATATGCGAATCGAACCTATGAAGGGTCAGGGTTTAAGTTGTTCTATCATGGTGAAGACAGAAAGAGAAATGGAGTTATCTTAAAAAGGAGTTTGTTAGGAATGTCTTTGAAGTAAAAAGAGCATCAGATAGAATGATGAGTCTGAAGCTAGAAATTGAAGGTGTGATGTTCAATGTTGTTTGTGGGTATGCCCCACAAGTAGCATGCGAGCTGGCGGAGAAGGAGACATTTTGGTTGGACTTTGATGAAGTCATACAGAACATCCCGAGAAGTGAGAGGGTTGTCATTGGTGGAGACTTCAATGGACATGTTGGCGCAGGAAACAAAGATGATGAGGAGGTGATGGGCAGGTTTGGACTCCAGATGAGGAATGCTGAAGGACAGATGGTGGTTGACTTTGCTAAGAGAATGCAAAGGGCTATTGTAAATACTTTCTTTCAGAAGAGACAGGAACATAGGGTGACCTATAAGAGTGGAGGCAGAAGTACACAGGTAGACTACATTTTGTGTCAACAGCACCATCTAAAGGAAATCAGTGACTGCAAAGTAGTGGTTGGTGAGAGTGTAGCAAGACAGCATAGGTTGGTGGTGTGTAGGACGCTGGCAGTGAGGAAGATGAAGAAACCAAAGACTGAAGTGAGGACAAAATGGTGGATGTTGAAAAAGGAAGAGTGTTGCATGATATTTAGGAAGGAGGTAAGACAAGCACTGGGTGGGCAAGAGGTCATTCCAGATGACTGGCAAACTACAGCGAACATAATCAGACACACGGGTCGGAAAGTACTTGGTGTATCGAGTGGAAGAAAGGTAGATAAGGAGACTTGGTGGTGGAATGGGGAGGTGCAGGAGTGTATAGAGAGAAAGAGGTTAGCAAAGAACACGTGGGACACTGAGAGGACGGACGAGAGTAGACAGCAGTACAAGGAGATGCAGCGCACGGTTAAAGTAAAGGTGGCAAAGGCCAAACAAGATAATTTGTTTAGTCTCCCCAATGTATTGTTTTTTTACAATTTTCATTCTTACATTGCGAGACAGAGAGACAAAGATGGTAAGGACCTGCAGCAGGTTCGGGTGATTAAGGATAGAGATGGCAATGTATTAACAGGTGCCAGTAGTGTGATGGCAAGATGGAAAGAGTACTTTGAAGAATTGACAAATGAGGAAAATGAGAAGGAACAAAGAGTAGAAGACGTGACTGTTGTGGACCAAGACGTAGCAAGCATTAGCGAGGATGAAGTGAGGAGGGCACTGAAGAGGATGAAGGGGGGGAAAGGAACTTAGGCCTGATGATTTACCAATCGAGGTATGGAAGTGTCTTGGAGAGGTGGCGGTGGTGTTCCTGACTTGGTTATTCAACAAGATCTTAGATGGTGAACAGATGCCTGAAGAATGGAGACAAAGTGTACTCGTGCCCATTTTTAAGAACAAAGGAGATGTTCAGAGTTGTACTAACTACAGAGGAATAAAGTTGATGAGCCATACAATGACACTCTGGGAAAGAGTAGTTGAAGCTAGACTAAGAGCAAAAGTGAACATTTGTGAGCAGCAGTATGGCTTCATGCCAAAATAAAGTACGACAGATGCAGTGTTTGCTTTAAGAATGCTGATAGAGAAGTACAGAGAAGGTCAGAAGGAATTGCATTGTGTCTTTGTAGATCTGGAGAAAGCGTATGACAGGGTGCCCAGAGAAGAGCTGTGGCATTGCATGAGGAAGTCTGGAGTGACTGAAAAGTATGTTAGAGCGGTACAAGACAGTATCATGACTGTAAGACAGTTGTGAGGCGCGCTGTCGGTGTGACTGAGGAATTCAAGGTGGAGGTGGGCCTCCACCGGGGGTCAGCTCTGAGTCCCTTCTTGTTTGCTATGGTGATGGACAGGCTGACAGACGATGTTAGACAAGAATCTCCTTCGACCATGATGTTTGCAGATGACATTGCGATCTGTAGCGAGAACAGGGTACAGGTGTTAGAGAAACTAGAGATGTGGAGATATGCCCTGGAAAGGACAGGAATGAAGATCAGTCGCAGCAAGACGGAATATATGTGTGTGAATGAGAGGGATCCAAGTGCAAGAGTGATGCTACAGGGAGAAGAGATAAAGAAGGTGGAGGATTTTAAGTACTTGGGGTCAACTGTCCAGAGCAATGGAGAGTTTGGAAAAGAGGTGAAGAAGCGTGTCCAGGCAGGCTGGAGCGGCTGGAGAAAAATGTCAGGTGTGATGTGTGATAGAAGGGTTTCAGCTAGGATGAAGTGTATAAAACGGTGGTGAGACCAGCCATGATGTTTGGACTGGACACAGTGCCACTGAAGAAAAGACAGGAAGCAGAGATGGAGGTAGCAGAGCTGAAGATGTTGAGGTTTTCTTTGGGAGTGACCAGGTTGGATAGGATCAGGAATGAGTACATTAGAGGGACAACACATATTAGAGGCTTTGGAGAGAAAGTCAGAGAGACCAGACTGAGATGGTTTGAACATGTCCAGAGGAGAGGGAGTGACTATATCGGGAGAAGGATGCTGAGCCTTGAACTGCCAAGCAGAAGACCGAGAGGAAGACCGAAGAGGAGGTTTATGGATGTGGTCAAAGAGGACATGAAGGTAGCTGGTGTGAGAGAAGAGGATGCACAAAACCGAGATAGATGGAGGACATTGATTCGCTGTGGCGACCCCTGAGGGGAAAAGCCGAAAGGAAAAGATATATATATATATATATATATATATATATATATTTTTTTTTTGCATATCACTTTGCTTCCTGCTGATTTAATATTTAGACTACACAAATGGAGAACTGAACCAGGAAGAACAACATTAATCCAACATTGGTGCCGTAAAATCTTGGCTGGCAGATGCAGTGGCTGGAAAAAGGAGGGGGGGTGGGATTTTTTTTCCTGACTATTTTTGAAGACAAAGAACTCCTGATCCTGGCTGCGAAACACTGCAACCAGACCAGCAGTTCTCCAATTGTGAAGTGTGAGATATATATATATATATATATATATATATATATATATATATATATATATATATATATATATATATATATATATATATATACAGTAAAGTCTCATTATATCGATATCGGATATATCGATAGTCCCGGTTATATCGATATTTTTTCGGACTCCTTTGAATATCGATATAACGAGACTTTACTGTATATATATATATATATATATATATGTATATATATATATGTATACACATATCTTTTCCTTTCGGCTTTTCCCCTCAAGGGTTGAGATATGTATGTATATATATATATATATATATATATATATATATATATATATATATATATATATATATATATATATATATATATATACAGTAAAGTCTCGTTATAACGATATTCTCGGGAGTCCGAAAAAACATCGATATAACCGGGACTATCGTTATATCCGACCCTGCGCGCATGTAATTTTCTCCTTGCGTTCATATATATATATATATATCAGCCGGGCGTGCCTGTGCGGGTCTTTGCAATTCTCTTTGAGTCTGTGAGTCCGAGATGAGTGATTCTCTCTGTCCCACGACAGCTGCTTTTATACCATTTTCAAGTGTGTGATATGCGTCAGGGTGAGACGCACATCAAGGAGATCAAGGAATTGAAAGACATTAAAGCCACATTAAAGACGCCATAGATAGATAGATAGATAGATAGATAGATAGATAGATAGATAGATAGATAGATAGATAGATAGATAGATTTGATCCGCATGTTTGTTTTGGCCAAGCTTTTAAGTCGGATGCCCTTCCTGACACAACCCTCTGTATTTATCCGGGCTTGGGACCGGCACAAGAAGGCATATGTCTCTTTGTGGCTACAGAACAAGCAACTCGCTCAGTAAAAGGCTCCGAAACACAAAATGGTAATCGGCACAGCAACATTCAAAAAAGCAAAAACTATATATGAGCCAAAAAAGGACAAAGAGAGAGCGAGCGGGAGGGGCAAGCGCCTCTCTTCATGTATACATTCGAAGGTGTGACATCATTTCAAACAAGCCTATCAGCTAATGGTGATATTGTTTAAAAGTGTCAATGAGCTACAAACGATCTAGAAGTGGGAGATTACAATCAAACCAAAACTAAGCATACAAAAGTGATATAGATATTTAAAGTGTCAACAGATGTTAAGAATGTGTTCATATAGCGAATTGCCCTAACAATCCGAATCAGAATCATCTTTATTGCCACGTATGTAGAACACACAAGGAATTTGGTTCCGGTCGAACACGCTGCACTAGTATCATCAGCAAAAAAAAATGCAAAGAGGCACTATACAATTCCATTTGGGCTACTGTTCAAACAGTTAATTTACTTACTATTTTACTATTTTACTTATGGTTTTATTGTTATGTGCTTTGTTTTATTGTTTTTATTGTAAAGTGTCCTTGGGTGTTTTGAAAGGCGCTTGAAATAAAATGTTTTTACATCATGCCATTGTGCACTGTCCCAATCATTTTTTGCGGCTGCACATGCACAATTGTGGGATCGATTGGACTAAGCCATCAGTTGATTTTGCCATGCCTACTGTTTAAGAAGTGCCGACTGATTACAAACCACCCATAATGCCTCTCCTTGAAAACATTTGCTTGAAGGATGTACTGTCAGAATATCATGACCGAGGGAAGGTATTTAGTAAGGATTTAGCCCAAACGTTACATCGGCTGTACCACTGATCTTCTCCCTAATTCTGCCCTCCCTAGCTCGCACATCATTCAGATGTCTCAACTGAATCACTCAATCTGTAAGGCCGTGCGTAGATTACCGTAGACTCAATGAAATCACAGTTAAAAATAAGTTTCCATTACCCCGACTTGACTCCACTTTAACACCTTGACCTCTACAGTCCGCAACATTTTTTAAAAACTTGACCTTCGCAACTTAATCCGCAACAGGGAGGGAGATGAATGGAAGACAGCATTCAAGACCTTTCTAGGGCATTTTGAGTACAGTACCTGGTTATGCCTTTTGGATTGACCAATGCACCAGCAGTCTTCCAACATTTCATTAACGACGTTCTGAGAGACATATTCAACATTTTTTGCTGTGTCTACCTCGAACACATAATGCATGTTAGAAAGGTATTGCAACACTTACTAGAAAAACCACTGACATGAGCTTCCATGTAGTAAAGAGACAGGTTATTGGCCAATAATCTTTCATGATCAGGATTGTTTTGGTTGGCTATCCTGGGTGAGTCCCATCCATCAGCAACGGGTTCAGTTGTGCTGCGGGACGCTCATGGAGATCTACTCGTGGTTTCAGAATCAGAATTAGAGTCAGAATCATCTTTATTGGCTAAGTATGTGAAACACACAAGGAATTTGTCTCCGGTAGGACACGCTGGACTAGTATCATCATAAAAAAGACATGACAAATAAGTATAGAGGACACGAACAAAGGTGACTCTAATCTAATATAATATAATATAATATAATATAATATAATATAATATAATATAATATAATATAATATAATATAATATACTTTTAAACCACGACTGTGTTTTTTTGGTAACCATTCAACCCATGTTCAAATTTATATTCCCTCTCGTTCCCTCAGATCCTCCTCCTCCCTACACATCTGTGCCCCCCCAGCCCATCTCAGCACGATGGGGGACAAAGCTTTCAGCTGCTCTGCCCCCAAATTCTGGAACTCAATTCCTTCCAATATTTGTAACATCGATTCTCTTCCCACCTTCAAATGCCATCTCAAAACCCACCAATTTAAAATTGCTTTTTCTGTCTAGCTCTATCTCTTGTTTATCTTTATAATTGTATTTTATTTATTGTATCCTATTTATAATTCTATTTTATTTATTATCGTATCGATGTTTGTCTGTGACTGTAAAGTGTCCTTGAGAGCTTTAAAAGGCGCTTAAAATAAAATGTTTTTATTTTCATTATTATTATTATTATTATTATATTCTCTGTATGTAACCCCTCTGATTCAGGTTGATTGGGTAGTAGCCTTCCAACAGAGCCATGTTATAGCATCACGTCCATCTCCGCTTTGTTCCAGCACCTGACGCAGACCTTGTTTGGTAGGCGATGTCATCCGTTTTATTGTCTCTCATCATTGTATGAGGTAGGCATTAACGTGAAGGGTCTTGCACAAGGACCCACACAGAATGGTGTGATGTGCTAATTTTTGGCCAAAGTGGGATTCGAACCCAACAGACAAGCAGAGAGAGACGCAGAGATAGACAGGCAGGCAGACAGACAGACAGACAGACAGGCAGACAGTCACAGACAGACAGACAGACAGACATAGATTCCGATAGTATGAGGGGCAGCTGTGGTGAAGGGAACTGTTGTACTGTACATTCTGTGTATTATGCTGAACATTTTTATTCCTCTTGAGCATTGTGACAGAAAGTTATGTGTGACTGAGAAGTATTTGGAACTGTTTATTATTCTTTCCACCTTGACCAAGGCCCCTGTTCCATCGGAATATAATTATTCTTATGAAATCCCATTGCCTTTAAGATAAAACCAGTGAACATTTCTTTCATGAAGGCCAAGCCCTTGTGACAAACAAACTCACTGTTCATATAGTGACCCTAACGTGTTGATATTGCTTTATTGTCTGTTCTGATTTCTGGTCCTTCCAGTCTGCTGTGAGTTGCAAACAAAGAAAACTTTGTAACGCCCAGGCAGGAAATGGGTGTGTTAGTTTGAATATTTGAGACAAGTCAGTCTTCTTAACGTATCAGAGCAAAGGACGTTCTTTGCCAACTAAAGTTAGAACATCTATTTGACTTGTAGTCGCTCAAAAGTCAACAGCAACATGTGTATTGCCTTGCTTGTTGTAGGTGTAGTTATCGGGGCCGCTTGCATTTACCATCAGGTTGTGGTGAAGGGAAAGGAGTGCACGAGCAAAGCAAAGCTAAATGGGAAGACTGTGATTGTGACTGGTAAGAATATATTTTTCATTGGCTTCAACTGAAATTGCACAAGTCACTTACTTCCACTGTGTCTATCGGGGTTACAGTTCAAATGTATTTCATTGTTGAAAAGTGGTCAGGAAACTTTCAAACTATGAACTAGAAACACTTAACTTGTGGTTATACGTAATGAAAATATGGTAAACAGGTGTAATTTTCCACTATTTTCCTTCAAATATACAAAGGACATATGTTTGTTGAACACATTTTAATCATGTGCAATCAGTTTATACATGTATGTATAAATTAAATAAATCCAATGAATCCAAAGCATTTTTTCAGTGCAGAAGGGATCACATTGTTATTTACTTTTTCACATCAAACAGCAGAGGAAAATGCAACCCAAGACAAGTTAGAAAGAGTTAGGATATGACTTGGACTATAATGACAGAGTTCCAAGCTAATACCAACAAGCGTTGAAGGGAGAGAAAAGGAGTCAAAACATGTCAGGAGAGCGCTCACAAACTGTAGTTACCCTCAGTGGTCTTTTAAAAAATGTCAAAAGAAATGAATAGAATCAGAATCAGAATCATCTTTATTGCCAAGTATGTAGAACACACAAGGAATTTGTTTCCGGTAGAACACGCTGCACTAGTATCGTTGTCAAAAAAACTGCTAAGTGGCACTATACAGTTCCATTTTGGCTACTGTTGAAAGAGTTCAAAGAGTTAATGGCTTGGGGGAAGAAGCTGTTTAAATGTCTGCTGGATTTGGTGCGCATGGATCGGTAGCGCCTGCCTGAGGGGAGTAGCTGGAAATGGTGGTGGGCAGGGTGCGGAGGGAATGAAATAGGGAATGAAACTAAAAATTCTGAAGATACTAAAAGGAGAGAAATAGCAGTACCTTACATTGCAGGAGTTTCTGAAAAACTATGAGTCCTTTGGCAACACAAAATTGCTACTTATTTCAAACCGATATAAAACACTTTAAAGGACAACCGATGCCTGCGGACAAGTTGTGTCCATAATTTGTAAAATCGCTTCAAATGATTTCTCCTGAGCGTATTTTACAAAGATTCCACCGCATATAGCTATATTTTACGTTTTAAAAGTCGCGCTGAATATTCCGAAAGTCTTGTTTTTGTGTTGGTGACGAGTCCTGACGTCACGTCACGGAAGGAACACGCCTGACCGAGAAAGGACATACTGTCGCAGTCCTTTCATCACCTCAATGCATTTTGCGGTACTTTGTTTGGTCTGAAAACTTCGTGTTGATCCGTGTTGATAGCAAGGAACAAGGAAAACATAAATAACGCGATGGTTGATATTCGCTGACAAAAATGCCAAGGAGAAAAATCACCCTCTTTCCACGGAGCTTTGTCGCCATCTTGGGTGCTACATTTCTCTCCAGATGCCTTAAAATGACACAAAATAAATTCTTTAATCGATTGCAAACATGTATGCTTTCCTCTTCAGAACTATTCGAATCATATTCATAACTGTATGAACAACAAGAAAGCATTTTCTCAGAATCTGAAGCCATTGTTTTGATTCTCGAGCAAGGCAGTTTGTGAAGGAGTATCCTGGCGTAACGTCACGAACAAGGGGGCGGGACCTTCTGAAACTGGCCATTTCCGGTTTCAAATTGAAGTACAGTGAAACCTCAACTTACGAACTTAATTGGTTCTCAGACAGTGTAAGGCGAAAAGTGTGTATCTCAAAAAAAAATTCCTATAGGAAGCCATTAAAATGGGAATAATCCATTCCCGAGTTTCCATAAAATTTACTTTTCAACTAAATAAGCCGTAAAACTACACACAACATACCTTATTCTATGTATAATATATGTGCTATTGTATTGTAATGAAAGAAATACACTGCATTGTATCATAAAGTCACTTTATTTACATTTGTGATGGTCATTTATGGCTTGATGGAATGGTGTTGGAGGTCGAAGGTCAAAGGGAATTGCTGTTTGGAAAGAGAGGCACATTACATGAGGACTGTAATTAAAGAAATAAACTGTGCTGTAAAATAAAGTTTTATTTACCTTTTTGGTGGTCATTGATGGCTTATGGAAGGACAGTCACCATCCATAAGGACTGTTGGTAACTTAACCTCTGGTGCTGTTCGGTCGTGTGCTTCCGCCAAAGTTCACTCCGCCAGCCATGGTGGGTGTGTATTATGAAAATAGTGCTTATTATAAGGTTTAATTTTCATAAATTTGCCGTTTGTAAGATGAAAAGTTTGTAAGATAAGGTGTTTGTAAGTTGAGGTCTCACTGTAGTTTTTAGACACTTACATTTTTATTGCTGTTTTGCATTTGACTAAAAATATCATCATCCGTGTTTTGGGTATTTTAGATGCTATAAAACGTTTTTCTGATGTCAGTTAGGAAACAAAAAAGTGATGTCGGTTGTCCTTTAAGGCAAAAATTAGTGCATCCAAAAGATAGGCTGCCAAATGAAAAACAAAGTCATATAGTTTTTTTCAATACATGGTAAAAATGAAAATTGTAAAGAGCAATACATTGGGGAGACTAAACAAATTCTCAAAAAAAACTTTATCAACATCGCAGGGATTATACTAGTGGGCCTCAATCTGCAGTACATTTGAACCTAAAAGCTAGCAACCACACATTTGACGACAGTGAGGTTAAAATCATAGCGAAAAAAAATCGATGGTTTGAAAAGGGAAGTAAAAGAAGCTATTTTCATAAAACAGCAAAACCCTTCACTAAATCGCCATGGTGAGGAGAGGCTTAATTTTGATCGTTCTTACAACAGACTGCGTAGACCACATAGGCTTAGTTATGCTGATGAGGTGATACCAGAGCAAATGGGGCAATCAAGCCAGTCGTAGATCCCATAATCAGGCAGGACAATAGAAGTAATCCGTGTAGCCTCAGGGAATATTCCTCTGCTCTCCTCAACCTGAGAACAGGGACCTATTATAGCAGAGTCGGGCACGACACCTCTGGACAGTAGGGATATCTATCTATCTATCTATCTATCTATCTATCTATCTATCTATCTATCTATCTATCTATCTATCTATCTATCTATCTATCTATAGAGAGAGAGAGAGAGAGAGAGAGAGAGAGAGAGAGAGAGAGAGAGAGAGAGAGAGAGAGAGAGAGAGAGAGAGAGAGAGAGAGAGAGAGAGAGAGAGAGAGAGAGAGAGAGAGAGAGAGAGAGAGAGAGAGAGAGAGAGAGAGAGAGTTTTAGTTCGCTGACAAAGCCTCTTGGATGAGAAGTGAAACGTCCGATAGCTTCAAAGAAGTACAGATGACGGCTGAAGAAACCTTTTCATCGATGGACCACTCCTGTACGACCGAGAGCTTCCGCAGACGTAGAGTTCCAAACAGTTTTTGTTTTCATGTTTACTGTCCATCCATTCATTTTCTGATCCAATTAGCCTCGCAATACTTGAAACCGGAGTATGCGGACACAGCATGCGCAGGCACACGGAGAGCATCCAAATTAGAATCGAACCCCAGAATTCTCCACAATCAAAGTCAAAGTCAGCTTTATTGTCCAATATGCTAATATGCATGACATACAGCACAGATGAAATTTCTGTCCTCTCGGACCCAACGTGCAAGGCACTTTTAATGACTTTAACAAACATAAACACGAAAACGGCAATTTCCCGGGAGAGAGAGGAGCCGCTGCGTGTTCACACGCCACCATCTGGGGAAAAAAAACAAAAATAAATGATATGACAACACAAACACAATGAGGACGATGTACAAATCCATTTCTACCGTGCCACTCTCTCTCAATCATGCCACTCTTTTTTTTTTTTGCTTGATCTCATAAAAATTGCACATGCACGTTTGCATTTTTTCCCTGCAATATCTAGAACTGCTCATGCCAACTGACAGCAAATTTCACATTCAGTTCACAAACAAACAAAACTTGATGATAATGTTCTGTCATCCCAAGGTAGCAACACGGGCATTGGTAAGACTACAGCAATAGACTTGGCTAAAAGAGGAGCCAGAGTCATTCTCGCTTGTCGTAGTCGTCAGAGAGGAGAGGCTGCACTTGCAGATGTCAAGAGGGTAAGACATTTTTCTCAAGCTTTGTTTTGCAAACAAAGTTGTATGATGCATTTTTAATTATGTAACCTGTTTATCTACGCTGAAAGGAGAGTGGGAGCAATCAGGTCGTGTTCATGCAATTGGATCTGGGCAACCTCAAGTCTGTTCGCAGCTTTGCCGAAAACTATTTAAAAACTGAACCCAGACTCGACATTCTCATCAACAATGCAGGTAAGATAATTCCTTACCTTCCATGCTGTTGAAAGTGGTCACTGTGGATGTGTCGATGTTGCTCTTTTTTTTTAACCTGGAACGGAGAAACACCTCTTGGTTATGAGTAAAACAAAATAATTCTCTCAGATTTGTGGACTTAATCTGTTCTTCAGTATTGGTTAACAAATTATTCAGATTTAAGATATATATATATATATACTGTCGAGCGGACCGGTGCATACTAGCGGTTCAGCATCCATTACTTTCATTTTTTTAAATGAAATTATTATTACAGTGATACCTTGGCTTACGAACTTAATTGGTTCCCAGACAGAGTGTGTAAGGCGAAAAGTGTGTATCCCAAACATTAATTTCCCATAGGAAACATTAATCCTGGACCTGGGAAAGGAATAATCCGTTCCCAGGTCCCCATAAAACGTAATTTTCTACTTTCTAAGCCTTAAAGCTACACAAAATATATCTTGTTCTATGTATAATAAATGTGCTATGGTATTGTAATTAAAGAAATAAACTGTACTGCATCATAAAGTGGTTTTATTTACCTTTGTGATGGTCGTTGGTGGCTTGATGGAATGGAGTGGCCGGTTTCATCAGCATTAAACACTTGATGAGGAACGTAGCCTTCTTCTTTCACCATCTTGAGGAATGATTCCTTGTAAGCTTTGGCAGCTTTATCGTCCGAACTGGCTGCCTCACCATGACGAATGACACTATGAATCCCTGTACGACGCTTAAAGTTCTCAAACCATCCGTGGCTAGCCTTGAAATCATCAATGGATGACAAACTTCCAGGTTTGTCTCTTGATGATGTCCGAGTGAAGTTGCCGCGCATGCTTCTCTGCGATAATTTGACCTAGTTCCCATCAATTGTGTTCTGTTTAGCTGGGTTGATAGCTTAATGCATCAAGTGTACCGATGGCTTGTGCGGGTTATTTGTGGAGCCTGATTGATGGGATATTTTAAACTTGCAGTCTACACTCTGCCTTTGAACTATCAATAAAGTTGAAACGAATTTCACTGTTTTCGATCCATTTTCTCACTCTTTCTCTCACTCTCTCTGTCGTCTGCCTATCGATTTGTATTTGCCGCTCTGTGTTTCTGTAACCCCCCCACCCTCCTCCTCACTGCTGTGTTCTTGACCAATCACGTGGGGCTTTAACAGAAGACAGGGCGGGGAATAGAGGACAAAAAAAAACACGTTGGCTGCCATTTCCTTGTTAGGACCAGGGACTTGTTCGCGAACGACACATCACTCATTGTGGCGCTATGTGTGGATCCCGAAAAATAGTTTGTATGCCAAGATTACATTCTCGTGAATTTAACGTTCGTTTGTTAGCCAAGGCGTTCGTAAGCCGAAGTATCACTGTATTTTGGGGGATTGGGGCAACTCTTGTATTTTTCTGAAAAGCAATTATTGACTGCATATCCCAGTTTATTATTAATTATCCCGTTCAGAATTAATGCCAGAGAACCCAAGAAATGTGACATATGGGTTTTTTTTTCCCTCTCATGTCTGGACAGAATTCAGCTTCTTTGTCATCCCTCACCACATGCACGAATCCAAATTAAATTTCCCGGCAGAGGGTCCAGAATTCCATTCATAGTTACCCAGACCATAACTGTGACTATTCTCATTCATCCAAGTATATAACCTCATTCTCAGTGCATGGAGTTCATCACACCTGGACTGTTCTGGTTGTCTCAAACTTTCACATCTTGTCCAAGCTGGAATGAGAGTGAATGAGACAGAGACCCACCTATCACCCAGTTGAAAGCGGCTAGCAAAAAGACACAAGCAGTGATTATTGTGAAGCATATTGACTTTAATTGTCAAGATAGAAAGTAGACATAGAACACCTTTAAAATATTTAATACCGGTAACATGAATAGAATCCAATTAAATACAACATTGCATTTCTCTTTGAGACAGAAAATATAATTGTCGACCAATCAAGCCAATTATATTGACGTAATTGCATATTTTAAGCTGTTGTGCCAAGTCTGACAAAGAGGAACACGTACCGTACTGTGGTTTCTGTTCTAGGAATTTATATGCAGGGACGAACAGAAGATGGTATTGGCTTGATGTTTGGCGTCAATCATATTGGCCACTTCCTCCTAACCAACCTTTTGCTGGGTCGACTGAAGGAGTGTCAACCAAGTCGAGTGGTCAATGTGTCATCGACGGCACATAACTTTGGAAAAATCGACTTTGATTGCCTAACTAATCACAAAGCTCTGAGACAAGGGGCATCTTTCTTGGAGCTCCTTCAAATCTACTCTGACAGCAAGTTGTGCAATGTCCTTTTCACCCACGAGTTGGCCAAGCGACTGCAAGGAACCAAAGTCACATGCTACTCCCTCCATCCAGGTTAGTGGTGAGAACATAACAGTTTCTCAGTTCATTCTGACGAGAGATATCTATCCATATATTCATTCATTCATGTTTTCAAACCGATTATTCCTTCCGCACTTAAAACGGTGCGGTTGTGCCGAGTGACAAAAGTAGTCAGACAAGATTACCCTGAAGGGCTTTGGACAAGATGTAATCAGTCCCAGGAATGTCGCTGAATTTGTGCAGCTTTTCTATCTCATTGGCGTGTCACACAAGGCCCTTTTTGGTTATACTGAAACTGTGTCGTATAATTTGATTAAACATAAAATATATGTATTTCAGTGTCTGAAACTCATGATGAAAAGTTTGCGGACACCAGGGCAGAGTCTGCCCGGGCATGAAGTTGTCTGCCCCATACTTCACAACTTGAAACACAATAAGACGACTAATAGCAAACAAAACCATTGGTGCAAAGTATAAAGGATTTTTTAATTAAAAGACAACCAACCGTGACGTCACGGTAGGTATCGTCACCAACTCAAAAATAAGAATATTCAGCGCGTCTTAAAACATAAAATATAGCTATATTCGGTGGAATCGTTGTCAAATACGCTGAGTAGAAGTCATTTGAAGTATTTTTACAAATTATGGACACAACTTGTCCGGAGGCGTCGGTTGTCCAAAAGGATGTACCTCCGACAAATGCTCCCTTGCTTAATTTATGGTCAATATCCCAAGCTGAAGATTTTGCTCCAGTTGTCATTTGTCCATACACTGTTCGTCATGCTGGACAATGCAATGTTTGCGTTGCGTTTTCTGCTACAAGCTACATGAACTCCTCTTTCCACGATGCTTTTAATAATAATAATAATAATAATAATAATAATAATAATAATAATAATAATAATAGGGCGGCCCGGTAGTCGAGTGGTTAGCACACCTGCTTCACAGTGCAGAGGTCGGCAGTTCACGTCCCGGTCCGGCCTCCCTATGTGGAGTTTGCTTGTTCTCCCCGGACCAGGGTGGGTTTTCTCCGGGTCCTCCGGTTTCCTCCCACACTGCATGGCAGGCAGATTGACCACTCCAAATTGTCCCTAAGTGTGAGAGTGACTGTTGTATGTCTTTGTGTGCCCTGCGATTGGCTGGCAACCAATTCAGGGTGTCCCCCGCCTCGTGCCCAAAGTCAGCTGTGATAGGTCCGCGACCCTAATGAGGAAGAAGCAGTACAGAAAATGGATGGATGGATAATTTCTAAGCGCTTTTCAAAACTCTCAAGGACACTTTACAGTCACGGGATAATGTACGTTGACGTTTTGTAGTGTCATAAATGTTGTTAGCTTCTTTTGAATCTTTCTTCTGGGGCTGAGGTTCTGTGCATCTACTTTGGAAAATGATATGCAAATGCACGACCTGAAACGCTCGGGAAAGTCCGGAAGCACAAAGCAGGCTTCTGATTGGCCACCGTGCCGAGTATGCAAATTGCCAAACAAACCGAAATTTCCAAACTGAATGAAGATTGTGAAGTCGGAATAATTTATTCCGATTTCGAGATCTTCATTCAAATGTTTGCCTTCATTCAATCAAGCAAACGTTTGGTTAAAAAAAACCTTTTTTTTTTTTCCTTGAAGAAGTTGTCGGCCACCCGGGCGGAGACGTTTTGTAAGTTGTACGCCCGACGTAAAAGTTGCACGCATCGGGCGTCCGGGCAGACGTTATTTCAGACACTGTTTATTTATTTGTTTATCTGCTTGTTTGTTTGTTCATTCGTGTGTGTGTTTATTTATTCATTTGACTCTTTGTTTGCATGTGTTTGTTTAGTTATTTACTTCTCACCGATTTGATCTCATCCTCCCCCGTAGCATGATCCCATGTGATTGTATGATATATATTTTTTTTGCTGTGTTTTTTTCCCCCCAGGAGCTATCAACTCTGAGTTGGCCAGGAACTTCAACACATTGGTCCATATCCTCTTGAAGCCCATCACCGCCTTCTTCTTCAAAAACACTGTCCAAGGATGCCAGACCACACTGCACTGTGCTCTGCAAGAGGGAATTGAACCTTTCAGTGGGCGTTATTTCTCCAACTGTACTGTGCGAGAAGTCTATTCGAAAGCAAAGGATGACGGGGCAGCTAAGAAGTTGTGGGAAATCAGTGAGCGAATGTGTGGTCTCGCATAAATTCATTCCCATGTGAATGAGAATTAAGTGGAGGATTCTGTATTGTCGTTTTTGCTCAACTGCTTCTGACAGAAGCCGTAATGTCCACATTAAAGAGCTAACAATTTATTTTGGTTCTGATAATTGAATTGTGCCCACCAAGATCATCATCTTGATCACTGCGGTTGGCTGATGTATTGGCTCCAGTATTTATTTGGTATCATTCGAGACCAAAATTTCAGGCATCGCACAGCTTTACTTTTGTCACGTCCAAACAAAGCCAAAACTGGAACTCAAAGCGCAGGTCAAAACAGGACTACAAAGTGAAATTAGAAATACTCAATTTGCGAATGTGCTGAACATTAAACAAAACAAGAATCATAATACTAAAAAACATCGGACTGAGAGCAACAACAGAAACAAGTATGACGAGATCGAGAACGAGAAATACAAAACTTGAGTAAGACCAGTGATGAATCTTTTTCTCTGGTTCACGGCTCGTCACGGTGTGAGATGGTCGTAAAATCAGCAGGAATCAAGGTGATGAACAAAAGGATTATTTTACTCTTGTAGACAGCAGAGACATTGTGAGGTCGAAGTAGGATGGCCATTGAGCGAGAAGCTTCTGCTCTCCCCCCACCCGAAATGTTTATTTATACAGAGGGCGGGAATGACATCTTTTCAATTTCAATCTTTCAATCAATTTCAATTTTTCAATCTTTTTCAATTGCTGCTGTGGACTGCAAATTTCCCCATTGTGGGACGAATAAAGGTTTTCTGATGCAATTGGCCGTTCCCAGGTGGTTGCAATCACCTTCTCAGAGTCAATTAGTGGTCGCCCAACTCTACTGGTTTGGACGGGGAGAAATGCGCACCTTTCTCTCATCCAAAATCCAGAAAACACAAAATGATTTAACATTTCTTTTGACATCATGACATGATATCGGACTGAAATAAGAAGGGTTGAGCAACCGTGCACACTACAGTTATGCAAGGTTATAGAATAAACTACATACATATATAGCAGGGGTCGGGAACCTTTTTGACTAAGAGAGCCATAAAAGTAAAATATTTAGAAATGTTTTTCAGCGAGAGCCACACGCATGCGCGCGCGCACACACACGCGCACGCGCGGCCACTTTTCAACCAAATATCAGGATGTATTGTGGGTGACCGGAAAATCATAAAGGTGAGTATCTCGTTAGGCAACATCACCCCCCAGTGGAACCACGGCCGGGTACGCTATTTTCCAATGGCGTCATCCTACACCAGGGGTCGGGAACCTTTTTGACTAAGAGAGCCATAAAAGTAAAATATTTTAAAATGTTTTTCAGCGAGAGCCACACGCACGCACACATACAAATGCTCACGTGCACGGGCACGCACACACACACGCGCACGCGCGGCCACTTTCAACAAAATATCAGGATGTATTATTTAAAATAACTTTGTAATAGTACTCACCGTTAATATGGATGGTTTTCTGTTCCTCGTGTTTGGTAAAAATCCAGGAAAACGATCGGAATGAAATTCAATTTGCCGGTCCAGAGGCGAAGTTACTGCTAGCTAGCCTGCACACGGCTCATAAGCTTCCACACTTGCTATCTGCAATCTACTTCTCGCAGAAGTATGTCGATGCTAACGTTAACATGGGGCTTGTTAAAATGTCACTGACGTCCGACTGGCATCGATGGTATTGTTTCATTGCAAATTAGAATCAGAACATTTTCTCTCCTCTAATGCTCCGGTGCATTCACGCGGAAGTGCACAAGTTGGGCTCATTTGCAGCCCCAACGGGAAATGAACGACGAAAAAAACGACAATATGTATTATAATATGTAATATTTATCGGCGAGCCATATGCAATCATCAAAAGAGCCATATATGGCTCGCGAGCCATAGGTTCCTGACTCCTGATATATAGGCTAAACTAAAATAAAAATAAGTAGAATGGTAACAGGATGTTTAAATACAACCTACACCATTTTTTTTGTTTCCTAACTGACATCAGAAAAATGTTGTATAGCATCTAAAATACCCAAAACATGCAGGCTGATATTTTTAGTCAAATGCAAAACACCAATAAAAATGACTTCAAGTGTCCCAAAACTGCCACAAAATGAGCTAGGAACTGGGGAATATCCGTTCCGACAGAACGGTCGTAAGTCAAACGATCGTAAGTCGAAGTTTTCCAAATCTTCTTTTCCTTTCAGGGGTCGCCACAGCGAATCAATGTCCTCCATCTAACCCGGTTTTGTGCATCCTCTTCTCTCACACCAGCTACCTTCATGTCCACTTTGACCACATCCATAAACCTCCTCTTCGGTCTTCCTCTCGGTCTCCTGCCTGGCAGTTCAAGGCTCAGCATCCTTCTCCCGATATAGTCACTCCCTCTCCTCTGGACATGGCCCAACCATCCCAGTCTAGCCTCTCTGACTTTCTCTCCAAAGCCTCTAATATGAGTTCTCCCTCTAATTCCTGATCCTATCCAACCTGGTCACTCCCAAAGAAAACCTCAACATCTTCAGCTCTGCTACCTCCAGCTTTGCTTCCTGTCTTTTCTTCAGTGACACTGTCTCCAGTCCAAACATCATGGCTGGTCTGACCACGGTTTGATACACTTTTCCTTTCATCCTAGCTGAAACACTTCTATCACACATCACACCTGACATTTTTCTCCAGCCGTTCCAGCCTTCTGGACACGCTTCTTCACCTCTTTTCCACACTCTCCATTGCCCTGGACAGTTGACACCATGTACTTAAAATCCACCACTTTCTTTATCTCTTCTCTCTGTAGCATCACTCTTGCGCTTGGATCCCTCTCATTCACACGCATATATTCTGTCTTGCTGCGACTGATCTTCATTCCTCTGCTTTCCAGGGCATATCTCCACGTCTCTAGTTTCTCCGCCACCTATTCCCTGTTCTCGCTACAGATCACAATGTCATCTGCAAACATCATGGTTCAAGGAGATTCCTGTCTAATATCGTCTGTCAGCCTGTCCATCACCATAGCAAACAAGAAGGGGCTCAGAGCTGACCCCTGGTGGAGGCCCACCTCCACCTTGAATTCCTCAGTCATACCGACAGCGCACCTCACAACTGTCTTACAGTCATGATACATGTCTTGCACCGCTCTGACATACTTTTCCGTCACTCCAGATTTCCTCATGCAATGCCACAGCTCTTCTCTGGGCACCCTGTCGTACGCTTTCTCCAGATCTACAAAGACACAATGCAATTCCTTCTGACCTTCTCTGTCCTTCCCTATCAGCATTCTTAAAGCAAAGACTGCATCTATCGTACTCTTTTTTGGCATGAAGCCATACTGCTGCTCACAAATGTTCACTTCTGCTCTTAGTCTAGCTTCAAATACTCTTTCCCAGAGTTTCATTGTATGGCTCATCAACTTTATTCCTCTGTAGTTACTACAACTCTGCACATCTCCCCTGTTCTTAAAAATGGGCACCAGTACCAGTGTCTGAAACTCATGACAAAAAGTTACCGGACATCCGGGCAGACAACTCTGGAAAGTTGCCTGCCCGGCCATAAAGTTGCCTGCCCGGTTTTTCACAAAAGAAGTCCTTCCGTATCAATTCGAGCCGTCTGGACTCCAATGTAGCGCCCAGAAAACGTACAAGATGGCGCACAAGCTCCGTTGGAAATTGGCTGATTTGTCCGCTGGGAATTTGTGTAAACTTAATCCTTTTTTATGCGTGTTACCGCAATCTGCAACACACAACGATTCACCATCGCGTTATGTAGTTTTCCTTCTAATTTTGCGGTCAACACTGTGTTTTTAGATGAAAAAAAGTACCAAAATGCATTGTGTGTCGCTTTCTCGGTCCGGGGCGTTCCCTCCGTGCCGTCACTTAGGGCATCGTCATCAACTCGAAAGCAAGACTTCATTAATATTCAGCGCAAGCCTTAAAATGTAAAATATAGCTACATGATGTGGAATCTTTGTAAAATGTGCACAGTAGAAGTCATTTGAAGTCATTTTACAAATTATGGACGCAACTTCTCCAGAGGTGTCGGTTGTCCTTTCATGTTGGGGAAATAAAACTGAGTGAATTGAAACTACGGCATCCTTGTCATCTTACCTGACTACTGGTACAGGTATGTTTAATATCTGATAGAGTACTTATGATTTACGACCAGCTTGACTTACGACCACCCGTACCTACGACCACGACTGCCAGACCCTATTTTTTTATTTTAATTCTACGCCAGGCACTGCAACGCGCGAGCAGCCTGGCAATGCGTACGATAATTTTGGCCAGCCGGCATCTCACTCTCGCACAGCAATCGACCGCGTGATGGCACCGGAGTGTTGACTGACGCCGGCCTCGGTGCGGCCAGGACCAGAGCCGAGGTGGGTCGGGTGTTGGCACTTGGGATCGCCGCGCCGCCGCCTCGTTGAGACAGTTTGGTCTGCTTCGGGGCGAGGTGGAGGGTCAGGCGTGTCGGCGCCGCAGACGACCGCGGGCTGGGGCCATGCGTCGTTGCGGAGAGCGGGGTACGGGAGAGGGCAACCGGTAGAACACTGGCGACCCAGACCCACGCCCACCCGCAGTGTCCGAATCAGATCGTTTGGAAGTCATTTAGCACAGAGTCTCCATTCAACAGTTTCAACGGATTTCAAATTACGACCGGTTGGTCGGAACGGAACCCGGCCGTAAGTCTGATGTTACCTGTATTTCAGTGTGAACACGCAAGAAGTATTTAGGTAAGCGTCACGTCTGATAATTGAAACTTAATTTTTGAATCTTTACCCATTTTAAAAATACCCAAATAACTTCAGTTTGTACTTAGAAAATCTTTATGTATTTACAGTTATGAGATGAAAAGCTACATCAAAAAGAGTGCTTATATACAGAGCAGCACAAGATGTTAAAATGAGTGACAAAACCACCGCATAGTACAGATGGATGATAGCAGAGTACAGACTATGAACAAGGTTTATCACAAAATCTCTGGTTGTCTACACAGTATGACAACTTTCATGGGCTGTACAGTTAAAAGCCGAAAAAGGGGGAATCTAAATAAAATACAATGCTCCTCCAATTGAGAGGCACATATCCATCATACACATTTACACAAGATGTACATAGAGCATATGAGCTTGTATACCACCATTCAAAACCCCAGAGTGACCAATCCAATGCCGCCATCAGGTTATATATTCTGTCTGTTTGTGTGAAGGGAAATACTGAGCATATGTATATATATATATATATATATATATATATATATATATATATATATATATATATATATATATATATATATATATATATATATATATATATATATATATATATATATATATACACACATTATATTATTATATATAACTATATACATATATAAATATAACATACATGTCTACACACGTCAGAACATTGGGAGTCACTTGGACAAGTTATTTTTGATATTCACATTGCCTGATCAATTTGTTGATACCATCTAAAAATAACAACCATTCTAAATGACCTCCTCTTCCCAAAGATTTTGATGCACATGCATCAAGATTGCGCTTTATTTATTTTAAGGGCATTTCTGGATGGCCCAAAAGTTGTGAAAAGTCGTGTACTTTGTCATACAAACAGAGCACACAGGCAGGCGGATATAGTATGTACTGTAGGTCAAAACAACAAAACTAGACCTTTGTGCTAAACAGACAGATTAAAAATATACTGGCAAAATAACTGAGTATGACTAGTACGCCTTGCTTAAGAGTCGGTTTAACATTAACAGATGTCAGTCATTCAAAAAATAGAAGTGATTGTCAATTTTACTCCCAAGTTCATGCAAATATATAAATCATTAACAATGACATAAAAAAATAAGAAGAAGAATTAAACCCTTCCGCTGCCCGCCAGCCAACTGTGCAGCTTTACCATTACTTTGTGTCATCGATGGTGCGCAACCAACACTAGGGGGGAGTGTGGAACTTCCAGTTTGGAGTTAGGGGACATAGTTTGAGTGCAGAGTGAGCACTTGTCCATAAGGTGCTGTCTCCATCTCATCCTGGCTGGAGGGGCTGCTGGCTGCGGCAGTGTCACGAGGAAGTGGTGCAATTGTGGTCTGTATGAGGCTAAATGAGCTGCTGCTGGTGTAACCGGTGGCAGGCGCCATACTGTCTTCCTCCTTTAGCTGCTTACTGGCAAACTCTGTGATGCTGAATACAAACTGGAGGCAGCCCAGTTTTATGTAACTCCCATGGTGAAGCATGGCCGTGCCCTCCCATCCTGCTCCGCTGCCGCCAATTAGGCTTGAGCTGCTTGCCTTGCAGCTGCATAACTGCTCCAAGCCACCTCGGGGGTGGCTGCTCATAACTCCTCCGGCTGGGAGCAATCCCACCACAGACGCGGGACCCTCTTCACCCGTCCAATTCTTGCTACGACCTGGGAGGTTAAAATAAATACATAAATAACTCGAAAATAAAAGATGGGGAGTTGGGAAGGCAGATCGCTTGGCATTTCTGCAAAACTGTGGCAATAAAATACATCTTACATTTGGACCTATCGGACAAACATTCAACTGCTGGAACGAGGAGCTATCCGGAGTTAGCGATGGATAACCGCTGTCATTCATACCGAAGTTCGTACCTCTTCATCTTGAAAGTTTAAACGTTTTGCATGCAAAAGCATGAAACAATCTGCATTGACGTGGACATCTTGTAGCTTATTATTTGTAATTCATGTCCTTATATGCCACGTATCACCGAAGTTGATGCTATATTGCTTATTCACTGAGCTTCATATATGCGTCATATGTCGTGTCCTTCACCAGTTTCGACGCTTTAATTACACGGCTCGAATTGATACGGAAGGATTTCTGTAATCGATGGCAAACACTTATGCTTTCCTCTTCAGAACTATCTGAACCATATTCATAACTGGATGAGTAACAAAAAAGGATCTTTTTCAGAATCTGAACTCTCTGAAGCCATTGTTTTGATTCTGGAGCAAGGCAGTTTGTGAAGGAGCATCCAGAATGAGAAGTCACGAACTGGGGCGGGACTTTCTGAATCTCTCCAGTTTTGAGCTCATTAGTGGCAGTTTTGGGCAACTTTAAGTCATTTTGATTGGTGTTTTGCGTTTGACCAAAAAAATATCAGCCTGCGTGTTTTGGATGTTTTAGATGCTATAAAACGTTTTCTGATGTCAGGAAACAAAAAAATGGCGTCGGTTGTCAGTTCATTGACAAAGACCCTCATTTAGTGAACAAAGTTCAAGAACTTACGAATGATGCCTTGGACCTTTGCCACTAGGCCACTGGGTGGTGACGGTGAGCCTTTCTCAGAGAAGTCACAGGAGTAAAGGACGTTGTCCACTGTGGTGCCATGCTCACTGTAGTTCAGCAACTCGTAATGCTTAGTGTTCTACAAGAGTGCCAATCAAACCACATTTATTCACTCGTGCATGTACATGAATCATGGAAGCTCCTTGCCTGACTTACCTCATCATAAAATACACAAGCGTGTTTCCCCGAAATGAAGTTGCAATGACCAAAGTTGGGAAGGCACACATCCATGTCAGCACCTTGAATTAAAATGATGATAACATACTGTTATGTATGTTCAAAATAAGCGATGCCAAAAGGGGGTAAATGGAGGCTGGTCAACATATTTGTTTAATGTCCAGTTACTTTCATATCTACGGTGGTTCTTAAATCTTGGCAGATCAACACAATTCTTTTTTATTGGGGTTGTGTTTATGCACCACCAGATTGGGTTTGTAATGAAACGATCAAGTTGGTGTAGGAATTTGTAGACGTTCGTATATATGCCTCCAACTATTTAAGATAATAATAATAATAATACACAAATAATAATTGCATATAAAACTTGCACTATTTATAGTTTAATTGCCAATACTTTTAAGTCAATTACAATGAAGTAATGTTGTCCCACCAAGTACTATTAGTAAGACTGTATTGTGAATTTCAAAGGGGTGAAAAAAATGCAGCAAGCGCACCACCTCTGTAGGACACACGCTGAGTCAGGTGTCTCAGTTGCAACGATGGCAGAATCCCATCTGTCACATGCATCAGGTCGAAAATCTTGATGTGCCAAGTTCACGGCCATCTAACTATTCTTAATTTTTTTTCATATACGACGAAATGTGAAGATTTTGAAGTCTTCTTCAATCTTCAATGTAGCCACAAGGGGGCACAAGCCAGTGCCGTAGGTCGATGAATGATGAGAAATTCATGATGTCTTACCTGATCCAATGTATAATGTCCTATAGCACATGTTAACAGCCTTTCCTTTTCCCGTCAGTGGGTAGAAGACTGCCCGGGCTCTCAAACCTTTCTGATCTGCAAAAACCATGAAGTCGAGATGAAAACCAGGCAATAATAATGATTGCCTGATATCAAACTTGATGGCGATATTTCTGTCTTACAGACTGAGAGAGATGGAGGGGGCTTGGGAGCATCGCTGGTGTCTTTAGGTAGAGGACTCGGGGCTTTACAAGGGAAAATCTGCTGGATTCTCTGCCATGCCAATAACTTAATCATTTCTGTATCTAGCTTGGCCAGCTCGATCCCTAAAACATACACATGAGAAAACAGAAGTGTGATCACTTCAGTGGATTACAATCCCACAACTACATTAATGTACTGACCTCCATTTTCATCTATGCAATCTTTCAAGCAGAGGTTACCGAAGAAGGAGAGTGAACTAGATAATGAGTCCGTCAGCCCCAAGCCAGCCTTCATTTCTGCAGAGACAAACATGAGTCAGCGATGACACCAAGACAGCATAACAAAGTACCTTAGTTTACAAACTTAATTGGTTCCCAGACAGAGTGTGTAAAGCGAAAAGTGTGTATCCCAAAAATTAATTTCTCATAGGAAACCATTAAAATGAGAATAATCCGTTCGCAGGTCCCCATAAAACATAATTTTCTACTTTCTAATTTTCTAAGCCTTAAAACTACACCAAATACACCTTACTTTATGTATAATAAATGTTCTATGGTATTATAATTACAGAAATAAACAGTACGGTATAAGAAAGTCATTTTATTTACCTTTGTGATGGTCGCTGATGGTTTGATGGAATAGAGTGGCCTGTTTGATCAGCATTAAACACTTGATGAGGAACGTAGCCTTCTTCTTTCTTTCTAATTTTACCTAGTCCCTCATCAGTTGTATTCGCTTTAGCTGGGTTGATAGCTTTTTGCATCAAGTGTACAGATGGCTTGTGGGGGTTATTTGTGGACCCTGATTGATGGAAATTTGAACCTTGCAGTCTACACTCTGCCTTTGAACTATCAAAGTTGAAATGAGTCTAAATTTCAATGTTTTATTTCCATTTAGTCACTCTCTCTCTGTCTGTCTGTTCTTGACCAATCACGTGGCTTTAACCGAGGACTGGGTGCAGGGAATAGAGGACAAAAAAAGTGTTGTCAGCCATTTTCTTTTTTGGAGAATGGCTTAACTCTCTGACTGTAACCCCCACGCCCTCACTGCTGCGTTCTTGACCAATCACGTGGCTTTAACCGACGACTGGGGGCGGGGAATAGAGGACCAAAACAAGCCGGCTGCCATTTTCTTTTAGGAGACCGGGCTCGTTTGCGAACGACACATCACTCATTGTGGCAGCTCCGTGTGTATCCCGAAAAATAGTTTGTATGCCAACGTAGATTTTTCATCAATTTAACGCTCGTAAACCGAAAAGTTCATGAGCCAAGGGGTTCGTAAACCGGGGTATCACTGTATCGGTCATTTCAGAAAGCGGTCTTTTTAAAACATTCCTCACTTCCAAGCTTCAAATGTATTTTAACCCAAGAATTTCAAGTCTGGTCGTCAAAGATCTCTTTTTGTTTGTATGCAATACCTCAGCTGTGTGTTTGTAAATGCCCAGCTGACTCCTTCAAAAGTCAGAAGGTGTTTAGGAACTAATGACTCTCCCTGTCTTTGTATTGTCATATAGTTTTTTTTTGTTCTTTTGACTTCAAAGTGGCCGCCTTTCCAGTAGCTCCTGTATTTTTGTTTTTTGACTTATTTCTTTCCTTTCATCTTCCTTTCAGAAGTTTGCTGCTGCTGAATGTAAATTTATCCACTGAGAGATGAATAAAATGTAAATCCAAACCTAATCCAATCCAATCCAAAAAGCGCCTTATGATTTGATTCCATTTTAACTTCAGGCGGGGCTGGATTGGCCAACAGTCAGGCAGGCAGGGCAGACGCCAAGTGGGATCGGATCTTTTTATCTTTTTGGGGGGGGAGTGGAGGTTCTGGTGCTGACAATTTAGCAGTCCATTCATCCATTTACAATATGGGCAACCTAAACCAATCAACATCAGGACCAAAGGTATGAGGTAGCCAGGGGTTGTCAGGAGTCACGTCTGAATACTAATGTTGTAATGGTTAAAATACAGTAAAGTCTCGTTATATCGATATTCAAGGGAGTCCGAAAAAATATCGATATAACCGGGACTATCGATATATCCGACCCTGTTTACATGTAGTTTTCTCCGTGCGTGCATAGAAATAGTATCGATATAACCGGGATTATCGATATATCCGATATCGATATAACGAGACTTTACTGTATGTAATAATGTGAAAAAAATATGATTATGTAGCTTTACAAATTCAAGGTCAATAATATCAATAATTTTTACAGCATAGCACGCAAACAACACGTCTGATAAATCGTTGTTTATCATACTTGTCATAGTTCTGGTTTCATGAAAGGCACACAGATCCAGAATAGAAGCTGAATTTTGAAACCCGCTTTTAGGTGAAATGTGTTATGATTATTATTCTCTTAGAGCCACAAGTGTCAAATCCAAGTCCTCGTGTAATTTGGTTGACACACATTTTAGGGGGCTACGGTATTGCCGGCACCATTGAATACGTTTTCAGGCCGTATTAGTCCATTATACGCGATCAAAACTACCCATTCCGTATTCACAGTGTATGAGTAGACCTTCTAATACTTAGAGTCCAAGTGGCAAGCTTACACATTCCAGTCAGTGATTTTTGCCATGTTTGAGGCATGTCTTGTCACGATTAAATGTCATTAAATATTATCCATAGTTTTTACACCGCATTCCATTCCTAATGCAACATACTCATTTTATCAGTATCTTGGAATTATGGTTGAAAATACTGATTCGGATGTTTCCATTTGTGACTGGAATTTTGAATCATGGTCCTCAGTGTCAGGGGTATCAATCTACCACATTTACCTCCCATCATTGCTAGTTAGAATTCAGTTACCACAGCATCACTAGTTGTAAAGTACAACATACTGAGCAGCCATCATGTAAAGATGATTTGATAGTGACGACCCAACAATATGATGAGACAATCACATAACATATGCATTTGGCTAAACCGTCATAAGTGCTCTGTGATGGGAACGCATATAACATGGTCAGTGAGAAAAAGACGTTTGGCCACCCTGCCTTAGTGCCTACCTGGGCTTGGCGATGATGATTCAATGTTGCTTGAATATTGCTCTCGGCTCGTAATGGAGTCACAGGGTTTCACATTGTTACTCATAGACTCGTCCTGGAGCTCTGCCTGGGTCCGATGGTTCTGCTGGTTGCTTTGAGAACAGGTAGTCGAGGATACAGGGTGGGATTTTGGAGTGCAATCTTCTGTGGTGCTCTCAGGGTCCTTTTTCAGTGTTTCAGTTCCTATGTGGTTCACCAGGTCACAGGCAGCAGCTGAGTCATGGGTGGCTGTGCAGGGTTTTAGTTTGTGCTCAGGAATTTCCTGTACATGATACTGGGACTCGTTGTTACACTCTAATGGTCCATTTGTTTTGGAAGGATGACTCTCCTCTGTATGAGGTCCATTAGGTTTACTACACTTCCGGCAGGGTGGTATGCTCGATTTAGAACCAACCTGCTGTGCTAATGTGTCCCGTGATGGAGGGGACACATCTGGGTCATCGGTTGTACTGCAAAGATTAGGATTGGTGCCAGGGGGAGTCCTTTGTAAAGACGGTTGACTCACATCCTCTGATGATGTACAAGATTTGCACCTGTCTTTATTGTCTGAGACCAACCGTGATGACGTTGGCATGGATGAAGTATTTTGTTTGGTGGACAAGTGTCGCATGATGCTGCACTGGAGGGCGATGACATCCTGAAGCCACTGTTTGAGACACCGAGACAAAATTCGAATTAAAATATGAATTATAATTAAAGGGCAGAGGAAAGCCGTTGATGTGCGTTTAGCAATCTAGGAAACATCAGAAAGAACGACCATGAGAAACTAGCGTAATACCAAGAGTTCAGAGAGGAGCTGGATATATAAATCATTTTTCAAAAATCACTATGGCTGCCTCCCCATGATGAATTTTTACATATTTTGCATTTTTCTTCACTTGATCTTTCAATTGGTGAAAACAATCTTCCACCAAGCATGACAAGTCAGACGAAAAAATACACCCCCCCTGCTCACCCCCAAAAAGAGGCAGCCATCAAAGAGGTTCCCGGCACACAAACACCATGTGCCTCACAAAAATGTCACACCATAGCGAAGGTTTGCCTTAGGAAAGGCAAGCCAACTAATACTACTTTCTACTTCTTCCTTTCCTTCCATAACTTTGCTGCTGTGAAATGTAAATGTCTCCACCGTGAGACTAATAAAGGCTAATCTAATCCCATCCTAAGTGAAACCAGAATGAGGTGTAAAACATGTTATGTGCACCTCCATTGGGGCGATTTGCTTTCGTCATTTTAGGAGATTTGAGTCTTTGTCATATTATTGCGCTGAGAGTTAGTTTTGGATTTTTTTTACTTCAAAATGTTGCCGTGAGAGTGGCTGCCTTTCCAGCAGCTCCTGTATTGTTTTTCTACTTCTTTCTTTCCTTTACGCTTCATTTCATAACTTTGGTGCTGTGAAATGTAAATTTCTCTTCTACGAGACAAATAAAGGTAGACACCCAATCCAATCCAATCACAGGACTTCCAGAGTCAGAAATAAAAAGTAGTGGGCTGTCTTCTATTGGTTTGTGGCCAGGTAGTAAAAGCCATTCGATGATATAGGTTCTTCTCTCAATTTTGTGTTCAAAATAATCCCATTTGTTGCTGTTAGTTGAAAAGCAAGTCGCCTTCACTATTCACAAACTTTGCGAACTCTTCGGTGTATTAGAACTCAACCTCCCCATGTCGAACAAGTCTGTGAATTCCATTCCTCTGAAATTTCTTCAAACAACTTTTAACCTGGTTTTAAAATTCTTTGTTTCATTGGTCTTGATGATATGCAAATTGTTTACTTCACAAAATCAAACCACACAAGATTACGAATACGAACATCACTCTCATGTTTTGTGACAAGTTCCTTCTTTTATCCCAATAGAAATAAGCTTTCAAATACTTTTCACACTGTTTTTTAAACTGTCATTCAGTTGTAGGTCCCTAAAAAGAAAGTCAAAGTACAGGTGGAGTACATTTACACTTGGATTGATTTATGCGCCATGGTTCCGAGAGGCACACACTAACAAACGGGTATTCAAATTCAGTGAGAGCCCCTATCCTGCCTTGGGACACATCGAGAAAGGTTTTGGTAGGAACTCTTGAAAATCAAACAAAATCAAGCTCTTGAAAATCAAACTACCCATGCCATAGAGCACAGGAGTCAAAGTCAAGGCCCGGGGGCCAAATCTGGCCCATCATAATTTTATTTGGTTGGCGAAAGCAAATCAAGCATGTCAAGTGCCATGATGAACAAAAAAATCATGTAAACCACAAAAACAGTCGTTATTAGTTAACTAGTTATTCATTAATTTGTTGTGCATTCTGCATGTAATATGTGGAGGAGATGAAACATTCTAATGATATCAAGTCCACGAATGGCTATTAAGTTGCTCGCTTTTGCTGTAGAAGATTACTGTCACAGGATGATGTCATATTTCTGCTCTGCTCCCACTGAGCTGCAAATAACTTTGTTTTTCAAATAAAGCAAATATTACCTTTTTGTAAGGATTCATTCACGGTCGCAAATGTTCAAAGGGTGGCCAGATATTTGCCTGGAATTTTCTTGGCAGAATTTTTAACAAGTTAAAAATGTCCCTGCAACTAGGGGAAAAAAAACATTAAAACCACTAGTGAAAGTCAGGGAATGTGTCAGGGAACATTCGTAACCCTGAACAAGCCGTGACAAAAATGTAACATTGGCTTTCATCAAAAACACAATGTCATCTGGGTTTAAGATGTGGGTTGTTGGATGGGCAGCAATTTACAGTACAGTGAGACCTCAACTTACGAACACCTTATATTACAAACTTTTCGTCTTACGAACGTCAAATTTATGAAAATTAAAACTTATAATAAGCACTATTTTCATAATACACACCCACCACGGCTGGTCCATCAAGCACATGACCTTCGGATCTGGCGGAGTGATCTTCGGCGGAAGCACACGACCGCACAGCGCTCCAGCCGGCGCTACCCCCCCCCCCCCCCCCCCCTTCATTGAATGCACATGTCGATCGCCTACTTGGAGCTTTTTGCTGATAATTTTACTATGATGGGACCGAAAAAAACACCACAGGCTCGTGTTCAGCCCAAGAAGACACAAAGTCGCTGAGAAGAAGGAGATAATTGAAAAACATGAACGAGGTGTGCGTTTGTGTGATTTAGTGGCCGAGCACGGCTATGCTAAGTCAACCATTGCTACCATTCTCCGGAACAGGAAAGCCATCGTCTGTTGCAAAAGGTGTTACCGTGCTCTAAAGCGACGGTCTCGGGCAATCGAAGAAGTTGAAAAACTTCTGTAAATTTGGATTAACGAAAAGCAGCTATTTGGCGACAGCGTGAGTAAAGCTTTTTTAATGCGAGAAAGCACGGCTAATTCACGCCGATATCGCCATGCGCCAACCTGGAAGTTCGGCGCTTATTGAGGATTTTAAAGCCAGTAACTGATGGTTCGAGAACATCTGAGGAGGAGATGGCTGCAGCATCAAGTGAGCTCAAGTGAGCTCATAACGGCAATGTTGGCAAAGTGGAATGATGTGCAGGCTTTTACCGAACAGTTCCATTCAGAAAAGATTGTGGCTAGGACAATCATCAACATGATTAACAATAATGTGATGCCTCACTTTCGTAAGACCTTACAAGTCAGAAAGCAACAGGTGTCAATAAAGTGTTTTTTAATCAGCAAAAATGATGAGGAGTCTCCAAAGAAAAAAGAAGATAAGCCACACCGTCTCCAAAGAAAAAAGAAGATAAGCCACACCAGAGGTTAAGTTACCAACAGTCCTTATAGAAGGTGACTCTCCTTCCATAAGCCATCAACGATCATCAAAAAGGTATATAAAACTTTATTTTACAGCAGTTTATTTCTTTAATTACAGTCCTCATGTAATGTGCCTCTTTCCAAACAGCAATTCCCTTTGACCTTCGACCTCCAACGCCATTCCATCTAGCCATCAATGACCATCACAAATAAAGTGACTTTATGATACAATGCAGTGTATTTCTTTCATTACAATATAATAGCACATTTATTATACATAGAATAAAGTATGTTGTGTGTAGTTTTAAGGCTTATTGAGTAGAAAAGTATATTTTATGGAAACCCGGGAACGGATTATTCCCATTTTAATGGTTTCCTATGGGGGAAAAAAAATTGAGATACACACTTTTCGCCTTACACACTGTCTGGGAACCAATTAAGTTCGTAAGTTGAGGCCTCACTGAATTGTCACTTGAAATACAGTAAAGTCTCGTTATATCGATATCGGATATATCGATAGTCCCGGTTATATCGATACTATTTCTATGCACGCACGGAGAAAATTACATGCAAACAGGAAATAAACTGCTGTAAAATAAAGTTTTATATACCTTTTTGATGATCGTTGATATATCGATAGTCCCGGTTATATCGATATTTTTTCGGACTCCTTGAATATCGATATAACGAGACTTTACTGTACTTCCACCACAACGTCGCATCAGGTAAAATAGCGTCTCCATATTATTGTTGACAAAACAATATGGTGCATTCCTATCATTATTTTGTTATAAGGACGACAGAGAACATCCAGCGGCTGCTGCGCTATAGCATTACTTTTTCATGTTTGTCAGAGTTAATTGCATTCTTAAAAGTCTGAACAATCAGATAATTTCTTCATTCCAGGGCAACTCGGAATCTATTGTTTCTCCCACACCTAACGTTAAGTGAACAGTGTCTTTGACAAAACAAAGGACCACTGTTCCACTTTCATGCTTTAATTTGAGAGGATAAATTCAAAATGTCAATGATTGGTAACCTATCACATTTGAATCCTACCTCCTGCTGCTCAGCATCTGTGGTGAGGTGTTTTGTGGACAGATGTTCAGGGAAACCATGAGAAACTAGTTCCAATTGGCGTACGCCTGCAGGCTGTAGAATGGAGGGGGGATTCATGTACTGAGACTTGATGGCATCCGGTACCTGAAACCAAACAGCAATTGCAGCACGTACTTTCTGAAATCTTTCGGTTTATCAGATAGACACAAAAACACACAGTGTGGTGAGGCACTGTCTACCTTGATAGTCTTTTTGTTGCACTGCTGAGTGGTCCGACAGTTTGGTGAAAACTGCCGATGCACTCTGCGCAGGAAGTCCAACTTGACAGCATGCTGGGACATTCTGTCCTGAAACTCATCAAAAAGCTGACATCGACTGGACAGGCTCAGGCTCCTCTGGTTTAGCTGAACCAAAAAAGCATTTTGGAAAGGACAGATCAGCATTGAATTTCAACTGAGAAGCACCTTAGTTGCAGTTCCACACCACTTACCACTAAATGCTCAACATGATTTGGGCACATCCATTTTCCAGCAGGTAAAGCTGTAAGTGGTGGGTCCAGACAATCAGTGTGGAACAGAAGAGGACAGTAGTCACACTGTATCAAGGGAGCCAACCTGCAACTCCTATAGGAAGTAAAAAATTAATTGGATTGGATTTACCTTTATTAGTCTTGCGGCGGAGAAATGTACATTTCACAGCAGCAAAGTTATGAAAGGAAAGAAATAAGTCAAAAAACTAAATACAGGAGCTGCTGGAAAGGCACCAACTTTCACGGCGCCATCTTGAAAAAAATAAATAACAAATATAACAGAGCTGCATATATGTCTGTACACATACCTGTTACATGAAAAACAGACTTTGACTGGTAATGGCACCAGACCATTCGGATCAAGTTCATATTGTGGTCGCCTGAACGGCCTCCCAAGCAATTCTTCCCTTTTCCTTCGTTTACTGCTGCCTGAAAAAAAAACGTAAGAGGATTGTTATTAAACTGTTCAAGTGGTGAACCTATTAGAAGACAGAACTGCATAAAAGGACAACCGACACCATTTTTTGGTTTCCCAACTGACATCAGAAAAACGTTTTATAGCATCTAAAATACCCAAAACACGCAGGCTGATATTTTTAGTCAAATGAAAAACACCAATAAAAATAACCTAAAGTGTCCAAAAATCTGCCACAAATCAGCTCGAAACTGGACATTTTCAGAAAGTACCGCCCCCAGTTCGTGACGTCACTCCAAGTCGTCTTGCCTTGCTCAAGAAACAAAACAATGGGCTCAGTCAGAGTTCAGATTGGGAGAAGATGCTTTCTTGTTACTCATCCAGTTATGAATATGATTCAAATAGTTCTGAAGAGGAAAGCATAAATGTTTGACATCGTTTAATGGACTCCTCTGCTATCAATTCGAGCCGTCAATGACAGCAATGTAGTGTCCCAGAAAAATGCAAAATTTTGCGCACAAGCGGCGTTGGAAATGGGCTGATTTGTCTACAAGGGAATTTGTGTCCGCGAACATCAAATAGTAGTCTTGGTGCAACACACGATTCACTATCGCGTTATTTATGTGTTTTCCTTCTAATTTTGCCATCAGCACGGATCAACACGAAGTTTTCAGACCAAACGAAGTTCCGCAAAATACATTGTGTGTCGCTTTCTCGGTCAGGGGCGTTCCAGACGTGACGTCACTTCAGGCATCGTCATCAACTCGAAAACAAGACTTCCTGAATATTCAGCGCGAGTCTTAAAAGGTAAAATATAGCTATATGCAGTGGAATCTTTGTCAAATACGCTCAGTAGAAGTCATTTGAAATGATTTTGCAAATTATGGACGCAACTTGTCCGGAGGCGTTGGTTGTCCTTTAAATTACTTTTATTTGACAATGATTTTTCGGTACCAACCAACCAACCTGGCAATGCAGTAGTACACGTAAGTTCACTGGGCAGCTGAAACTGTGTTGGATTTCTCTCCATAGCAGCAGCTATAAGCAACTGAAAGGGTCTCTTGAGAAGACGCGGGGTTGGAGAAGACAATTCGGTATTTTCAAGCTCAGTGCACTGAACATCATCCTCAGGTTCAGCTGTCTCCTCTTCTCCATCATTCTGCTCCTCTGAGGGGGTAGGGGTCGACGAAGTATTGGAAGTTGGCGTGCCTGGGCGGCTGCTTGGCCTGCTGCTACTCCTACGGTCCAAAAGGCGTACCTGGGCCACGCGAAGACCAGGCCCTGCGGCTCCAGCCCCTGGAGGAAGGCCATCAAGACGCAGTGGGCCCGCGCCAAGCTCCACCTCCATAGTTGGAGAGGAAGCACGCTTAGCAAAGGACTTTTCCAATAGCCCATTAGTCTGTTCAGACTTTTGCTCTCGCTTCTAAAAGAGATAATTAGAAAAAACATTTTAACTTTATCACAATATTGTTTTATCTAAAAGCAATGCAAACAGGTTTGGTAGAAGAGCTTAAATTTTATCGGTTAACAACACTCACCTTTTTTCGAACATTGCAGCGGTGACACATCCATTCTCCAGGAGGAAGTTTCTCTTTGCTGAGGGGTGGGTCACTGTAGTTTGTTTTAATCAGTCAAGAAGACAGTAGTTAGGTTTCAAAGAAAATAACACATATGTATGGGCTTAAACTCACACAACTTGGCATGGACATTAATAGTCTATTGTTTCAGAAATCCTTGGTAATGAGCACCAAATGGCTTGCAGGCAATAGGACGGCATCCATACATACAAATACACACAACATATACATACAACATACACACTAGACCTCTTCAAACTTGACCTTTTTCTTCAAACATATGGAAACTGACATTATTCCCATTCTCCAAGGTCTAAATTAGCCAAATATACCAGTTATTGTGACCTTGGCTATACCTGCCTCAAGAGCCATGTAATTTTATCGTTGACGTTTTTCAAAAACGCTGCAAATTTTGGGATATTACGTCCTTATTTTCATTGTAGCTTTCCACAGGTTGAGGCTATAGCATAGAAAGTGGTACCAAATGAAAGCTAATAAAATGTTCTTGTATATGCTAGTAAACACATGAACACCTGTGTTAATTTTAATGGTTTTTTTTTGTTCTTTTGACTTCAAGACAGCGCCGCGAGAGTGGCTGCCTTTCCAGCAGCTCATGTATTTTGTTTTTCTACTTTCATTCATTTCATCACTTCAATCAATTCATTTTGACACCACAGCAAGCAACAGTGGCATCAACAAGGGTGCAGCGAAGCTTATTGAACAAAAACTAGGCAAAAAGGTATTCTACTTCGCTTGTCGCCATCACATATCAGAGGTAATAATTGGAAGTGTATGGGAGGCTGTGTTTAGCAAGGTCAAGAGTCCTGACAACCCAATTCAGCAATGTGAAAGAGAAGTGTGACAAGTTGGTTAAGGACTGCCCAAGACTTCTGGGCCTAGTTGAACAAGACTTGAAACAGAAGAAGACAAGCACAATTGCAGTCTTAAGCAATTTCCTTGAGGAAGCATGTCCGAGGGCAGATTACAGAGAGGTGGTAGAGCTGTGCCTGATCCTGCTTGGTGAGGAACCTCCTCGAGGTATCCACTGGGCCAAGCCAGGTGCCATTCACCAAGCCCGCTGGATGGCCAGGAAAATTTACTGTATGAAGATGCTCATGTTTTCCAAGGAGCTAAAATACAACGCGGACACTATCTTCAAGCTGGAGAGGATGAACAAGTTCCTGGCCTTATTCTACATCAGCCACTGGGTGACCACCACATCTGCAGCTGATGCACCTATCCATGACCGCCTGCTTATGAAGAACATGCTGCAATACAAAAGCAGTATGACTATGAACTGGCAACCTCTGTTCTCAAGAAAATGAACAACCACCGCTGGTATCTGACCCAGGAACCAGTGCCATTCACCTCGTTCAGTTCACATGCCAGCATGACCAAGTCTGCAAAAGAGAAGCTCGCAGTCAAGCTGTCAGAAACAGAGAAACCTGAGAGTTACAGGAAAGGCAAGCCAGTGTTTCCTGTCATCAAGGCAGCTACAGTTCTCACAGACCTGGTAGGGCCAGTGTCTCACTTTCTGTTTGGTGCTCTTCGAGTGAAATGTGACTGGCTCACTACTCCTGCTGACACCTGGGAAGACAATGACAGCTACCGGAATGCACAGAAGTTTGTGAGGTCAGTGACAGGGACCGATGATGTGGCTGAGAGAAGTGTGACACTAATGAGTGACTTTGCAACTCAGATCACAACTGACCCAGAGCAAAGAAGGTGCTTACTACAAGTTGTGGAGTACCACAGGAAGAAAATTGACAATTAAAAAAAGGCCACATTGAACAAGTGATAATACATGTATATTATGTAACATCCTGACAGTTTCTTATGCAATATATGTGTCAGTGCAGTGCTATCATACTACCAAACGGATTTTTTTTTGTAGTGTCCCAGCTGTTTGTGCATTAAAATTAGCTACAATTTAAACAGGTGTTCGTGTGTTTTATTGTGCTTAACACCATATTCAAGAAAAGTCCATTAGCCTTCATTTGGTACCACTTTCAATGCTATAACATCAACCTCTGGAAAGCTACAATGAAAATAAGGACGTAATATCCCAAATTTTGCAGCGTTTTTGAAAAACGTCAACAATAAAATTACATGGCTCTTGAGGCAGGTATAGCCAAGGTCCAAGATCACAATAACTGGTATATTTAGCTAATTTAGACCTTGGAGAATGGGAATAATATCAGTTTCCATATGTTTGAAGAAAAAGGTCAAGTTTGAAGAGGTCTAATACACACATATTTTTTCGGACTCCCTTGAATATCGATATATATATATATATATATATATATATATATATATATATATATATATATATATATATATATATATATATATATATATATATATATATATAGCTCGGGTCCTCTACCAAAATCCTCGTCCTGCGCAGTTTCCGTGCTGTTCCCAGCACTGCGCTTTTCTGGACCGAGGTATCCGATGTTGTTCCCGGGATCTGTTGCAACCACTCGTCAAGTTTGGGGGTCACTGCCCCGAGTGCTCCGACCACCACAGGCACGACTGTCACCTTTACCTTCCAGGCTCTCTCCAGCTCCTCTCTGAGCCCTTGGTATTTCTCGATTCACTCATGTTCTCATATATATAGATATATATATATATATATATATATATATACAGTGAGACCTCAACTTACGAACTTAATTGGTTCCCAGACAGAGTGTGTAAGGCGAAAAGTGTGTATCTCAAAAAAAATTCCCATAGGAGACCATTAAAATGGGAATAATCCGTTCCCGGGTTTCCATAAAATATACTTTTCAACTAAATAAGCCTTAAAACTACACACAACCTACCTTATCCTATGTATAATAAATGTGCTATTGTATTCTAATGAAATAAATACACTGCACTGTATAATAAAGTCACTTTATTTACATTTGTGATGGTCAATGATGGCTCTTAATTGACACCTGTTGCTTTCTGACTTGTAAGGTCTTACGAAACTGAGGCATCACATTATCATTCATCATGTTGATGATTCTTATAGCCTTTTCTGAATGGAACTGTTCAATAATAAGCCTGCACATCAACTGTTGAAGGGCCTGCTTCTGCTTGTCCTCTTGAAGGCAAATCAAATTCTCTGTGTTGATGACCTCATTATGGTCAGCAACAAGCTCCTCCATGGCATCCGCATTCACTTCGAGTCCCGTAGGTGCTGGCAGAGATTTTATGACAACAAAAGGCACGAGTCCGATGATTCCACGGACGCGGAATAAAACGCGACAAAAGAAGGCGGTCGGGGCGAATAAAATGGCACACTCGCGTCTAACATTCACCTCGTGGAAAGCAAACTGTTGGATTTGCCAGCACAAGACATAGCGAAGCACTTACGCCGTAATCATGTCACTGGTGAGGTGACAGTGACTCGTTGAAATGAAATGAAATTGAAGTGTCGCGAGCGGCAGCCACGCCCGAGCTGCCAACTCGCACGTGACAATTTAGCGTGACTATTGACACGCTGTTCCGGTGTGTGTGAAAACACTAGCTCTGATTGGCTTACCATGACACATGACTCTACCCTTTAGCCAATCACAATCACTTCTATCGCATCTTGACAGGGGGTTCAAGTGTAGCAACACAAAAACGTTGCTAAGTGTTTGTCCATGCTCATTCAGTTAGACAATGCTTTCCAAACAGCCTAGAGTCATAAGAAGTCCTGTGCTATTCTCGAACCTGAACACACCCCAAGTCTTGGATGACAAATAAACAGAGCAGAGTAGACGTGTACGGCTGGTAGTTTCTTCAATTTATTCATAGTAACGCACCACATTTGAACTGAGGCTGAATACGAGCCGGTAGTGTTTATTTTCCGGTCCCATAATAGTAAAATTATCAGCAAAAAGCTCCAAGTAGGCGATCGATGTGTGCATTCAATGAGAAAGTAGTGCCGGCTGGAGCGCGGTGCGGTTGTGTGCTTCCGCCGAAGATCACTTTCGCCAGATCCAAAGGTCGTGTGCTTGATGGACTGGCCGAGGTGGGTGTGTATTATGAAAATAGTGCTTATTATAAGGCTTAATTTTCATAAATTTGACGTTCGTATGATGAAAAGTTCCTATTATGAGGCGTTTGTAAGTTGAGGTCTCACTGTATATCAATAACTGTACTGGACATAGCGCCGTTTAAAAGACAGCAACATATTCATGCAAGTGCGAACAATCTTTGTGGCTTCACAACAGTGAAATATTTACAGCAGCGAAATATTGAACACTTTCCCAAAAACCTCACGACTACCACTTTCTTGGGTGTGGGAAAAGGCAGCGTCCATGAGCCCAGCAATAATATAGTAAATCTTTCAGGTTGAGAAAATAATGAAAACTTACCAGCACTGAAGGTGGAAGGCTGCAGGGCAGTGATCACAGCACAACAAATCTCCTCCTTCACGACAACTATCGCAAGTGTCGTGGTTGGTGGCCCTGCCGCTCCGCCGGACGTCTCTTCCCAACTTCCGACTTCTTTTTTCGACCTCCTCGGACTTCGGGGGCGCCAGAAGTGCCTGTATTTGCTGTAGACATGTCTTGCACATTAGTTGATCACTAATTTACAGCAAAGTCTTCCTGTATATCTATCTATTTAATATATATATATATATATATATATATATATATATATATATATATATATATATATATATATATATATATATATATATATATAAACACACACACATTCACGACTGCTGCGTTCAGCTCTATGTCCGTCGTTGCCGTCACACGGCTTTCAGGGTCGTTGCTGTGGCCTCCATGAAACCACTTCCATTCTACACAACTCGGTTGTTCGGAAACACGATACAACACACAAACACGGTCCAAATAATAAATGGTCGATTATATATTTATTGGCATATGTACTAAAATGTGTGTCTGTAACAGTACTTCAACGTAAATTGCATTTTTGGCAAGCAAACCTTACCTCCATTAAGCCCCCAGATGTATCCAAATCGTACACAATCGTCGGGGTCTCCATTTTGTCCCACATTCATCCAGGGCAAAAGTAACAAATTAAATGGGCGATGCTAATTACACTAGGCACACAATAATGAGTGTTGGCCTAAAAATGTCGTCCTGCGTACTTTTAAAATAAACTGAATAACAAAAAGAAACGATTGCTATCATTAGCCGGCTAATGGGCGAACGACGTCGTCGAACAGTCAAGGTTGTGGGGCTAGCGGTCTCGTTAGTTTGTTTTACGCATCACACGACAATCAAACTGAACGACAATCACGTTTTAAAACACTGTGTTTCTTGAGACAGCTTTAGCTGTAAGATCATTCCAATATCGTGTATCTTGTATCGATATACGCGCGTTGTTTGCTACAAAACCTCCGTCTGCGGCCTAGCTGGCCAGCCATGTTTCTTGTTTCTGCTCCTCCGAAAATGAGCCTAGTAAATCTGCAAACCCTTTCGCTCCCATTGTCAACAGAGGACGTAGTCCCAAAACATCACACAAAAACGAGCGAATGCGATGTAAATTGCACGATTTCCAGGAGCGTTTGCAATAAAATCCAGTGAAAATGTAATCAAGGATGGAAATTTTGATGATGTTATTGTTGTGAAAACAGCCGTGCATCTACACTGTCTGTTAGCAACATCCTCTTCCCTTTGGCGCAACCGCGAATCGCCGGTCGAGCATGCGCAATGGAGCTGGTTTCTCTCGACAAGAAGGCGAAGAGACGTTTGGTCGAAGGTGTTTTTCGTTATTTCCGGTTACCAATACGTGTCGCATAGATCACAAATATACATAAATGGACCGCTTTTATTTGATCCCAAAATCGATTTTTAGCAACGCGTTGCCCATTGAACACCGTTCACTCACACAGCGTTTTTGTCAAACATGCGCAAGTTGACATTTATGACATATTAATCTGAATAGGCTTCCTCCTTCTGTAACCTCCTCATTCCATGAACATCTCGATCAATTCTGGTAGTCGTGGAAGACAAAAAATGTATGCTATTGGCATGAAGCTGGGGGTGCATTTGTTTGAACAATTACATACATGTTAAATTTCAGAAATTATAAATCGGGAGATTTTCGTACTCGCAACTCTGTGCGTGTTAAAATAATGTGAATGTTACAAAAGTGTAAATTAGAAGTAAATAAAACACAAAAAAAGATTTCATTGTTTATTGATACATTCAATTAGTATAAACTGTGTTTTGTTTTTTACATTTTCTTTTGTTTCACCTTACAAATGAACTGTGTATTATGTGTCTTGGGTGGCGGGCACTAAAACCATGTATCTCACCCAGCAGGTGTACAGTAAGGGGCGTGGTTATGATAAGACTATTTCACTGCATTTTCCCATGTTCAAGGCAGATCCACTTGTTAGCCGTTGGAATAAACACGTCTCCACATTCAGTCGTGTGCTCCTTCCTTAACGGCTCCAATAGTTGCTATATAAAGTGAGTATGTGGTCAAAATCGTGAGCCTCCCAACCAAATCGCGAGACTTAACGTGTGCAATTTGCACACATGATTGCACACATGTTAAGTTATGTTAACAATTGTTATGTTATGTTAACAATTTGTGCGCAACAAAGACCCCACAAGACAATTGAAAACGTAGTGAATGACCTTCTTACATATACCTGATCATTTACATATTCTAAAAGGAGCCGAAAATAGTGCACATTTATCAGATCTTATCTCCAATCTGTCTTTCACTATAAATATATCGGCAATAATAAAGAATAATCATTGACTATGATATACTGAATTTCACTATATATCGGCAATAATAAAGAATAATCATTCACTATGATATACTGTACTCTCATCGCACAATATAATTAGAGTAGACATGATATATAACGACATACAGTACAGCACATACCATATACCCGTACATCTAAATCTCACACTCTCACAGAGTGAGATGTAGTGTACGGGTATAGAGTTTTGAGAAATAAGTTGCGGCTAAGCGGAACGTCAAAGATTGATTGGGGAGTTTCTCACAGAGTGAGATGTAGTGTACGGGTATATGTATGTATTGCATGTCATTATATATCGTGTCTACTATAATTATATTGCGCTATGAGAAAAGTCACGACAGTATATATGTTTTACTCCACCCACTTTTTAATGGGCGGTGCTAGCGGCATAGAAGAAAACAGCCAACTTGTGTTTGTGAGTGTTTGCATTGTGATTTATGAACCATGGCAAGCATTTATGATTACATCGTAATTGGTGCTGGCATCCAAGGATCTTTCACGTCTTATCAGCTCGCGAAAAGGAAAAAGAAAACCCTTCTCCTTGAACAGGTACGTCACACGATCTCTTGTCTGAGCCGTATTTATCAGAAGAGTTTTGAGAAATAAGTTACGGCTAAGCGGAACGTCAAAGAATGATTGGGGAGTTGGATGATTGAGAGTCGTTCTTCCCGTCTGAGTGCGAGACCGTCCACATATTAAGCGCTTATCCAACATTTCAAATTTAGTTTTGAGGTGTGACAGTTAGAACTGGGGTCAAAAATTTAGTCGAGTCAGCCGCCGCTATGTTTTTTAACACTCTGCATTACGTGAATATAATAACAATAATAACAATAATAATACATTTAATTTACAAGCGCCTTTCTGAACACTCAACGACACTTTACAACAAAGACAACACACAAAACAGTAAAATCATGCATAAAACAATAAATAATAAAACAGCAGAATAAATTAGACCATGAAAGCAAGTTTAAACAGGTGGGTTTTCAGGTGAGATTTGAAAGTAGGAAAGGAGTCAATGTTGCGGATGTTGGGTGGAAGTGAGTTCCAGAGTTTAGGTGCGGAGCGGCTGAAAGCTCTGCACCCCATCGTTGTGAGACGGGCAGAGGGCATGTAGAGGTGGAGGGAGGAAGAGGATCTGAGGGCCCGAGAAGGAACGGAGATTTGAATTAGGTCAGACAGATAGGGGGGGGGCAAGGTTATGGATGGCTTTAAATGTAAACAGAAGTATCTTGAATTCAATACGGAGTTTAACAGGGAGCCAGTGGAGCTGTTGGAGGACAAGGGTGATGTGGTGAAATGAGGGGGTTTTTGTGATGATCCGGGCTGAGGAATTTTGGACTAATTGGAGTTTATGGAGACATTTTTGATTGACCCCAAAAAGAAGTGAATTACAATAATCGATACGGGAGGTGACGAGACTGTGGACGAGGATGGCAGTGGTGTGAGGGGTGACAGAGGGACGGAGACGATTGATATTGCGCAGGTGAAAATATGCAGACCGGGTTATGTTATTTATATGGGAGTGAAAAGATAGTGTGCTATCAAGGATGACACCCAGGCTCTTAACCTGAAGGGCGGGGGACACGGTAGAACTGTCAATGGTGAGAGAGAAACTGTTTGCTTTGTGAAGGGTGGATTTTGTAACGACAATATGCCGGCGTCGGGCACCTTCAACATAAAAGTGACCTACTGTGAGTACGAAAGAGTTTGTCACATTTCTCTCCAGATGCATCTAAATGACCGGAATACATTCTTTAAGTGATTGCAAACATGTATGCTTTTCTCTTCAGAAACATTTGAATCATATTCATAACTGGATGAGTAACAAGAAAGCATATTCTACCAATCTGAAGACATTGTTTTGATTCGAGCCAGGCAAGACATCTTGGCGTAACACCACGAACAAGGGGACGGGACCTTCTGAAACTGGCCATTTCCGTTTTCATTTTGAATTCGTTTTTGGACACTTCAAGGAGGTTGTTTTACAAATTGTATTAAAATAAAGGTCAGCAGGAACAAAATGTAAAACATCAAAATCATCTGAACGCAAAAAATACAAAGTAGCAAAAGAAGACCAAAAGTAAAAGTCCGCCAAGGTTAAACAAACACATGCACAGCATGCAGCAAACAAGCAGCAAACAATGAACCGACAGCGGATGGTCGTGCCGGGTGTCCTTTTAAGTGACAGTGATTATAACGACCAGCACCTGTGAGGCTGCAGGCAGGGCTGACGTCGCGACCGTTTGGTCGCCAATCTGATCGGGACGACCAGCACTTGTGCAGGTGCAGGCGGGGCCGACAGCGCCCCCCCGTTGGTCGCCAAACAGATCATGACAAAAGCTGATTGATTTTTGTCATTCTTTGAACCCCACTTTTTAGTTTACTCTACCTCACACTCGAGGGAGCTCCCATGGCCAAACCCGAATAATCCGTAAAGCTTATGACCAAGACTTCTACACACAAATGATGGACGAAGGCTATAAACTGTGGGCTCAGTTGGAGAGGGAGTCTGGTGTCCAACTATTCAGGTGAGATTGTGAAAAGCCGGTTTTGGTTTGATGTCTGACAAGGTGTATAATTTAAGTACCGTATTGACACTATATTTTGACATTGATTGACACTTGAAAATATTACATCCAAAGTAATCCTTTATCAATCTGCATTGCACCTTCCTCTTTAGACGAACAGGACTTCTGGTGATGGGACCAGAGAACAGTAGAAGCTACCTTGACTTCAAGAGCACCCTGAAGAGGAACAAGACTCCTATGGTGGTCCTGACCCCTGACAACTTCAGTCAGCACATTCCGAATGTAATCCTGGCTGATGGGGATGGGGCTTTTGTGGACACCACTGCCGGAGTGTTATATGCAGATCGAGCACTCAAGGTTGCACAGGTAAAGCAAAAATACAACAAATGTTCACTTTAGAATGCCTTGGTTCGTGCGGTCAAAGTTCTTACTATGTTTTAATCATTAACCATTTCTCACTGCTAATGTTAAAGCGAATGCACTTAATTTACACAATAAGGTGCCGAAGGTTCTTTAAAAAGCAGTTTGTGTTTAAGCAGAACTTTACAAATATTGTGCAATATTCATTTACTACTAGTAGATAGCCCAGTCGTTGAAGCACGAATCGAACCCTGGACCTCTGTGTGGTAACTGTAACAGCATCTCATCCAAACAGAAAAAAAAGAAAATCCACAGGTGCTGAACTGCAAATATGCAGGTATGAGCCAACCAGGAAATGAACCATAAAAATGTAACCAACCAACCAACCAACCAACAACAACCAACCAACCAACCAACCCCCTTCTCACTGACAAACAACAAAGTACACACTAAGAGTGAATTACAGTAAAGTCTCGTTATATCGATATTCAAGGGAGTCCGAAAAAATATCGATATAACCGGGACTATCGATATATCCGACCCTGTTTGCATGTAATTTTCTCCGTGCGTGCATAGAAATAGTATCGATATAACCGGGACTATCGATATATGCGATATCGATATAACGAGACTTTACTGTATTTTGTTTTTGTTTCCCAGGAGCAATTTCAGAAGTTGGGTGGTGTCATCAAAGACCAAGAGAAAGTTACGGAAATCAAGCCTGGCCCGATTGTGACTGTGTCGACATCTGGAGGTGTTTATCAAGCCAAGGGACTTGTGATCACCGCTGGACCTTGGACTACTAAATTGCTGACTCATATTGACCTACATCTACCACTAACGGTAAAAATAAGAATTATCATATGATAAATGAACCAAAAGCTCAGCTCCAGAATTTAGTTGCGCTAAAGGTTTAGAAGCATCCGTGACAATAATGAGTTGCTCGCTCATTAACACATTACTATAAAATGTGCTCCATTCTAGTCACACCTAATGCGTTGCTAATCAGACTACACTCTTTGAATTTCGCAAAAGGTCCTGTGTAGCGCCCAGACCAGTTCAAGTTCAAGTCAACTTTATTGTGAAATGAAATTTCTTTGCAGTCAAACACAGAGAGGAGCCACTGCGGGTATCTGCACAGCCATAAACAGGACAATTAACATAAAATGTCAAAATAACACAACACAATAACATAAGACACAGACAGTTGTGCCGTCATGCTTTTCTGCATACAGTTTGTTGTTTGATGCAGTTGTAGATGAAGGAGAAGTGAATCAGTGTCACAACAAAGAAAATTGACGGGGGTCATGTTTGTCCAGATTTATTTAGCTATCTATTAGCTGTCTATTAGCTAGCTATCTTTCTATCCGAGTTACTTAGCTATCTATTAGTTGTCTATTAGCTACGTAGCTTTCTATCTGAGTTACTTCCGGGTTGAGTGAAGGCCTACCTAGCTAACTATTAGCTAGCTAGCTTTCTATCCGTGTTACTTAACGCGATATTAGCTGTCTATTAGCTAGCTAGCTTTCTGAGTTACTTCCTGGTTGAGTGAAGGCCTAGCTAGCTAGCTATTAGCTGTATATTAGCTAGCTAGCTTTGTATCTGAGTTACGTCTGGGTCAGTGACGTGCAGTCAGTGGAGGCAGGTGAGGCAGTGCCTCACCTGTCATCATGGAAAGCTGTCATGGAAATATCAAATGGAAAAAATAAATTAAACAGTTAGATGTATTCAGTGATTTGTACTTTAAAGTTCTTGTCCATTTAACTTCGCCGTTTTAGGATTTTTTTCAAAATCGCTGAATTTTCACATTTACCGTTCAAATACTAAGTAGAGACGAGCGGTGACGTCATTGATGACGTCAGTGCCTCACCAGCCATGAACCTCACCGCACGTCACTGGTCTGGGTTGAGTGAAGGCCTAGCTATATATTTGTTTGCTATCTATTAGCTAACTAGCTTTCTATCCGAGTTACTTAGCGCTCTATTAGCTGTCTATTAGCTGGCTAGCTTTCTATCTGAGTTACTTCCAGGTTGAGTAAAGGCTTAGCTAGCTATCTGTTAGCTATCTAGTAGCTAGTTATCTTTCTATATGAGTTACATAGCTATCTATTAGCTGTCTATTAGCTAGCTAGCTTTCTATCAGAGTTACTTTCCTGTTTGAGTGAACGCTGGCATGTGTGGCTGCCGCGGCTCACCCACAGAAAAATATTTCCTGTGACTGGAAAGTGAACTTGAGTTTTGAAAGGCGTTTATAAAAGAAATTTATTATTATTATTATTATTATTATTATTATATTGATTTTGCTCGCATATTGGATTGGATTGGATTTGCCTTTATTAGTCTCGCGTGGAGAAATTTACATTTCACAGCAGCAAAGTTATGAAAGAAATGAAAGTAGAAAAGCAAAACATAGGAGCTGCTGGAAAGACAGCCACTCTCGCGGCGCCGTCTTGAAGTCAAAAGAACAAAAAAAAAACTAAATAACAAATAACATGACAACACAAAGACACAGAGAGACATTCATTCTTCAGCACTTTCTGTACCCTCTTTGTTACATGAAGCAGTTTTAGCAAAGCAAAAGCAGCAAAAAAAGCAGCAGTATTGATTCGGATACACATTGAGTTATTACCAGGTATTAGAGCTAATACCAGGCAACCTGTATTTAAAATAAAAGTAATCATTATCATTGATATCACCTAAAAAGGGCAACAACAATGTATTCACTGTTTTGTCTCTTGTTTTCGTTATTGTAGGTGGTGAGAATAAATGTGTGTTATTGGAAAGAGAAGATTCCTGACTCCTACCATGTAAGGAAACGATTTCCTTGCTTCTTGCTGATTGAAGGAAAGGAGGCGGCAGACCATATTTATGGCCTTCCTTCCAATGAATACCCGGGCTTGATGAAGGTACTGTCTGTCTGAATATGTAAAAAAAAAGTAAGCAGGAATGAGAGTATGTGTGCTTCTATGTCATGTTTTACCAATTAGTGAGCCCAAAAACAGTCAAAAATCAATGCATTAAAGGACAACCGACACCTCCGGACAAGTTGTGTCCATAATTTGTAAAATCACTTCAAATGACTTCTACTGAGCGCATTTTACAAAGATTCCACCGCATATAGCTATATTTTACGTTTTAAGACTCGCGCTGAATATTCAGGAAGTCTTGTTTTCGAGTTGATGACGATGCCTGACGTGACGCCACGAACACACAATGCAATTTGGGTACTTTGTTTGGTCTGAAAACATCGTGTTGATGGCGAAATTAGAAGGAAAAACACATAAATAACGCGATGGTGAATCGTTGTGTGTCACACCGAGACTACCAATTGCGGTAACACCAGACAGAAGTGGACACAAATTCCCAGCGGACAAATCAGCCCATTTTCAATGGAGCTTGGGTGCCATCTTGTGCATTTTCTGGGACGCAACATTGGAGTCCAGACGGCTTGAATTGATACGGAAGGACTTCTTTAATCGATTGTAAACATGTATGCTTTCCTCTTCAGAACTATTTGAATCATATTCATAACTGGATGAGTAACAAGAAAGCATCTTCTCTGAATCTGAACTCCGTGAGGCCATTGCTTTGAATCTGAAGCAAGGCAAGATGTCCTGGCGTGACGTCACAAACTGGGGGTGGGACTTTCTGAAAATCCCCAGTTCTGAGGTCATTTTGTGGCAGTTTTGAACACTTTATGTCATTTGTGGTGTTTGGTGTTTTGCATTTGACTAAAAATATCAGCCCGCGTGTTTTGGGTATTTTAGATGCTATAAAACGTTTATCTGATGTCAGTTAGGAAACAAAAAAATGGTGTCGGTTGTCCTTTAATAGTATGTATAAGTGTGTGTGTGTGTGTGTGTGTGTGTGTGTGTGTGTGTGTGTCCGTGTGTGTGTGCTCGTGTTACAATGTAGAAAAACAATACACACCTTCTGAAATAGAATTGCAGGAGGAGCTGTGTGTGAATCTTTCACCTACATCGAGAGCAACAGTGACCCATGAGCTTCACTCCAGCTCATGTTGCTAGTTAGTGTCAGTTTCCCTCAGCGAGCCTCTGTTTCAATTTGTGTGCTATTTCCAGCTCAGTGGTAAACTCGTTTTATAACAGATGTATACTTAACCCATCTTCGCCAAGCGCAGATAAATTTATTTTCAAATGCTTTAAAGGACAACCGACACCATTTTTTTGTTTCCTAACTGACATCAGAAAAACGTTTTATAGCAGCTGATATTTTTAATCAAATGAAAAACACCAATAAAAATAACCTAAAGTGTCCAAAAATCTGCCACAAATCAGCTCGAAACTGGACATTTTCAGAAGGTCCCGCCCCCTTGTTCGTGACGTCACGCCAAGACATCTTGCCTTGCTCAAGAAACAAAACAAGAGTTCAGATTGGGAGAAGATGCTTTCTTGTTACTCATCCAGTTATGAATATGATTCAAATAGTTCTGAAGAGGAAAGCATAAATGTTTGCAATCGATTAAAGGAGTCCTCCCATATCAATTCGAGCCATCAATGACAGCAATGTAGTGTCCCAGAAAATGCAAAATTTGGCGCACAAGCGGCGTTGGAAATGGGCTGATTTGTCTACAAGGGAATTTGTGTCCGCAAATATCAAATAGTAGTCTTGGTGCAACACACAACGATTCACCATCGCGTTATTTATGTGTTTTCCTTCTAATTTTGCCATCAGCACGGATCAACACGAAGTTTTCAGACCAAACAAAATACCCAAAATGCATTGTGTGTCGCTTTCTCAGTCAGGGGCGTTCCAAATGTGACGTCACTTCAGGCATCGTCATCAACTCGAAAACAACAACTGAATATTCAGCGCGAGTCTTAAAATGTAAAATATAGCTATATGCAGTGGAATCTTTGTCAAATGCGCTCAGTAGAAGTCATTTGAACAAATTATGGACACAACTTGTCCGGAGGCATTGGTTGTCCTTTAAGTGACTTTTTTTTGACAATGATTTTTCGGTACCACCTTCCCACCTTCAAATCCCATCTTCAAAACCTACCTATTTAAAATTGCATTTTTTTTATTATAGAATATATGCTTGTCTGTGACTGTAAAGTGTCCTTGAGAGTTTTGAAAGGCACTTAAAATAAAATGTATTATCAGTGTTTGAAATAATGTCTGCCCGGAGGCCCGGGGCGTGCAACTTTTACATCGGGCGTACAACTTTCAACGTGTCGGGCCGGGTGGCCGACAACTTAAAAAAAAAAAAAAAAAAAGAAATATGTTTTTTTTTTCCAAATCAAACGTTTGTTTTATTCAATAAAGCAAAAAGCTACTAACAAACCGTTACAAGCCACGTGGACTCTTCTTTCTAAGCACCTTTCAAAACTTTCAAGTACACTTTATAGTCACGGTATAGTTCGAAACACGAAACAGTATGCAAATTGCCAAACGAACGTTCGTTTGGCAATTTGCATACTCGGCACGGCAACCAATCAGAAGCCTGTTTCGTGCTTCATACTATACCGTGACTGTAAAGTGTTCTTGAGAGTTTAGAAAGCCACTTAGAAAGAGGAGTCCACGCGGCTTTTAGCAGACAACGCAACGCAAACATTGCATTGTGAGCCATGACGACAAACAACAACTGGAGCAAAATCTTCAGCAAGGGATATTTGCGGTACGTACTTCCTTAATTTAAAAAAATCCTTTATACTTCGCAACAATGTTTTTTTTTGCGATTAGTCGTCTTATTGTGTTTCAAGTTTTGAAAAATGGGGCAGGCAACTTTATGGCCAGGCAGGCAACTTTTCAGAGTTGTCTGCCCTGGTGTCCGCTAACTTTTCGTCATGAGTTTCAGACACAGGTATTATTGTGATTATTTACTGTTTACATTACTGCTCTGCATAACTCCTAGTTTTCGCACATCATAATCCAATTGACTGTTTTTATGTGGGTATAGATTTGCTACCATAACGGCAGTGAGACTGACCCGGACCAAAGAGACAAGCAGACAGATGTGGCTGATATTGAAATCCTCCGGCGCTACATCACCCGCAGCTTTCCTGGCCTGATCCCCGAGCCAGCTGTGGTTGAGAGCTGCATGTATACGGTCAGGAGCAAGTTGTTTTTTTTTAATTCTTACTGTAAGTAGTCATTCAACTTTCTGACCGAAGGGTGCTGGAGCTTATCCCAGCTGTGAATTGGTTGCCAGATAATCGCAGAATTAACTGAAAAAGTAAATGTTTTTTCAATAATAAAAAAATAAAAAGATGCTTATGGGAATATGAAGCATCAAATTTTCCATCATGAACCAGTTGTTATATTTTGACTTCTGTCAATGGCATCGTTGGTTTGGATCACAGGTGTCAAGTTATTATTTTTTTGGGGGGTGGGGGGGCAGTCATTGGTGTTGATTTAGAGGACAAATCCAAAAATCTTTGATTCTCAGTTTTGTTATTCTTTGTGTTTTGCAGAGGCTCAAAAAGCAAACTGCTTTGCTGTTTTGGTTTGAAGACTCGTGCAGTTTGCCTTCAGGGCCTTTTCTCTTAATTGGATTGGATTAGACTTTACTAGCCTCACAGTGGAGAAATTTACATTTCACAGCAGCAAAGTGATGAAAGTTAGAGGAAAGGAAAGGAAAAAGTAGACAAACAAAATACAGGAGATGCTGGAAAGGCAGCCATTCTCGCGCCGCCATCTTGAAGTCAAAAGAACAAAATAATAACAACAAATGACAATAAAATGGATAGTAGAAAAGCAGTTGTATTGCCGTCATGATGTACAGTATTTCGACATGTCGGCCAGCTCTACTGAGAGCATAGTACTGGAGCCCCTAACTTCCAATCATATGAGCACCGGTGGAAAATTTAAGAGCGCACAGTGTTCACATTCGACTGAATTACTGATAAATACTTAAATATCGAAAGTACAATGTTTTCAATGAGTGTTTTTTTTGGATGAATACTGAAAGAAAACAAATCTCTTCTGCATTCTCTCCATAATGGTTGTAATATTGCTAACTTTACATTTTTTGATTTTCCCAGCTTACACCCGACCGTCATTTTGTGCTGGACCGCCACCCTGCATATGGCAATATTGTTATTGGCGCAGGATTCTCGGGTACATCACAGCAACACACAACATCAAATTAAACAACAATGCTTAAAGGACAACCGACACCATTTTTTGTTTCCTAACTGACATCAGAAAAACATTTATATCATCTAAAATAACCCAAAACACGCAGGCTGATATTTTTAGTCGAATACAAAACACCAATAAAAATGAGTTAAAGTGTCCCAAAACTACTTGAAAATGATCTCGGGATGGCGAGTTTCAGAAGGTCCCGCCCCCTTGTTCATGACGTCACGCCAAGACTTACTCAAGAATCAAAACGATGGCTTCAGATTCGGAAAAGATGCTTTCTTGTTACTCATCCAGTTATGAATATGATTCAAATAGTTCTGAAGAGGAAAGCATAAATGTTTGCCATCGATTAAAGAAGTCCTTCCTTCTCATTTTGAGGCGTCTGGACCCCAATGTAGCGGCCCGGAAAATGCACAAGATGGCGCCCAAGCTCTGTTGGAAATGGGCTGATTTGTCTGCTGGGAAATTGTGTCAAGTAGTATCAAGTATCATAGTAGTCTTGGTGCAACACACAACGATTCACCATCGCATTATTTATGTTTTTTCCTTCTAATTTCACCATCAACACGGATCAACACGAAGTTTTCAGACCAAACAAAGTACCGCAAAATGCATTGTGTGTCCTTTCTCGGTCAGGGGCGTTCCTTCCGTAATGGGACGTCAGGAATCATCACCAACTCAAAAACAAGACTTCCTGAATATTCAGCGAGAGCCTTAAAACCTAAAATATAGCTATATGCTGTGGAATCTGTGTAAAATACGCTCAGTAGAAGTGATTTTACAAATTATGGACACAACTTGTCCGGAGGCATCGGTTGCCTTTAAGAATTATGGGGAAATGTAGCAGTAACCAGTGAGGGATTTGTTTTGCTCATTCCAGCATTTGTTTCCTATTTCAGGTCACGGCTTCAAGTTTGGCCCTGTCATTGGCAAACTGCTGTGTGAGTTAAGCCTGGGAGAAGTGCCCTCCTATGACATGACACCTTTCCGAATCAGCCGCTTCCAGACCAACTCCAAGTCATCTTTATAGAAATGTGTCTTCACCGGTGGCCTATGATTTCAAGCTTCATTTGCAACATTATGATCATTCATTCATCCATCTACCAAACAGCTTCATGATCACGGGGTTAGCAGTGATATTGTAGTCTATCCAAGCTGTCTTCAGGCAGTCAGCGGGGGGACATCCTGAACCGTTTCTGTGTGCCAGCCATCGCAGGGCACACAGCTCCATGTAAATTAGGACCGGCTCCAGTTTACATGTGACCCTGAATCCGAATCAGAATCATCTTTATTGCCAAGTAAAGTGATACATTGGCTTCCGAACTTAATTGGTTCCCAGACAGAGTGTGTAAGGCGAAAGGTGTGCATCCCAAACATTAATTGCCCATAGGAAACCATTAAAATGAGAATAATCTGTTTCCAGGTCCCCATAAAAGATAATTTTCTACTTTCTAATTTTCTAAGCCTTTTCTAAGCCTTAAAACTACACAACACACTACAATATACCTTATTTTATGTACAATAAATGTGCTATGGTATTGTAATTAAAGAAATAAACTACTGTATCATAAAGTCATTTTATTTACTTTTGTGATAGTCGTTAATGGCTTGATGGAATGGAGTGGCCGGTTTCATCAGCATTAAACACTTGATGAGGAACGTAGCCTTCTTCTTCCACCATCTTGAGTGATTCCTTGGACGCTTTGGCAGCTTTATAGTCAGAACGTGCTGCCTCACCATGACGAATGACACTATGAATCCCTGTACGACGCTTAAAGTTCTTGAACCATCCGTGGCTAGCCTTGAGATCATCAATGGATGACGAACTTCCAGGTTGCCACTTGACGATATCCGAGTGAAGTTGCCTTGCTTTCTCGGTGATAATTTTACCCAGTTCCTCATCAATTGTGTTCTGTTTAGCTGGTTTATATAGCTTTTTGCATAAAGTGTCTCAAGGAGCTCTGGGTTGTACATCTTGGAAGTTGTGATATTGTAACAGCAACAGATGCAGGCAAACACACGAGAAACTTCCATTAATAGCTGGTTCCCTTTACTTGTCTTTTCTCTTCAAATTGTACATATGCCTTTTGCCGGTTATTTGTGGAGCCCGATTGATGGGATATTATAACTTTGCAGTTTACACTTTGCCTTTGAACTATAAACAAAGTTGAAACAAGTCCATATTTCACTGTGTTTTCTATCCATTTTCTCACCTTTTCACTTTTCTTTGTGTGCTATCAAGCTCTGTCGTCTGTCTGCCTTTCCTGTTTCATGTGCTCACAGCGTGCTTGTTTCTTTAACCCCCTCCTCCTTCTCTTCACTGCTGAGTGTCCTGCTGCGTGTGTCCCCTCCCTTCTCTACCGCGGATCTTGACCAATCACGTGCGGCTTTAACCTAAGACTGGGGTGAGCAGTGATACCTCAGTTTACGAACAAACCATCTATGTTCTTTCGCTAAGATTTAATCTCATTGTCGTCAAATGAGTGGTTGCTAGCTTTTAGGTGCATATGTACTGCTGATTGAGGCCCACTAGTATTAGCCCTGCGATGGTGAATAAAATTTTCATTCTTAGAATGTATTGAATAAACTACATTACTTTGTTTTTCATTTGTCGGCCTATCTTTTGGATGCACTAATTTTTGCCTTAAAGTGTTGATCGGTTTGAAATAAGTAGGAATTTTGTGTTGCCAAAGCACTCTTTATAGTTTTTCAGAAAGTCCTGCAATGTTAGGTACTGCTACTCCTCTCCTTTTTGTATCGTCAGAATTTTTCAAAGTACAGATGACTGAAGAAACCTTTTCATCGATGGACCACTCCTGTATGACTGAGAGCTTACACAGATGTAAGGCTTATTTAGTAGAAAAGTATGTTTTATGGGGACCTTGGAACAGATTCTTATCATTTTTAATGGTTTCTTTTGGGAAATAAATGTTTGGCAGACGAACTTCTTGCCTTACACACACTTTCTGTGAACCAATTAAGTTCGTGAGCTGAGGGATCAGTGTATTTGCTCTCTTTTGTTCATATCGTTGTCTTAACTGGATTGGTCCTGCAATGCAAATAAAAACATTCTGAAGACCCGTGGTCATGGACGATTTGAAATTTCATGAAGATGAAATCACAAAGTAGCCTGAAGTCACTTTAAAACAATCACCACAGTTTATTTACAATATATTAAATTTAAGGCAACATTTTATCAGAGGTCAATTTGTTCAATGAAAAACTATTTTCAAAGGAAACATAAAGCATACACGCAGACAGTATTTATAATGTGTGCATTCTATAAAGTTCTGAAGCAGCCTGAAACTTGTATCTAAGTTGATTACATTTAAAGGACAACCGACACCATTTTTTTGTTTCCTGACACCAGAAAAACGTTTTATAGCATCTAAAACACCCAAAACACCCAGGCTGATATTTTTAGTCAAATGCAAAACACCAATAAAATGACTTAGTGTCTCAAAACCGCCACAAAATAGGCTCGAAACTGGGGCGATTCAGAAAGTCCCACCCCCTTGTTCGTGATGTCACGGCAGGATACTCCTTCACAAACTGCCTTGCTCCAGAATCAAAACAATGGCTTCAGAGAGTTCAGATTCGGAGAAGATGCTTTCTTGTTACTCATCCAGTTATGAAGATGATTCAAATAGTTCTGAAGAGGAAAGCATAAATGTTTGCAATCGATTAAAGAAGTCCTTCTGTATCAATTCGAGCCGTCTGGACTCCAATGTAGCTGCCAGAACATGCACAAGATGGCGCCCAAGCTCCGTTGGAAATGGGCTGATTTGTTCGCTGGGAATTTGTGTCAACTTACACCTCCTTTATGCGTGTTACCGCAATTGGCTGCGACACACAATGATTCACCATCGCGTTATTTATGTAGTTTTCCTTCTAATTTTGCGATCAGACGAAAAAAAGTACCCAAAATGCATTGTGTGTCGCTTTCTCTGTCAGGGGCGTTCCGAATATGACGTCACTTAGGGCATCGTCATCATCTCGAAAACAATACTTCATGAATATTCATTGCAAGTCTTAAACCGTAAAATATAGCTATATGCGGTGGAATCTTGCGGAAAATGCGTTCAGTAGAAGTCATTTGAAGTGATTTTACAAATTATGGACGCAACTTGTCCGGAGGTGTCGGTTGTTCTTTAAATGCCTGTTGTCTGAAGACAATAAAAACAAGGCATCGTTTTACAAAAAAAGGAAAGAAAAGGATTTCGTGAACCCTGACAGTTTTTTTTCAAGCCCATTAATGTCATTTGATGTTTTATGTGGACTAATGTTACTGTGAATGATTCACCAAAAAGTGAACCCTACACGAGTGTGATATGTTGCTACTTTCGTCGGTGCTTGCTGCTTCGCAAAACTTGGAAACAACTTAACATTGCTTAGGCTCTGTATTGTTTCCTATGTTGTGAACAAATCCCATGACTGCGTTGCACTCAATGAATTCATTTCCCTCATTAAATGAACTTGTATCAATTTCAATGAATATGTGGTAACCTAATGATTCTGAAAATGTGTCTACCCAGAGCAAAACATGAGAAACTGTGCTGACCTACAAAAGATGGACTGTGTGGTTCCAAAATTTGCGCGGCATGGTAAAATGTCCCCAGGTTTAAGATTAATGATTAAGAGATGTAAGATTAATGCACTAATTGATCCCAGTGGGTCATTGGGCAACTACCACACTCATCACTATATGTGGGTTTGCATACTTGAATCAAAAAGACATATCTCACTACCTTTTGCCTGCTTCGACTGAAACTGTTAGGCATGACCTCTTTATAGGACCTAACATAATTTACGATTTGCACTCTCGTCCAAGTCATAAGCCGCTGCATCATAAGACAGGCATGAAAGTCGTCAAAAAACACAAATTCTAGTATTACAAAGAGAAATACACCCTTGTGCAAATTAATTGCACCACCCTGTTATTTTGGCATAAAATTGATTGTTTACATTTTTGGACAACTCAAATGATTCAAATGTACATTTTAGTAAGACGTGTGTACCCCCTTGTTCTTTATCAACTCAGCGATGCGTTTTGGCATGGAATCGACCAGATTTTGACAGTTATTGATGATGGAAGGGTCCCAGTACCAGGTCTTAATTATAGCACAAATTAGGGCTTTTTTTTTGTTGTGCAATCTTTCTCACGCAGACGAATCTTCATTATTGACCATAAATTCTCAATCGGGTTCAAGTCCGGTGAATTGCCAGGCCAATGCATCACAGTAATGTCCTTCTGTGCAAAGAAATCCTTCATTTTTTTCGACGTGTGACACTGTGCCATGGTCCTTTCGCATGGGTTCGGTAAGGAGCTGTTTCTTCACTGGACAATGTGCTGGACGGCCGGCTTCTAACAAACGTCTTCTTACTGTACTGTCCGAAACAGACACTTTATCTGTTGGGGTAATTCGCTATACGAACATCTTTAAACATCTTTTTGCATCATTTCGTTTTGGTTTGGACTTCCTGATACGTCATCCTGCCTTCCTTTACATGATGTCACATCACATTACATCACATCCTATTGCGTCGCACCCTGTCCGTCATATAAATGCTCTCCCAGTCCGCGCTCCCTCCCTCCCTCCCTCCCTCCCTCTGTCTCTCTCTCTCTCCCTCTTCCTGCCGCCTCCTCGGCAGACACCGCAATGCCCCTGCTGTCTACAAGATTAAACTAATTTATTCTGTCCAACACCTGGCTCCCTGCTGATTTAACCATCCTCTGCCATCAACACCCTGAAAAGCTATGAACCAGGAACGAACGATCACGATAGACCAAATATTATTGGTGCCGAAAGTCTCCGGGTCCTAGCAGATGACATCGAGAGGGTGGGAGGGAGTGGGCCCAGCGTTTCTTCCAGTGGACGAAGCCCTTTTTTCCTTCGAGTGTGTTCGACGGGGGCCGCCCTCCCTTCTTGGTGTCCGTCGCTCACGATTGCCTTCACGGGTGAGTGACGGCGCTAGCATGCAGCTATGTTGAATGAATGGATTGATAAGATGGGTCATTGGGCAACTCTACGTGGAGTTTCCGCGTGTGACGCTAATGCCGATACGGATTACGACGTCTGCTGCAGCACGCCAGGCTAACCAAGTAAGTTATAAGACCGAGGATTTCCGTGTGAGGGCTGTTGGGGACATGTCACCATCTGGATGATTCTTCTTCTTCTTTTCCTTTCGGCTTTTCCCATCAAGGGGTCGCCACAGAAAATCAGTGTCCTCCATCTTTAGAGGTTTGATCCGCATGTTTGTTTTGGCCAAGCTTTTACGTCGGATGCCCTTCCTGACACAACCCTCTGTATTTATCCGGCTTGGGACCGGCACAAGAAGACGATTACAGTGTTATTTTTTTGTTTAATTGCAGCTGCAATAGATCGTGGATTTTCCGAAAGATTAATGCATTCATCAACACTTGCGCATTATCAGCATTGCTAGCCGTGTGGGCAGGGAGGGGTGGGCTGAGGGCGGGGGGGTCATTTTGGAGAAGCCATCTGTCCGTGTCCTTTTGTGTGTCCCTTGTGTGCTTCTGTGTGTGTGCGTGCATTGTGTGTGTGTATATGTGCGCGCGTTGCTTGAGCGGAGACGTTGACACAGTGGGGTGCCCTGGGTGTGAGCTTCGCTGACACAAAGGAACAGGGGGGAGAGGGGGGGGCTGCCCAGAGAGAGCGGGCAGCCCAGCTCTCCTTCTCTGTCTTAAAGGGGTGGGGGACCAGACCCCCCCCCCCCCCCATGGTGACTCCAGCTGTGCTTTGTACAATCTAGCAACATGGAGCGCTCATGACACCTTCTGGGGAGACAGTCATTGCAACTTGAGTCAGCAAATCAATTCACCAAGTGATATTGACAGCGTTGGTTCAAGATTCACAAGAGCATATCAGGACCTTCTGTCCATTGTATCAATCTGATGATCGTCTGGGGACGCCTGGAAATGATCAACATGATGGAGTTGGAAACATTTTTTGGGGGACACCTGGACAAAATGTTTTCAAGATTCACAGCCGCATTCTAGGATCGGCTAATTGATTCGTTCGCCGAATGGGTATACACGCGGAAAGAAAAGGAATAAGGCGGTTGCGTTAACATTCACAAACATATTGTGCAAAAAAACATTATTGCTGCCTGCGTGTAATCTGCCATCCAGCTCTCTCTTCTTTCACAGGACGAGAGACTGCCTTGTCTTTGCAAGAGGACTCGACGGGGGGCCATCCAGATGTCTATCCTGTCTCATCGGAAAACCTGCCCAACCATGCCAGCTCGACCTCCTCATGAATGACATAATACTGTTTTTCCCATAGCTCTTTGATGAATACCGTCCAGTTGAAAAAAAAAACACTAAATTAAATAGGCAGGCAAATTAGACTGAGTGAACAAATAAATAAGCCAACAAACAAATGAATAAATAGAGGCTGAACTTGAGTGAATTTGAAGGCGCAAAAGTAAAGTATTTTTGTTAGATTGGATAATGTGTTTTCACTAAGAGAATTGAACACCTTGAAGTCAGGATTCCAATATTTTTGTCTGCGATCGGGACAATTAATTTTGTGATCTGACTTCGGGCGAATGCAAAATGGATTGAAAATGTGCACTTGTGTAAGTCAATATTTAGACCTTAGCGATCTCTTTTTGATTTAAAGCATTGCTGAATAAGGATTCAGATTTATAATCATAGTTGAAAGAGTTATGTCCGATACCTCTTATCAGAGTTTTTAATCAGTAAAAAACTTCAAAGAGGGGTTTAACACACTGAGGCAATTCTGGGGCCCCCACCACATTTCACTGTGTTGACCTCTCATAAATGACAGTTCAATTGGAAAAAAAGTAAATAAAATATTCAGGAAAATTAGGCTAAACGACAGGAACATTTATCTCGAATTGGATGGAATTGGCAATTCAGAATCAGAAAGCCTTTAGTAGTCCCACAATGGGGAAATTGGCAAGGTAAATGTTGCTTGATTCGCTAGTGATTAATAATTACTTAAAAGAGATTCTCCAGTTGATATCGTGGGACTTTTCATAAAAGCAAAGTTTATAGATTTATTAAAATAATGATCGTGACATGATCATTGCACTTGTTTTGACCTGACAATTGTCATCCCCATGAAGGCAAAGAAAAGATGATTTGATTCATATATACAAGATACATATTGAATTTGATCGGATTCACCTTTATTAGTTTCCAAGCGGAGAAATTAATTTGAAGAGTACAAGGTTGATTTGCAAAATATGATGACTAACTTTTTTTCATTATGCTTTTTATGCAGATGATGTCAACCGCAACAATTCGCAGACAGAGCTAGGATGGTGGTTGAGAAATCATTCAATTTGCAGGACGAATTGATTAACTGTGAGATGCACAAGCCACTTGCATCCACGCATCCTGTGATTTTCTCGGCGCAGACGCTGCTGAATCACAATTGTAGCATCTGAACTGCATTCTGCGGTCTGAAGGGAATGACGTGGGCTACACCAACGTGGGATGGACCGGTTGCGGAGCTGCTAGCCGTCTTTGCAGCCACAAGGTTCATCTGGATTCGCGAGGACATCGTTCGTCAAGGAGATTCCCGATGCACGTCACTGGAGCCACGTCGACAGATCACACCCTCTTTCCCAGTCACCAGCTCATCCGTATCACACCCTATTTTGTGATTTTCTTTTTTCTTTCTTCTTTCTATTCACCTCCACCGATGTTAGACATTCCGTCGCGGGGATATGTTGGGGTAATTCGCTATACGAACATCTTTCAACATCTTTTTGCATCATTTCATTTTGGTTTGGACTTCCTGATACGTCATCCTGCCTGCCTTTACATGATCTTCTTCTTTTCCTTTCGGCTTTTCCCTTCAAAGGGTCGGCACACCAAATCAGTGTCCTCCATCTTTAGAGGTTTGATCCGCATGTTTGTTTTGTCCAAGTTTTTACGTCGGATGCCCTTCCTGACACAACCCTCTGTATTTATCCGGGCTTGGGACCGGCACAAGAAGACATATGTCCCTTTGTGGCTACAGAACAAGCAACTCGATGATGTCACATCCCATTCCATCACATCCTATAGCTCCCTCTCCCTCCCTCTTCCTGCCTCCTCCTCGGCCGACACCGCGATGCCCCTGCTGTCTACATTAAACCAATTTATTCTGTCCAACACCTGGTTTCCTGCTGATTTAACCATTCTCTGCCATCAACACCCTGAAAAGCTATGAACCAAGAACAAACGATCACGATAGACCCATTACTATCCTTCTGCCGAACGTTCAGGGCAGGACTGGTCAATCGTGGGTTCTTTTTGCTGTCGCGTACCAGCATTTTGTCGTCTCGTGGGGTCATCTTCCGTTTCCTACCGCACCGTCCATGTATTTGTGGGCTGGCTGATCCCGTCTCCTCTTTCCTTTTAAGTATCCGGCTGACACTATTATGGCTAAGACTGAAAATGCTGGTGATTTCTCGATTCAATTGGTTGGTGTGTTCCTTTAGCATTATAATTGCAACGCGTTTCCGTGGTGTTGTATCCATCTCATTGAAGAACTGATTTACAAGCCAAAAACCCCTTCTTTCTATACCTGACGGAAAGGGGATTATGACATGGTAATCCATTAATTATCCAATCAGAGGCCTGGCAAACAAGTAATTAGGGAATGTGGTTGGTCAAGTATATCAGACACACTCCACCCCTATCGTGGCAAACATTGTTCTGAACTTTTCACAAGCTTTAGAATGATTTAAACCACAAAACAATCAAGATCACAGGGTGGTGCAATTAATTTGGACAAGGGTGGACATTCTATCTCACCTGGAACATTTCTGGCGTTATATCAAATGTGCCTACCTTGAGGAAAATGTCAACATGGCAACTCTGTAGGGATCATGGTTGTTTCAAAAGAATGAGCATAGTCAAAGTTGTGAGAACTATGAATCAGACCAAAAATTGATCTTTATTTTGTCCTCATTGTCGACTTTGGTCGTTCATCACTGAAAATGCTGGCAATTTGAAAATGTTGTGGTGAATGGACATTTGCTTTATATTTAATAATTGTAATAACATAATATTGCAAGAGGATAACAAACAATAATAGTGCCAAATATGAATTTGCAGTAAATTCCTTTTGATCAGGAAAAACACATCAAATCAAAACTACAATAAGTGATGAAGCTTGGTATTCTAAGTACAGTGATACCTTGGCTTACGAACTTCATTGGTTCCCAGACAGAGTGTGTAAGGCAAAAAGTGTGTATCCCAAACAATAATTTCCCTTAGAAAACCATTAAAATGAGAATAATCCGTTCCCAGGTCCCCATTAAACATAATTTTCCACTTTCTAATTCTCTAATCCTTAAAACGACACTAAATATACCTTATTTTATGTAGAATAAATATGCTATGGTATTGTAAATAAATAATTAAACTGTACCGCTGCTCTCTTGACCAATCACGTGCGGTTTTAACCGAAGACTGGGGGCAGGGATAGAGGACAAAAAATAGTCGGCTGTCATTTCCTTGTTAGAACGGGCTCATTCGCGAACAACACATCACTCATTGTGGCGCTCCATCTGTATCCCAAAAAAATAGTTTGTATGCCAAGATTAAATTCTCGTGAATTTAACGTTCGTAAGCTGAAAAGTTCATTAGCCAAGGCGTTCGTAAGCCGAGGTATCACTGTACTTGAACTAACCATGTGAGTTAAAAAAATGCAGAATATGATCCTGCTTGTCTGCATTTCTTAAAACAAACCCCCCAAAGAGAACTGATTCAACAGCCTACCAGCATCACCGACGTCATTCTTTCCACTTGTAAAAACTGAATCGTTTGCCAGCAAGAGATACTCAAAGTATGACGACGGGAGCGACTTGAATGCCACCCAGGTGCAAACATCACAGAAAGATCGCAGTGGTCCCAGAAAAGATGAAGGTTTCATGAGGCCAGGATATTGTTTCAATTGGCACCAATACAACTGTCGACATGGAAGAAAAAGCTTTTTGGCAATACACTGTGTGATGACAAAACATATTATTGTGTACAGTATGCAAAAAAATAGAAATAATACACAAGGAGATTTTAAGGAAACAATCTTATCTCAGAGGCAATCCGAAACTCTTTGGCTCAACTGCCAGTGTCCATGAACAACCACCAACATGGTCATCTTCACATGCAAGACAATAAGTGGCTGAAACTTGTGTTTCGGAAAGTAGTACTGAAAACAAACTAAGATCACAACTCGGAAGGCTCAACATCACCGACGTTCTTCAGTTGATTGCTATATCAGAATCAAGAAGTGTACAGAGATCCCTGGACAGTGTCGTCTTTTTCATCTTCCTCCTCTGCATCGGATCTGAAGCGCCTTATGCTGGGGGGGCTGGAGAAGAATTTGAAAAGAAGGGATTTTTGTTAGTGTAAAGCATATACAGGGCTGAATTTAAAAGACAGTTGGAAGAAAAAAACAAACGTATAGTCGGAGGATTCTTAAGTTTCCAAAATCAGTGCGTATCCACGAGACTTCTTAGGGCATGAAATTGATTGCAACTGGGCTGTATCAGCTGTCTTAGAAGACTTTGCGCCTCTCATCAGAGCAAGCTGGAGAGGATGAGGGGCAAAATGTCTTTCAAGACAGCCAGAACAGCCCAGTCTCAATGAAAAGCGGACTATTGATCAAGTGTTTCCAACCACACCGGAGAAACTGAATCTTCCACCATATCGTCTCGGCAGTCAGGTTTCAAACATGCGCTCCAAAGACACCACAAAACCATGCGATGTACTATTAAACCTGGAAACACTAATTTGAAATAAGGCTGTGATTAAGATTACCATATTTTCCGGAGGATTAGGCGCCTCAATGTCTAGTTCCTCATGAATTGTATTCTATTTAGCTGGGTGGATAGCTTTTTGCGTCAAGTGTACAGATGGCTTGTGCGGGTTATTTGAGGAGCCTGATTGATGGGATATTTTAACTTTGCAGTCTACACTCTGCCTTTGAACTATCAATCAAGTTGAAACTAGTCCAAATTTCACTGTGTTTTCTATCCATTTTCTCACACTCTCTCTGTCGTCTGCCTATCTCTTTTTATTTGCAGCTCTGTGTTTCTGTAAGCCCTCCCCCCCGCCCACTGCTGCGTTCTTGACCAATCACGTGCGGCTTCAACCAAAGACTGGGAATAGAGGACAAAAAAAAGCCAGCTGCCATTTCCTTGTTAGGAGAACAGGCTCGTTCGCGAACGACACATCACTCATTATGGCGCTCCGCGTGTATCCCAAAAAATAGTTCGTATGCCAAGATTACATTCTCGTGAATTTAAAGTTTGTAAGCCGAAAGGTTCGTTAGCTAAGGCGTTCGTAAGCCAAGGTATCGCTGTGTATAAGGTGCATAGAATGAATAGATGCTACAACAGTGGCTGCGGTTGCGCTATGCATCCACTAGACTAGATGGAGCTACGCTAAAGGGAATATGATACAGCTTTATTTATATCAAGCTTTCACAACTGCAGCAGCTACGACAAGGCACTTTTGAAATTTAACATACTACACAAACTCAAACATACTCATCCGATAAGAAATCAGAATATTATAATATATTATCATATTTGACAATAAAGCTGACTTTGACTTTGATATAAGGATTATAAGGCGCACTGTCGGCTTTTGTGAAAATTGAATGCGTTTTGTGCGGAAAATATGGCATCACACATCTTTTTATACAAAAAAACGACATTCCAAACTGGAGGTTATATATTTTTTAGTCAGTTAAGCATTCTATTTGTCTCATTTTAGATGTCATGATTAGTTAGGAAAGTGATTTTAGTGCTGGGAGTGTGAAAGGTGTTTTATTTTGTCATTTTACCTCTTTTTGATGGAGTAATTAAATGCTAGGTGAAATGGTTAAGAACGTGCACTCAAATACCAGATTTGTAAAAATTAACTATGCAAACAAAAGTGGCTCAAAACTCAAACTTGGAAGCGCAAAGTCCATTGGTCACACCATGCAATGAATTCTGGTTAATTTTATTAAAATTCGTATTTTTGTAGTTGGCAGGCAAGCACCTACTGCCTGCTTCAATCGCTATCCGGCCGATACAAGTACTTCATCATCAGACTGTCCACGTTCTTCCGCCACATCTTGTCATTCTTTTTGGTAATGGGGCGGCCCTCACTTTGAGCCCCATGCTCCATTTCCTCTGGTTTGAAATCAACCTTCTGCGATGAGGCTCTCTTTACACTGCTCGAGCTGCGGTAGGAAATGGTGGAGGCGCTCGAGCTTGACCCTGAGTCTGATTCAGAATCTGATGATGATGATGATGATGATGACGAAGGCAATTTTTCCCTCTTCCTGGACTTTTTATTGGACTTTTTGGAACTGCTCCTGTAACTATGCTTGTCACTGGAACATTCAGACTCTGAACTATGGCTTCGCTTCTTCTTCCCTTTGCCCTTGCTCTTGGTACGACGACCACTACAGCTGCTGGTACTGCGAGACGGTCTTATGCAGCTCACAGCTGATGCAGAGCGTTGAAGTTTACCATAGGGGTCAGTTCTGATGCTCTTCTGAGCAGTTAATTCATCATCTGCATTATCTTTAGATGTGGTTCTCTCACCATCAGAGTCCTCCAAGCTACTGCGTTTGAATTTAATGGGTTTGAAACTCAACACTTCATTGATGGCTTTTTCCAGGTCTGGGTCGAGGTAGTTACGATAGCTGACAGGTTTGATATCTCTGTTATCAGTGAGATTTTGACCTTCAGCTGATCGGGCTTGTGGCGGTGGCATGGAAATACTACGTCCAGCGGAAGAATGGCAGTAAGATGACCTCTCAGTGAAGGCCACGCTTCTGCTATCATCCAAATCAAGATCAAAATCACTCATACGGGAGCTACGTGCTAGTGACTGATGGGAATCAGCTTTACTACCAGGACTGAGACTACCAGACGGTTTGCTGAAACAAGGGCTGCTGGGTTCACTATAATATTGTGATTTTAAGCGTGATGTGCTTTGATGATGTCCCAGTTGGTTTGAGAAACTTAAGCTCTGGGTAGACTTGGTATCATCGTCCCCTGGGCTTAACCCAAGGCAAGTCGATGCCCGCCTTGGGGGAATGAATGAAACAGTGGATTCTTTGTCGATGTCACCCCAACAGCTGCCCAGGCCTTTCCTGGTCTGGATGCTGGTATCGGAGTAAGCCTGGGAGATAACTAATCCTCTGTCGGCCATGCCATCCGCGGCCAATGATTTTTTCTTGGAGCTATTTGAGTATGTATCATCTTGAAGATTGGTGCTTTTGGATATCGACTTTTGGAAAGACAGACCATCCTCCAACTCAGTATTTGCGTTGAGGACACTGAAGAGCTGGTCCCCTTTAGAACCAAGGTTGGAACGCTTCCTGTAGCTGAGTGAACTCATCACGGATGATGGCCAGCTTGTCTCGACATGTTTGAACTCTTTATTTGCCTCTTTCCGGTCCTTATCATATGACCAATCTTTGGCTTCTTTGGCATATAAGCTAACAGAAAATCTGGAGAAACCAAAGTGTCAAAAAGAAAGAAGAAAAAGAAATGAGTGTGTATATACTGTATATGTACACACACACACACACACACACACACACACACACACACACACACACACACGCACACGCACACGCACACGCACTTATATATTGAAGGAAATAAATACATTTACTTAGCCATATTAAACATTGCTCAAGAGATGATTTCTTTGTGTGGGTCAAATTTGAATATACATGTAGTACATCGATGAAAAGGTTTCTTCAGCCGTCATCTGTACTTCTTTGAAGGTGTCGGACGTTTCGCTTCTTATCCAAGAAACTTTGTCAGCAAACTAAAGTCTTACTGGTAGTTTAGGCCCTATATAAATATCCCTACTGTCCAGACATGGCGGTGCCGGACTCTGCTATGATAGGAGGAGAGCACTCACAAACTGTGGGTACCCTCAGTGGTCACAAATGTCAGAAAGAAAGAATAGGTAATGAAACCAAAAAATTCTGAAGATACAAAAAGGAGAGGAGTAGAAGTACCTTACTTTGCAGGAGTTTCTGAAAGACTACAAAGAGCCCTTTGCCAACACAAAATTCCGACTTATTTCAAACAGATAAACACTTTAAGGCAAAAAATAGTGCATCCAAAAGATCGGCTGCCAAATGAAAAACAAAGTAATGTAGTTTATTCAATACATTGTAAGAATGAAAATTGTAAAGAGCAGTACATTGGGGAGACTAAACAAATTAAAAAAAAAAGAATTTATCGACATCGCAGGGATAATACTAGTGGACCTCAATCGGCAGTACACATGCAGCTAAAAGCTAGCAACCACGGCAATGAGGTTAAAATCTTAGCGAAAGAACATAGATGGTTTGAAAGGGGAATAAAAGAAGCCATTTTCATAAAACAACTAAATCCTTCATTAAATCGATATGGTGGGGTGAGGTTCAATTTGAATCGTTCATACAATAGCCTGCTTAGGCAACATAGAATTAGTAATACTGATGAGGCGATACCGGTGGATCAATCAGGCCAGTCGTTAGTCAGAAGAAAAGGAACAATCAGTGGAGCTGCAGGGAGTAGTCCTCTGCTCCCCCCCAACCTGAGAGCAGGTACCTATCATAGCAGAGTCTGGCACCGCCATGTCTGGACAGTAGGGATATATATATATAGGGCCTAAACTACCAGTAAGACTTTAGTTTGCTGACAAAGAAGCGAAACGTGCGACACCTTCAAAGAAGTACAGATGACGGCTGAAGAAACCTTTTCATCGATGGACCACTCCTGTACGACTGAGAGTTTACACAGACATACATGTAGTACACCTTTAAATCTGGGCTCCTAAGTCTAAATCATTGTCTTTTTGTCTCTTTTACTGATTTGAGGGCACATGTGTCACAGAGCTGAGACTCAGAATTCTGTATTAGATCAAATTGTTAGGAATAAATTATCTGCCAGTAATTTGCCGGCTTTTTTGCTAATCCCTCTCACAACGATCAATCAATTGTTACAGCTTGACCCTGAGTCTGATTCAGAATCTGATGATGATGATGATGATGATGATGATGATGACGAAGGCAATTTTTCCCTCTTCCTGGAACATCAATTGTTAGATTACAACGTTGCACAATAAATAATATTTAATTCCGGTCATAATTGTTAAAATTTAAAAGGTAACTGTTCATGCTAATATTAGCTAGTAAAAAAAAAATCCTCGTCTCACCCCCCACGGGTGGTGTCTGTCCCCCATTTTTAGCTCGGGTCCTCTACCAGAGGCCAGGAAGCTTGAGGGTTCTGCGCAGTATCCGTGCTGTTCCTAGCAATGCGCTTTTCTGGACCGAGATATCTGATGTTGTTCCCGGGATCTGTTGCAACCACTCGTCGAGTTTGGGGGTCACTGCCCCAAGTGCTCCGACCACCACAGGCACGACTGTCACCTTTACCTTCCAGGCTCTCTCCAGCTCCTCTCTGAGCCCTTGGTATTTCTCGATTTTCTCATGTTCCTTCTTTCTGATGTTCCCATCACTCGGGACCGCTACATCCACGACAACGGCTTTCCTTTGCCCTTTATCTACGACCACGATATCTGGTTGGTTCGCCATTGCCATCTTGTCAGTCTGTATCTGGAAGTCACGCAGGATCTTTGCTCGGTCATTCTCTACTACCTTGGGAGGTGTTTCCAATTTTGACCTTGGGGTTTCCAGTCCATACTGCGCACAGATGTTTCGGTAGACTATGCCAGCCACCTGGTGATGGCGCTCTATTCAGGCTTTCCCTGCCAGCATCTTACACCCTACAAGGTTATGTGTTGGATTGTCTCAGGTGCCTCTTTGCACAACCAACACCTTGGGTCTTGCCTGGTGTGGTATGTCCTCTATGGCTCTGGTGTTCAGGGCCTGCTCTTGAGCAGTCAGGATGAATGCCTCTATGCTGTCCTTTAGCCACTGAGAGGACTTCGTGAGATCAGCCACTTCAGTTATGGTTCAGTGGTACATCCCGTGTAGGGCTTTTCCCCCCATGATTGTCCCTCTTCCAGCACCTCATCCCCTGTTCCCATTGACTGAGACATTCTCTGAGTACATCACCCGTTGGAGCCTTCTCTTTGATTTATTCATTGAGCTTGCATGTTTCATCCTGGGCAGTGGCTCTGACACTCACTAGTCCGCGGCCTCTTTCCTTACGGCTTGTGTACAGTCTCAGGGTGCTGGACTTGGGATGGAACCCTACATGCATGGTGAGGAGTTTTCGGGTTTTAACATCCGTGTTCTGAATCTCTTCCTTTGGCCACCTTATTATTCCTGCAGGGTGTTATGATCTGTTTGGCGCTGACGCCCACCTGCACAGGCGCTGGTCGTCCCGATCAGTGGCGGACTGCCACGTTCGGATTGCGACCAATGGGTAGCGCTGTCAGCCCAGCCTGCTGCCTCGCAGGTGCTGGTCTTTTCCAGTCAGTGACCGTTAAAAGGATTCCCGGCACGACCATCCGGTGTCGGGTCATTGTATGCTTTGTATGCAATTGTATGCATTGCGCATTGTCTATGCATTGTATGCTGTGCATGTGTTTGTTACACCTTGGCGGACTTTTAATCTTGGTTTTCTTTTGATCCTTTGTATTTTTTCTGTTGAAATTATTTTAACGTTTTAGATTTTGTTCCTGTTGACCTTATTTTAATACAGTTTTTTTACAGGATTTTTTTACCTTTGTGGTCCATGGAATGTGGTCCATAAAAACTTTGGGGAGCTCTTCTGTCTGAGGGGTGCTCACACGTTCAAATCTCTTTGCTATGGATGACTCGGCTACGGGGTGTTCTTTTCTCTTAAAATATCTATCCAATGACACTTGCTCTCACTCCCATAGCCACATCACTAGATTTCACAGCCTCCTTATTCCTTAATATCGTACTGATCGTAGATTTCGCCATGCTGTATTCCCTACCAGGGGTGCTCAATACGTCGATCGTGATCGACCAATCGATCTCCAAGGTACTATTGGTAGATCGCAAGACAAGGTGATGTGACATTGTCAGGAACTGACGCTTAACAAATCGAGTGGAGTTCTTTTGAAAAAAACTCGACGTCAGCCAATCAGCCATCCCTTTATTTGATTGATACACCGGAGAACCAATCAAATGACATCTCATTGAGAGACTCACTGTGAGCTCAAACAACGCCCCTTCGTTGCAAAGTGAACAAGGACGGCGTTAGTTACATCCTAATTTTTCGCTCGGTTTTTCCCCTTAAACGTAAGATAGAGTATAAAAAAGTGGAAGAGCTGGACCAAGTAAGAAGAAAAAACATATCACTTTCATACGAAATGAGAGGATGACTTTTTTTCACGATGACATTTTCAAGTGGGGTTGTTTTGTCTGCCAGTTATCAGAGTGAACTCAGGTAATGGCAAATAATTGACATAATTATGTTGTGCAACATATGCGGATATACATCAACATAAATTGCAATAATCTTCACTGTATTTCTCAATAAATATATCATTTTGACTTGGTCTTTTCAAAAGTAGCTCCCTTGCTGAAAAAAAGTGTGAGCACCCCTGCCCTAGCCAGATCAGAAACTCGCACACCTCCTTCATATTTTGCTACTACAGTAAAGTCTCGTTATATCGATATTCAAGGGAGTCCGAAAAAATATCGATATAACCGGGACTATCGATATATCCGACCCTGTTTGCATGTAATTTTCTCCGTGCGTGCATAGAAATAGTATTGATATAACCGGGACTATCGATATATCCGATATCGATATAACGAGACTTTACTGTATTTCTTTCTTAAATGCAATAGTTGTACGCACTACTTTTCTGTTTTCACCTGTAGCAGCACTTACTTTCTTTGGAGGCATGATTAGGGGCTAAAACTCTTCGTACACCTATATTAAACGTGAGAGCAATATGCAGCACATCCGCGAGCGACAACAGTTGGTCACGAAGTGAGCGATACACCCGTACGCCACTCAGCATCCCACCCTCGCGTCCGCACTCAGGCTTCGTACCGGCGTTCGAAATCCGATTTTTGTTCGAATTATGGAGCAAGAATTTCTCAAATATTTTGTTCGGACGCTGATTTGTTCGAACTGTGAATTGTTCAAAAACCAAGGTTCCACTGTGTGTGTGTATATACATATATACAGTAAAGTCTCGTTATATCGATATTCTCGGGAGTCGGAAAAAATATCGATATAACCGGACTATCGATATATCCGATCCTGCGGCATGTAAATTTTCTCCTTGCGTTCATAGAAATAGTATCGTAATAAGCAGTACTATCGATATAATCGATATAACCGATATATATATATATATATATATATATATATATATACAGTAAAGTCTTGTTATATCGATATTCTCGGGAGTCCAAAAAATATCGATATAACCGGGACTATCGATATATCCGACCCTGCGCGCATGTAATTTTCTCCTTGCGTTCATAGAAATAGTATCGTAATAAGCGGTACTATCGATATAACCGATATCGATATAACAAGACTTTACTGTATATATATATATATATATATATATATATATATATATATATATATATAGAGAGAGAGAGAGAGAGAGAGAGAGAGAGAGAGAGAGAGAGAGAGGGAAAGGGGGAGAAAGACGGGGAGACTGAGGGAAAGACATTGATAGATAGATCAATATAGATAGATATAGCGAGATTTAGATATATGCACATGCACACACATTCACTTTCTCACTTTGATACATAAAAATAACAATGCTGATAGCATGGTAAATTCATGTTCAAAAAGAGAACTTGCATGTTCTGTTTCACTTTGCTTATTGTTGGGGTAATTCGCTATACGAACATCTTTAAACATCACTTTCTACTCTTTGTTTACGTTTTGGACTTCCTGATATGACATATCCTGCCTTCCTTTACATGTTGTCGCATCTACATTACGTCACATCCTATCGCGTCACGCCCTATAAATGCTCTCCCATTCCATCTCTCTCTCTCTCTTCAAGCTTCTCTCTCTGCTGTTATCAAGATTAAACTAACTTATTCTGTCCCACACCTGGCTTCCTGCTGATTTAACCATCATCTGCCATCAACGCCCGTAGAAGCAATGAACCAGGGACGAACGATCAAAATGAACCCATTACTTATGCTAGAATATTACTTGAATTACCTTGTTCTGATTTTGAGGTCTTTACATTTTGGAAGCAGTACATTTAAGTGAGTCAATGAAATGAGATTCCATTGTGTTTTTTTTAAATTAGTGTACATTTCTTTACAGAAAAGCAACTGTTGCCAAAAATTAAATGTTCTCTTTGTTTCCAATCATTGTGTCCCAAATGTGTCTTACTGACGAATAAAAAGTTTAACCCCCAAATAAAGAAATATGTCAGGAATTGGAATGGACGATTAAGAAAGAGATATCGCTCGGACAGTCAAGTCGCATGTTTACTTCTCTACTGACCTTGAGCTCTTCAGGCTGTCATCATCCAATAAATTCTTGCCAGATCCTTTACTTTTGGATAACCAAGATTTCACCCCATCGACACGACCCTCCACCTCGGAGTCAGTGTCTGAATCCCCTTGACTAGTGGGGAATCAGACACAGAAAACCAGTTAGAACAGCGAAAGGGGGAGGACTGTTGCAAAGTGGATTAGAGAATCAGCTCAAAGAAATTGTTAAAGTTTAGCAGAACAGCACACGTGTCAAACTCAATGCCTGGGGGGCCAGATCTCTGGCTGGCCACATCATTTTATGTGGCCTGCCAAAACAAATCAAACATATCACCTTCCATGATTGATGCTTGCTAAAATGCCAATGAAATTGTTATTTGTAATAAATAACATATACAGTATTGTAAACATTTTCTTGTGATCAAACCCTTCAGCCCAGTCAGTTCAACAAGCATTGAAGAAACCATCATTCTTGAATTCTTCTTATGGTTTAACAGTTATAATGGCCATTCAATGGAAGTGGTGATTTTGATGTGGCCCGCAACAAGAATGAGTTTGACACCCCAGCAGTCGAGTCAAAAGAGGCTGATATCAATGAAGCCCTTGCAGGAGCACTCGTTATACAGTGAGACCTCAACTTACGAACTTAATTGGTTCCCAAACAGAGTGTGTAAGGTGAAAAGTGTGTATCTCAAAAAAAATTCCCATAGGAAACCAATAAAATGGGAATAATCCGTTCCCGGGTTTCTATAAAATATACTTTTCAACTAAATAAGCCTTAAAACTACACACAACATACCTTCTTCTATGTATAATAAATGTGCTATTGTATTGTAATGAAAGAAATACAATGCATTGTATCATAAAGTCACTTTAATTAAGTTTATGGCTTGATGGAATGGCGTTGGAGGTCGAAGGTCAAAGGGAATTGCTGTTTGGAAAGAGGCGCATTACATGAGGACTGTAATTAAAGAAATCAACTGTGCTGTAAAATAAAGTTTTATTTACCTTTTTGATGGTTGTTGATGGCTGATGGAAGGAGACTCACCTTCCATAAGGACTGTTGGTAACTTAACCTCTGGTGCTGTTCGGTCGTGTGCTTCCGCTGAAGATCACTCCGCCAGCCGTGGTGGGTGTGTATTATGAAAATAGTGCTTATTATAAGGTTTAATTTTCAGAAATTTGACGTTTGTAAGACGAAACGTTTGTAAGATAAGGTGTTTGTAAGTTGAGGTCTCACTGTACTCGGCAGGTTGCCGATGTCAATGGAGCATTCAAAGCATCGTGTTATTTCTGCAATCAGTTCAAAAGGACCCTTTAAACACAGAAGTCCATGAGTAGCCACAGAGAACACTTCACCGCAGCTTGTCACCTTTAACATTCATAACATAAATGACTCTTTTCTTTGTGGAACACAATAAACTTGGAGGATAAATCTCTGGCTGCATTTGTGATAAAATGGAAGCGGGGTGGACAACTGTGAATAAGACCCGATATATGTTAATAACGACGAGCAGACATCTTGGCTACAAAATAATGCTGCTGCCTACTGATTCAAAGACACTGACTTGGTCCTGTGGAACACAAATAGAAAAGCCTTGTTAAAGACATCACCGGATCACCATTTGTTTTAAAAGACAACTGACACCTCTGGACAAGTTGCGTCCATAATTTGTAAAATCACGTCAAATGTTTTGGGTATTTTAGATGCTATAAAACGTTTTTCTGATGTCAGTTAGGAAACAAAAAAATGGTGTCGCTTGTCCTTGAAATGTTAGTGCTTTTTTGGCCACTTCTTTCTTTCTTTCAGCCTTTCCTGATTCAGGACTGATAATCTCCATAACGTTTTCGCTCATCCACGCTCGCTAAACTCTCCAATGTAAATAAATGTTCATTACAGGTGATTGGCAGACCAAGTAGAGTAACGGATGCAAATGGTGATGTTTTTAAACAGGGCTTTTCTAACTGTGTTCCACAGGACCAAGTCAGTGTTACTCAGAAACTTCCTCCAATCAGGCGGCAGCAGCACGATCTTGTCTTGTAAAACTTGAGACATAGACAGGACTTTACACCCTTTTCAAGCCAAATGAAAACGTGACATCATTGCAACACACTTTGTGGTTTTGCACAAAACAGTACGTTCTACTAATCTGGTGAAATGTGAACAATCTGACCTAAAATAAATGACTACACGTGTCTGTTACATAGTAATGCAGTTTCATGAATGTGGTGTGGCTGCATAAGTGAATATTTTTAGCAAATCAATGCAAAGACAAATGAAACATTAAAATAAGTGTAAATCTTGTTTTAAAAATAGGTCTCGAGTGAATCACCCTTGACAACACCAGAATGCCAAAAACTGCCAGGGTGGTCCAATGGCTGAGAGCCAAAGCTGTACATTGTGTGTAGGTAGATTTGCTTTGTGAACAAGAAAGCTTTTGGAAATATAAAGTACTGTATTACAAGGTTCTATCTACATCATTAACCCTTTGATGCACCCTGTAACCTGATAACACGTTAGTGGCCATCGACCCTAAAAAAGTTAAGGAAGCTCGGGTCATTGATGAGAAACTCACCCTCAGTGAGTCATTAGTCAACAAAATATAAAAAAAGGTGAGGCCAAGATTGCGAACCTTTGCACTTCAGTCAAAAGAAATTATGGTTCACCCTGACAATTTAGAGCACAACAGCGTCACAAAACCTTCTGCATCATTCGTCACTTCTTACATGCCAAGTAATTAAGCAACAATATGCAGAATCTGAGAAGGGAAGTGTGCTTCATGCTGGGGATACGACACATGGTCAGTGACATTCATGCATCTCAGCATGTGAGGGCATGCATTGAGCAGTTGGGATGTAACGTTATCCAAATGTCACAAGACCAAATTTTCACGATATCAACCCTAATTATGATATAAACCCACACGTGATGTTGTATAATAACCCCTCACGTTTTGCTTTTTCTTTTCTGATACTTTGTCACCATGTCTTGTAAACTGGTTGTAATGATGGGCAGACAAACAGAAGAGAACACATATAAAAAAATAAACAAATAAAAACAGAAAAATGACAAGGTTAAAAGGAAAATGTACACTGTGAATGCTTGCTTGAAGTTCATTGGCAGGTGCTACGGTGGCCTTTTTCTTCTCCTTAACGACAAACTACCTTAAAGGACAACCAACGCCTCCGGACAAATTGTGTCCATAATTTGTAAAATCACTTCAAATGACTTCTACTGAGCGTATTTTACAAAGATTCCACCACATATAGCTATATTTTACGTTTTAAGACTCGCGCTGAATATTCAGGAAGTCTTGTTTTCGAGTTGATGATGATGCCTGACGTGACGTCACGTCTGGAACGCCCCTGCACGAGAAAGCGACACACAATGCATTTTGGGTACTTTGTTTGGTCTGAAAACTTCGTGTTGATGGCGAAATTAGAAGGAAAACGCATAAATAACACCATTGTGAATTGTTGTGTGTTGCACTAAGACTACTACTATTTGATACTTGCTGACATAAATTCCCAGGAGACAAATGAGACCATTTCCAACAGAGCTCGGGCGCCATCTTGTGCATTTTCTGGGACGCTACATTGCTGTCATTGACGGCCCGAATTGATATGGGAAGACTCCTTTAATCGATTGCAAACATTTATGCTTTCCTCTTCAGGACTATTTGAATCATATTCATAACTGGATGAGTAACAAGAAAGCATCTTCTCCGAATTTGAACTCTGTGAGCCCATTGTTTCGTTTCTTGAGCAAGGCAAGACGACCTGGCGTGACGTCACGAACTGGGGGCGGGGCTTTCTGAAAATCCCCAGTTTCGAGCTGATTTGTGGCATTTTTATTGCCGTTTTGCATTTGACTAAAAATATCAGCCTGCGTGTTTTGGGTATTTTAGATGCTATAAAACGTTTTTCTCATGTCAGTTAGGAAACAAAAAAAATGGTGTTGGTTGTCCTTTAAGTGTACCTTTCACGGATATGGACTCAGCATGGCACCTTATCTGTGTCTTGTATATGAGTGGGGGGAAAGCTTTTTTGAAGTGACGAATAGAGTATTTTCACTCTGTCAGTGGGCATAGAAGTGCAATTTTCTTCCATACGCATATTAACTACCATTGCAAATCCGTCTAAGATTTTCTCTGAACAATAAGATCCCGCTCATACCAAAGTACAGGGATGCATCTGGGAAATTAAAAAATGGGGGCCAGTGCTGGCGCAGTGGAGTTACAAAGTTGCACCAGTAGTTGTCAAAATGCGTAAATGGCGCAAGGGCACGGCCCAGATGCATCCCTGAAAGTAGCGGTATGGCCTTTTACTAATTGGTGTCTGAGCAATATCATGATCAAGTAAACAGGGTTAATGACTGATTGATTGGAAATACTTCTGTCATTTAAAATCTGTGACCACCCAACCTCCTTTCGATTTGCATTTTGTTTGCATACGACCATGTTTACCATGAAGCGCTTCAGTGTCAATTTGTACCTATTGATAAGGTCTTCATTGTCATCGCTCTCCATCTCATCCTCAATGGCAGCCTGGAGGTCACCTATCCTTTTGAAGGCTAGCTTGAGGTCTGCTTGCAGGCTTTGATTCGCGGCCTCCAAGCTCTCAATGTCCATTTCCTATTCGTGAATCAAACACAAAATACATTTTTCCAAAGTAGTCGGAATTTTTAAACGCCATCAAAAGTCTCATCATTTGGTCATTGATTTAGATTATCATCTTATTTTCACTACTAGAGTGATTCTGAGCCTGAAACCTTTCAGAGACAACAGTTAGAACAGCTTAGACCACAAACAAATATTTCGTAAAAAGAGTATATATATATATATATATATATATATATATATATATATATATATATATATATATATATATATATATATATATATTCTTATATCGATATTCTCGGGAGTCGGAAAAAATATCGATATCGATATAACGAAACTTTACTGTGTATATATATATATATATATAGTACAGTGATACCTTGGCTTACAAACTTAATTAGTTCCCGGACAGAGTGTGTAAGGCGAAAAGTGTGTATCCCAAAAATTAATTTCCCATACGAAACAATTAAAATGAGAATAATCCGTTCCCAGGTACTAATAAAACATAATTTTCTACTTTCTAATTTTGTAAGCCTTAAAACTACACAAAGTATACCTTATTTTATGTATAATAAATGTGCTATGGCATTATAATTAAAGAAATAAACAGTACTATATAATAAAGTCGTTTTATTTAACTTTGTTATGGTTGTTGATGGCTTGATGGAATGGAGTGGCCGGTTTCATCAGCATTAAACACTTGATGAGGAACGTAGCCTTCTTCTTTCACCATCTTGAGGAATGATCCCTTGTAGGTGCTTTCTTTGTCATAATTTTATCTAGTTCCTCATCAATTGTATTCTGTTTAGCTGGGTTGAGAGCTTTTTGCATCAAGTGTACAAATGGCTTGTGCGGGTTGTTTGTGGAGCGTGATTGATGGGATATTTTAACCTTGCAGTCTACACTCTGCCTTTGAACTATCAAAGTTGAAACTCTCTCACTGTCGGCTGCCTGTCTCTTTAATGTTTAAACCACACCCGCTCACTGCTGCGTTCTTGACCAATCATGTGGCTTTAACCGAAGACTGGGGGCGGGGAATAGAGGACAAAAACAGTCGGCTGCCATTTTGTTGTTAGAAGAACGGGCTTGTTCGCGAACGACACATCACTCATTGAGGCAGCTCCGTGTACGAAAATAGTTTGTATACCATGGTAAAATTCGTATGCCAAGGTAAAATGTTCATAAATGTAACGTTCGTAAACTGAAAAGTTCGTAAGCCAAGGGGTTCGTAAACCGAGGTATCACTGGACATACTTTTTGCCATCCGATAGAAGATCATTCATTTGTTTTTTCCTTCACTATAAGTTGCCGGTATAAATATAGAGGTACATTATTTGTTATGAAGGCATCCATTATCTGGACCACTTATTCCTGATCTGGGTTGTTGACGGTGCTGGAGCCTATACCAGCCGTCTTCGGGCACTGGCTGAATATTTTTTTTTACTTTCACCAATTAAGTGAAATTTGATAATTTCCCATGGCACACAGATTAAATATTTAACGGCACACTTATGCGACTGGAAAGACTAGTTGGGAATCATTGATCTTTAGCATCCTTACCAGCTCATGTTTTTTGCGGCTGGCCTCTCCTTCCTTTTTGCCGAGTTCGCCCATCTCTTCTTTCATGTCGCGAATCTGTCTCAGCAATCGTTTACTCTGTTCTTTCTCCCGGATCTCACTACTGCTGCGTTGGTCACGGTCCTCAGTAAGTTTTTCCAAATTTTCCTTGAGACGTGCCACGAGGCTCTAAAAAAGGAAATGAGATAAGACTGCCGTAATAATGATGCGTACGTTCAGTATGTACCGTAACGCAAGGGACACACAAACAGCAAGTTACAATTTAGATTTTACACAGACTATTTCTCAAGAGTTGAATACAAGTACAGGTAACATCCGATTTTCGACCGGTGCGAGTTATGACCACGACCGCCAGACCCCTTTTTTTTTTTTATTCTACGGCTGGGACCGCTACGGTGAGATCTGCAGCGTGTTTGCAATGCATTTGGTAGAATAAAGACTCAAGATGGTCCTTCTTGTTTAGATTGAACAAGTAACCGCTTCTCTCAGCATTGTGTAAGAACTTTTTTTAATCGCTGTCAAAGGACCATATGTAGCGTTGTGGCTGTGTTGCCAGATCCGCTCAATATTCAGCATGCCTCATTTATCTTAACAGAGAATATTACAAAATGAGGATACAAAATAACTGTTTCTTCACAAACGCGTACGACAAATTTGGTGGGCGCAGGGGATCGGCGCGACGAGAACGCCGCCACTGCCTCTTTGAGACTTTTTTCCGCCTAAGTCGGAGCGTGTGTGTTGGGCAACCTATTGTGGCTTCTCCGTTAGCAGGGAGAGCGATTTTTCAACAGCCTGTATGCGTGGGAAGCCGTGCATATTTGGGTCAGCAGAACGACACAGTAATAAAAATCGGTAATACGAAATATAAAATGAGAAAACTGACACTAAAAGTTTTAAGATTTATAATTGAACTATAAGCAGTTTGGTATATAATAGTATTCAATAGAAAACGTTCTTTAAAAACAACAGATTGATATCGTGTACTATTCTGTGGTATAAACCTCGCGTCGGCCATTTTGAATGCTTTTCGATTTACGACCGTTTGACTTACGACCGTTTTGTCGGAACGGAACCCGGCCGTAACTCGGATGTGACCTATATAGTGTAGTGTCTTTTTGGAAAGGATTAATTCAATTTTGCTTCCATATGGTGACAACCAGAAACATCAGTCCCAGTCTTGGTTTTTGATGGTGAGAGGCAGGGCTGCATAATAATGGAAACACTGACTGAGATTGAAATGACTATTCAATCGACTTCAAACCTTTGTATTTATTCAACCTAAAAAAAGTAAAAAACCCAAAACTACCACCATTGTCAATCCATCAATTTTACACTGACTTTAACATTACCAAAGGCAATGTTGTTGAAACGAAACATTTATTGTAGTATGAGTGTAAATATTTTTGTTGTGTATTTAGTTTGACAGTTGACTCCAACGAGGGTGTCACCTGAGAAGAAACTTAGGGATAGCAGAACCACATACTTTAGGCTACACCAAGAGTGTCAAACTCATTTTTTTTTACCACGGGTGGGCCAGATTGTAGTTAAGGTTTCCTCTCGGGGCCATTATGAATTTGGGGAAGCTATTAGAATGTTTAAAGCCTCCACATATTACATACAGAGCACATAACAAATTCATGAATAACTAGTTTTCAAATTTGAAGTGCACAATAGAGACTGTTCTTGCGGTTCACATGGGACAATTTGAAATTTTGGTTTGGATTTTAGCAGGCATCGCGGAATTCTCAAGTGCAACTGCCCTGTCGTTCGTTCTCACCTCTAGGCGTTTGACCTGCGTCTTCTCAAACTCCAGTTTAGTTTCAAGTTCCCGGATCTTGGCCTCCTGTCGACTCACAAGTGATTTCTCCACCATGGACTGCTCCTGGAAGTCTAGTTGACTCTGGAGGGCTTGCATCTATGGCAACGTAAACATAAGTTAGATGGGAAAGAAAGGTTTTTCAAACATAACTCTCACATCGCTGGCACCAGGCCGTAAATGTTAAGGCACATTTTGGTCCTCCTATTTTTTTATAAATCAACAATTGGATAATTCTGCATGTGTGGGTGTCATTTTCTATTTCAATAAATTATTACATTATTTAGGAATTGTTCCGTTGGTTTCATTTGAAATAAACATTTTGTTTCTGGAAAGTTTATTATTTTTCATGTGTATGTTTTACAACAGTAGTATTGTTCTTAAATTAAAGCAAAACACATGTTGGGAGTGGAATGGTTTCCTAATCATTAAAATGGTGACGGTTGGTTTGAGATGAGAATGTGTCACAAGAGTGGTCATTACGTCTGTGTAAGCTCTCAGTCGTACAGGAGTGGTCCATCGATGAAAAGGCTTCTTCAGCCGTCATCTGTACAAATTTGAAGGTGTCCGATGTTTTGCTTCTCATCCAAGAAGCTTCGTCAGCTAACTAAAAATTGCTGGTAGTTTTGGCCCTATATATATATCCCTACAGTCCAGAGGTGGCGGTGCCAGATCTCTGCTATGATAGGTCCCTGCTCTCAGGTTGAGGGGAGCAGAAGACTAGACCCTGAGGCGACAGTGATTGTCCTGACTGATTACTTCTATTGTCCTGCCTGATTATGGGGTCTACGACTGGCCTGATTGGCCCATTTGCTCTGGTATCACCTCAGCCGTATAACAGCCTATGTTGCCTAAGAAGTCTGTTGTAAGAACGATCAAAATTAAACCTCACCCCACCATGGCGATTTATTGAAGGGTTTTGCTGTTTTATGAAAATAGCTTCTTTTACTCCCCTTTCAAACTATCTATGTTCTTTTGCTAATATTTTAACCTCATTGTCGTCAAATGAGTGGTTGCTAGCTTTTAGGTGCAAATGTACTGCAGATTGAGGCCCACTAGTATTATCCCTGCGGTATTGATAAAGTACTTTTTGAGATTTGTTTAGTCTCCCCAATGTATCGCTCTTTGTAAATCGGATGTAAATCTGGGACCGGCACAATAAGACACTGGCTTGTGTCCCCTTGTGGCTACAGAATCTGACAAAAAAAGTCCAATGTGCCAAAAGGCAGGTGTGTACGGAAACATTTTGGCATGGTTCTCAAAAGAGCAGGAGTGGTTGTTGTTTGGCACTCATTTTTCAGAGGAATTTCAAGACATTTCGGAAAGCTTTTTTTTGGTAAATGCACACATCATTTTCATATTCCTGAATCAACATTGTTTTCACTTTTTATTTCTGAATTCCAACTATATAATAGCACCTTATTGGAACAATAACATCTAGTGGTTTATAAAAAGACAACATTGATATTTAACACAATTGAGTCGCATGGCCTATTTGAAAATTCTGTAATTAGCTGTCTTACTTCGTATGACAGGTTTCCAGAGCAGCTGTGGTTAAACTTAAATAAAAATCAAGGCAACCATGATATAATTAATACAGGAGTGGTATTCTGTAACATTGGAAATCAACACATCCAGTCTACTTGTATCATGTGTTTGATTTCTGTTGACAATATTTGATTTATTAATTGTGTGAAGCATAGTTTAAGAAGAAATTCATCCACTGATTGTATGTTTTTGATGTCTATGCCTAAATCAGAAAAATACTGCACTTACTGTCTCATGCACCTCCTGCTTCTCTTTGAGAGCGTCCTCCAACAGTGCTTGTAAGTCACTGATTTGAGCCATGTTCTGGGAAGACTGCAACCACAAATACAGAGTACAGATGTGAAAGGGTTAACTAAACCACATAAGAAATTACAACATGATGATCCTCCTCCTACTAGTACTACTACAACTACTACTACAACTACGACTACTACTACTAGTGGAGAAAACATTGTCAAATTATTTCCATGTGACCTGTGTGAAACATGTGCCTCATGGTGCCGATTTGAGAAACATTCTACTCTATTTGGAGACTTGCTGACCGAGCCTTGCGGCACGTCTCAAGATTGGGCACGGGAACGCTTCCCAAGAGATGTGTGCATGCCAACTAGCTGATCACATGGTCCTATAGTGCTCGTCAAAGATGGGAATACATTTTTTTGAACAGGCTGCACAACGTTGTGTAATCTCCAACTTTTAAATTGTAGTTTATTTGAACAATTTTAAAAACCTAATGTTATTTATTTACATTTTAATGTTTTAAACGTTTCTCTTTATGTTTTGTTTGTTGAGACATTTTTAGCTTCTTTTGTTTGCTTGTCGATCGAGTCTCTCTCACTTGTGTGAATCACACTGTGTGTGTCTGAAATATGATATGTAAGTCAAGCTACCTTGCCTATTAGCTAACCTATCGATCAATCGGTATAAGTAAAAAGAAGGAAGGGAGACCTGAGCCACAGCAGCCTTGTGCTTCTTCATAAGCTCATTCAAATCTTCCTGGTCTTCCTCCATTCTTGACTGCAAGTCATTCTTCTCCCTTTGAAGACGACTCAGTTGTTCCTCCAGCTGTAGTGCAACAACAAATGGCAAAACAGTAAGCTTATCATAAGTATGTCAGACAACAGAGAAAGGCTAATCAAAGAACTAACATTCATCAGAGGCATTTAGATGCGTCATCAGCAGTACTGACGGAAGGTCCATAGGTCCACCAATGAAGGACTCCCATTTTGGCTGACTACTGGTATACGACCATTTAGACAAACTGTGTTAGGAAACGTTTTTTTTTCTTAATTAACGCAACAATTTAGCAAATTATTTCTCCCATTGATGAAACACCATTACAAGTGCTGTACTTTAAATGTGTTGTGTTACACTTAATCGATTACAATATTTTGTGCACTATAAAGCGCTTCAGATTATAAGGCACACCTTTGATGAATGACCTTTTGTATACGTGTATATACAATAGGGCACACTGCATTATAGGGCACCTAAGATAGAAGCAGCAATAGTGGTTAGGTTTGTGCTGTGCAACGGCTACATCACAGGTGTCAAACTCCGTTCCTCAATGGCCGCCGTCCTGCAAATCTCCTTGTTGCAACGCACCTGATTCAAAGGAACAGGCTCAATGTCAGACCTCCGCAGATCTTGCTGATGATCTGATCATTTGAATCGGGTGTGATGCAACAGGGAGACTTGAAAAACATGCAGGACAATCGTCCTCGAGGACCGGAGTTTGACACCCCTGCCGCTAAAGAGAATACAATACAATCCAAATACAACACAGCTTTGTCATAGAGCCTTCACAACTGCTGCATCTGTAACACAGCTCTGAGGACTGGCCACAAACACGGATATGAAATTGAATTACAAAACAAATGAATGAAAAAAAGTTCTAAAGACAATTGAAAAGGCACACAAACACTGTTGGCTAACATTGACAAAGGGCTAAATATCTTTCAAAATCTTGCTTGTCAGTAGTTAGAAATTTGCTTTTGATATTATCTTTATTTCAAAATGTCCGCACTGAGCTCAGAAAGTAGTTGACTGTGTATTACGAATGCATGTGCATATAGCTTCTGGTAAGCAGCAGATCCTGCAGACGGACAGTTCCATGTTCAATTCCCTTGACAGTCAAAGCTTGCCTCAAGGCACAGTTTGACATCATACACAATGTCAAAACTTAAAGATGGTAAGTTGATGTTTTATTCCTGGATGTTCAAAACGTCTTGAACTTCAATGAAAAGAAGACAGAAGTGACACTGTTTGGTCCCAGCGGCCCATTTACATCTCATCCTGTAGACTTGATCCCCCTTTTTCCTTATCTCAAGTCAAGTCTCAAACTTGGGTTGTAAGCTGGACAGTGATTTTAAACTTGACCGATAAATTGCTGTTGTTGTTAAAATCCAGCTTCTTTCATCATAGGCAGCTGGCTAAAATAAAACCTCTCCATTCTCATAAGCACCTCGAAGCAGTAATTCTTGCCTTTGTCACTTGTCTCTTGGCTATATTGTATTGCGCTTTACTTTGGAGTCAGCCAATCCTCCATGTAGCGTCTCCAGCTGGTCCAGAATGCTGCTGCTCGCCTCTTGACTGGTACCCGTAAGAGGGAGCATATAACTCCCCCTCTGACATCCCTTCAGTGGTTTCCTATAAGAGGTAAGATTGGGCCCAAAATATCCAGCCCGACGCGACCCGAGCCCGACCGATTAACGTGATTTGCAGACCCGAGCCCGAAGCAAACTCGAAATTGCACGGCATTTGTGAGGACTCAGAGGATTTATAATAACAAATGAAAGCCTTTGTAATCAAATCTAAGTTAAACAAGACTGTATAAACATTGGCATCTTTGATATTTCTGTGGAGGTTACATTAAGCAACTATTTCTATTTTTTTTAAGAGTTGACAGAGAATTTAAGGTCGTCCGTCTGTCATTTTCATGGACGGGTTGTGCCATAAACCACATCAGCAACAGTACACCTTAAAGGACAACCGACGCCTCCGGACAAGTCGCGTCCATCATTTGTAAAATCACTTCAAATGACTTCTACTGAGCGTATTTTACAAAGATTCCACCGCATATAGCTATATTTTACATTTTAAGACTCGCGCTGAATCTTCAGGAAGTCTTGTTTTCGAGTTGATGACGATCCCCTACGTGACGTCACATTTGAGGAACAACAAAGCATCTTCTCTGAATCTGAACTCCATGAGCCCGGTGTTTTGTTTCTTGAGCAAGGCAAGACGACTTGGCGTGACATCACAAAGTGGGGGTGGGACTTTCTGAAAATCCCCAGTTTCGAGCTGATTTGGAGCAGAGAAAGCGACACACAATGCATTTTGTGGTACTTTGTTTGGTCTGAAAGTACTCTTTGCCATTCGACTCAGCATGATTCCGACTTGATCTTGGTTTCACTCCCTGGTATTTTCTACTACCTTTGTGACTGCTTTATTTCCGGTATATGATAGTTGTCCATGGTAAGCGCTTTGTTACAGCTCCAACAGTTGTTAAAGTGCTATATAAATCAATATATCTTGCATGAAACATACTTGTGAAATTGGGTATTTCCTATTTTGCATTTGAAATGTGTGCATCTAGTGCTGAGGTAATAGCTAAACGGGTAACTACTTTACAAATAGTTTATATGTGTGTTGACTGAGGGCATCTGTGTGGACTTACTGCATACGATGGACCATCAGGCTACGATTTCAAACGTTTACTAGCTCTAATATCATTTACATTTTTATTCTTAATATTAAAGGACAACCGACTCCTCGCGACAAGTTGCGTCCGTAATTTGTAAAATCATTTCAAATAACTTCTACTGACTGCATTTTACAAAGATTCCACCGCATACAGCTATATTTTACTTTTTAAAAGTCACGCTGAATATTCATGAAGTCTTGTTTTCGAGTTGATGTCGATGCCGGAAGTGACATCACATTCGGTACGCCCCTGACCGAGAAAGCGTCACAGTGCATTTTGGGCACGTTTTTCGTCTGAAAACACCGTGTTGACCGTGAAATTAGAAGGAAAACTACATAAATAACGTGATGGGGGATCCTTGTGTGGCAGCCAATTGCGGTAACATGCATAAAGAAGGTGTAAGTTTATACAAATTCCCAGTGGTCAAACCAGCCATTTCCAATGGATCAGAGCAGTATAGTGCCAGCGGAGGCGAACAAGGAAGCTAACCAGAGTTAGTGATTTGGCGCTTGGATGGCTGAAGTTTGATGCATGTTTACTCATTCAGTCACACTGAATGCTAACTGTGAGCTCACCTGGTGAAAGAGAGCAATCGCTATGTAAGTGGAGCAAACCGATCGGACAAACATCCACTTTCCGCCGTGTCATTTGTTACTCTGTAGCGCTGTCGAGCTCTCTCTCGTCTCAACATCTCTGATGTTCGTGTGCTGCTCAAATTGTGCCACTGTCTCGTTTGTGTGTAAAACCCACCCACCGGAGTCTAGATCTTCTCCTCTGCTTTCATCACTTGCAAACGGCTCGAATTGATACGGAAGGACTTCTTTCATCGATCATAAACCACTTATGCTTTCCTCTTCTGAACTATTTGAATCATATTCATAACTGGATGAGTAACAAGAGAGGATCTTCTCCGAATCTGAACTCGCCGAAGCCATTGTTTAGATTCTGGAGAAAGGCAGAATCTCCCCAGTTTCAAGCTCATTTGTGGCAGTTTTGGGACACTAAGTCATTTTTATTGACGTTTTGCATTTTACTAACAATATCAGCCTGCATGTTTTGGGTATTTTAGATGCTATAAAACTTTGCTATAAAATTGGTGTCGGTTGTCCTTTAGAGGACAACCAACGCCACTTTTTTTGTTTTCTAACTGACATCAGAAAAACACCAATAAAAATGACTTAAAGTGTCCAAAAACTACTTCAAATTGAACCCGGAAGTGGCCAGTTTCAGAAGGTCCCGCCCCTTGTTCGTGGTGTCCCTCCAAGATGTCTTGCCTTGCTCGAGAATCAAAACAACGGCTTCAGATTCGGAGAACATGCTTTCTTGGTACTCATCCCATTATGAATATGATTCAAATAGTTCTGAAGAGGAAAGCATACATGTTTGCAATTGATTAAATAATTTATTCTGTGTCATTTTGAGGCATCTGGACAGAAATGTCTTCTTCTTTTCCTTTCGGCTTTTCCCTTCAGGGGTCGCCACAGCGAATCCTCTTCTCTCACACCAGCTACCTTCATGTCCTCTTTGACCACATCCATAAACCTCCTCTTCGGTCTTCCTCGGACTTCAACTACAACACCCCAACCTGCCACCTTCAGAAGTTCTCTGACGACTCAGCTATTGTCGGCCTCATTACAGAGGGAGACGATAGGGAGTACAGGGGACTGACAAAGGACTTTGTGGACTGGTGCCAGCAGAATCACCTCCAGATCAACACCGGGAAAACCAAGGAGTTGTTTGTGGACTTCTGCAGGAAACAATCCTCACCTGCACCGTTGAACATCCAGGGTTCGGACATTGAGAGGGTGACCTCCTACAAGTACCTGGGTGTTACTCTCACCAATAAACTGGACTGGACTACAAACACGGAGGCCCTAATCAAAAAGGGACACAGTCGCCTCTTCCTACTTAGGAAACTGAGGTCTTTTGGAGTTCAGGGGTCACTCCTAAAGACTTTCTATGACTCTCTGGTGGCCTTAGCCATCCACTATGGAATTGTCTGCTGGTCAGGCAGCATCACCACCCGGGACAGAAAAAGACTGGAACACCCTGTCAAGAGGGCCAGTTCTGTCCTGGGCTGTTCACTGGACTCTCTGGAGGAGGTGGGCAACAGACGGACACTAGCTAAACTAAAAGCTATGATGGACAGCCCCTCCCACCCCCTCCTGGCCACCCTGACAGCACTGGGTAGCTCCTTTAGCCAGAGATTATTACACCCGAGAAGGAGAGGTACCGCCGCTCGTTCCTACCGACTACTGTCAGGCTTTGCAATTCTCAGTGATCACGTGAGGAAAAAAAAATGCACACTTGTATATATGGGCTGATGCAATATTTCAATGTGCCTTTCTTGATACTTGCACTATGTACAGTTTTTTATGAAACGGTTTTGCACATTTACATTTGCACAGTATACAGTTGACAGTTTTATTTTGTTATGCTCAGAATATCTTGTTTTCTATCCTTTCACCCCCCACCCCATCCTCTTTCAATTGCTGCTGTGGACTGCAAATTTCCCCATTGTGGGACGAATAAAGGTTTTCTGATTCTGATTCTGATTCCTCTCGGTCTCCTGCCTGGCAGTTCAAGATTCAGCATCCTTCTCCCGATGTAGTTGGTCTCTCTCCTCTGGACATGTCCAAACCATCTCAGTCTGGCCTCTCTGACTTTCTCTCCAAAGCCTCTAATATGAGTTGTCCCTCTAATGGACTCATTCCTGATGCTATCCAACCTGGTCACTCCGTAAAAAAAACCTCAGCATCTTCAGCTCTGCTACCTCCAGCTCTGCTTCCTGTCTTTTCTTCAGTGGCATCGTCTCCAGTCCAAACATCATGGCTGGTCTGACCACGGTTTTATACACTTTTCCTTTCATCCTAGCTGAAACCCTTCTATCACACATCACACCTGACATTTTTCTCCAGCCGCTCCAGCCTGCCTGGACACGCTTCTTCACCTCTTTTCCACACTCTCCATTGCTCTGGACAGTTGACCCCAAGTACTTAAAATCCTCCACCTTCTTTATCTCTTCTCCCTGTAGCATCACTCTTGCACTTGGATCCCTCTCATTCACACACATATATTCCGTCTTGCTGTGACTTATCTTCATTCCTCTCCTTTCCAGGGCATATCTCCACATCTCTAGTTCCTCCGCCACCTGTTCCCTGTTCTCGCTACAGACATCATGGTCCAAGGAGATTCTTGTCTAACATTGTCTGTCAGCCTGTCCATCACCATAGCAAACAAGAAGTGGCTCAGAGCTGACCCCTGGTGGAGTCCCACCTCCACCTTGAATTCCTCAGTCACACCGACAGCACATCTCACAACTGTCTTACAGTCATGATACATGTCTTGTACCGCTCTGACATACTTTTCTGTCACTCCACACTTCCTCATGCAATACCACAGCTCTTCTCTGGGCACCCTGTCATACGCTTTCACCAGATCTACAAAGACACAATGCAATTCCTTCTGACCTTTTCTGTACTTCTCTATCAGCATTCTTAAAGCAAAAATCTGGACAGAAATGTAGCACCCAGTAAATGCAGAAGATGGCACCCAAGCTCCGTGGAAATGGGCCGATTTGTCTGCTGGGAATTTGTGCCAGCGAATATGAAATAGTTGTCTTGGTGCAACACACAATGATTCACCATTGCGTTATTTAACAATACTGACAGCCTGTTTTGTTTTGGAGATGTCCTCCATTTGAACATGCAGGTCTTCAATCTCCACTTCCATGCATTTACGGGATTTGACTGCAGCTGCACAAGTGAATTCGGATTCCTCCAGCTAGAAAAAAAAAGAGTCCGACGCAGTCAGTTATGTTGGAAACATTGTCTTGCGTCAATGCACGCAAATGTACAGCCGATTACCTGGTTCTTGAGCTGCGCTATCTCTCGTTTGCTGGGTGCATTGTTCTTGATGTGGTCTAACATGATCTGAGCATCAGCCAGTAAAGTCTTGGTCCTCTTCAGGTCTTTCCTCAGACGCTTTTCAGTCTCACTGTCATCACTTCTCACCTAAAGGTGCAAGTCAAAACTGAACTGATACAAATGAAGTTTGAAAGACTGTTTTTTACATGTTACCACAAATTGTAATTAAATAAATAAATGTCTGCAATATATATGTTTTTATTTAACAAATACCAACACAAGTACCATCAAAATATAATTTGTATAACATATAACACATATATATATATATATTTGTTTCTTTAGCTATTTTAACAGAAGTATGTCATATGTGGCGCAGATCATGTAGCAATATGTACTAATGGAGTTACAAAGTTGCCCCAGTGGCTGTCAAAATGCGTAAATGGCGGCCCAGAAGCATCCCTGGGTATATGATACGGAAATACAAGCGTTTCAAAGCAAAATGTTTAGCCGAGCTGCTGTGACGTGTTAAAATTAGACACAAACAGTCGCCTTGCTAATCCAAACATTGCTTTGTTGAAATGTGTAATTTCAGTATGCATTGCTTCAATGGCATTTCCATTTACTCCAGCTACTGGATATTCAATGACACCCCAATAATAATTCATGAACCTCTACCTTGTCCTGGGCTGATAGGAACTTTGACTCCATCTCCCGTTTCTCTTTGAGAACCTTCTGCTTCTCATCATACTCTTCCTCAAGCTGAGCTTCCATTTGTTTTAACTAGACAAACACAAAAACATTCACAGTACACCAACACAGATGGAGTTTTGTGTCAATAGTTCACATTAGAATTCTTCTGCACTGTTAAAAAGTGTCAATAAATAAATTAATTAATTAAACGAAGAATTCTCGCACAAAAAGCACTGTTACATTGTACTTCTATTCTATATATCTACGTGGAATCATCGGCTTTTCCCTTCAAGGGGTCGCCAAAGCCAATCAGTGTCCTCCATCTTCAGAGGTTTGATTTGCATGTTTGTTTTGGCCAAGCTTTAACGTTAGATGCCCTTCCTGACAATACCCTCTGTATTTATCCGGGCTTGGGACCGGCACAAGAAGACTTAAAAGCTTTACAGTGTAAAGCTTCAGCGACTCGTTGAAATAAAATGAAATTGAAGTGTCGCGAGTGGCGGCGCCGCCCCAGCTGTCAACTTGCACGTGACAATGTCAGCGTCAGTAGTCACGTGAAAGCATTTGTGTAAAGTTTACACAACACTGTAAAGCTTTTAGGCGAAGGATGTTTATTGTCATAAAATCTCTGCCAGCACCTCCGGGATTCGAAGTGGATGCAGATGACATCGAGGAGCTTGTTGCTGACCATAATGAGGTCATCAACACAGAGAATTTGATTTGCCTTCAAGAGGACAAGCAGAAGCAGGCCATTCAACAGTTGCTGTGCAGGCTTTTATTGAACAGTTCCATCCAGAAAAGGCTATGAGAATCATCAACATGATGAATGATAATGTGATGCCTCAGTTGCGTAAGACCTTACAAGTCAGAAAGCAACAGGTGTCAATTAAGAGCCATCAACGACCATCACAAATGCAAATAAAGTGACTTTATTATACAGTGCAGTGTATTTCTTTTACAATTTTCTTTTACAAATTTCAAATTTCTTTTACAATACAATAGCACATTTATTATACATAGAATAAGGTAGGTTGTGTGTAGTTTTAAGGCTTATTTAGTTGAAAAGTATATTTTATGGAAACATGGGAACGGATTATTCCCATTTTAATGGTTTCCTATGGGATTTTTTTTGTGATACACACTTTTTGGCTTACACACTCTGTCTGGGAACCAATTACGTTCGTAAGCTGAGGTCTCACTGTATTCAAGCAAACACCGGAAACAAATTCCTTGTGTGTTCTACATACTTGGCAATAAAGATGATTCTGATTCTGATTCTGAAAAACTCTTTAGTTTTCCAAATGACCCATTCAGATCATTTTTTATTGGTTTAATTAATTTAAGACCAAAACTAACAACATTATGTTCAGAGGCATTAAAAATAATAATGCACTGTTTAAAAATGTTTATAATACATCCCTTCACCTTTATTTAGTCACTCGAAATTGAACGACACATTTCATTGAAGCTGGGATGGTGTGTTTAACAAAAGAACATACAGTATATATTGGGACTGAGCAATTTTGAAAAAGAATCTAATTGTTATTATTTGATGATTACAAGTCGTAGTATTTTTTTTAATGATCCACTTTACCTTCTTGCTGCATGATTGTCGGATTTCCTCAACCTCATCATCTTTGCTCTCAATATCTTTGGAATGGGTTTGGCGCAAACGTTCCATCTCCATCTCAAGACGTAATTTAGCCTAGAAAAAAAGATTTGATTAAATGAAATACCGTTTGTCGACAAGCAGCATTGATATTTTTATTTTGTAGTTCAGGCTAATATCAATTGGAAACTGATAGAAGGGATAACAATTCTACACACTGCTGCTAAAATGTGAGGTTTTTGCGATGTAAAAAAGTAGACCAAGATCAATATTTTCAAATCCTTTTACTCTTCTTCCTGGGCCATTGGTCCCCGTCGGGGACCTGCCCCCACTTCTGGGTCCCACACCTGGCCCGACTTTCTTTGGTCCCTTGTGAAGTTCCCCACCAATATCTCGTTACCGCAACCTCCCACAAGTCCCTCTATCTTCTACGATCTCCTCCAGCACCCTCTCATGGGTCTTGCATAATTTGCTTTTGTAATCATTTTTTAACCGCCCCACACAGTCTCCTGTCCCCTTCCTCTTCAGATGCTCTTTCCGTGCATCTCCTTTCATGATTTGTCCTATTGCCCTGTGAGGTAAACACACTTTCACACTTCCCACACTCAAACTTTATTTACTCATTATTCACTCATGCATTGTCAGGCCTGTTCTGCTTCTGCATACTCTCTGTACAACACCCGCCGAGCCATCAAGCTCGCTGGCGATACCACCCACCCCTCCCACAACCTCTGCATCCTGCTGTCATCGGGTAGGAGACTGCGGAGTCAGCAGGCTCAAGGACAGTTTCTGCCATCAGGCAGTCAGGAGACTCAACTCCCTCCCAGCCCAGCCCTGCTCCCCCTGCCTCTTCCCACTGCCACACTCACAAAACTCTAAGTACACGCTACATGCTGTACTATAATCCTGAACTCAATTTTTTTTCTGCAAGACCTCACTTCAACCTTTTTTTGTTTTTGCATAACTACACGACATCACTTTACATATGACATTACCTCACTTTACATACAACGCTAACTCACTTCACATACGACACTACCTCACTTTACATGTATTGTCTGTTGTCAATTGTCTGTCTTTTTTAGCTACATTTTAAGTGCCTTGCATGCTGGGTCTGACAGGACAGTAATTTCATCTGTGCTGTATGTCATGCATATTAGCATATTTGACAATAAAGCTGACTTTGACTCTCACACCTTTCATCTCTGCATTTTCTCATTTGTTCTGTTTAACCTCTCCTGTAGCCTCCTTTTCATCTCTTATCTACTCTTCTTTCCCTTCCGTCCATGGGTTAGATAGGTATCTCTCTCCTCTCCCTTCCATGCTCCTCCTCCATGATGATTTGCCACCTGTGTCCACCACATATCCTTTTGCGGACCCTCCTCACCCAACTTCTCTCTTTTCCCTTCTCCTCTTACAACATTTCCATTACCTGCGGCACTCTTCTCTGGTTACTTTCTTCCGTCCACGTAAACACATACACCCTTGTGGAACTTAATTGCACCGCCCTGTTATTTTGGCATACATAGAATTGATTGTTTACATTTTTTGACAACTCAAATGATTCAAATGTACTTTTAGTAAGAAGTGTGTCCTCCCTTGTTCTTTATCACCTCAGCAATGCGTTTTGGCATGGAATCGACCAGATTTTGACAGTTGTTGAAGATGCAAGGGTCCTCGTACCAGGTCTTAATTACAGCACAAATTAGGGCTTTTTTTGTTGTGCAATCTTTCTCATGCAGACGAATCTTGATTATCGACCATAAATTCTCAATCGGGTTCAAGTCCGGTAAATTGCCAAGCCAATCCGTCACAATAATGTCAAGTCCACTAATTTTAGCAGCCCTGCTCAATCAGGGAGGAAACAAACTTTTTGATGAGATTAAATCTGGTTAGTGTTTCTCTGTTTCCAAATGTAAATTGCATTGTTGGTCATTAGTGTACCTGTTCTAACATCTGGATGGTTCCTGCTTGCTCATCAAGCTCTTCCTCCTGGTCCTTCACCTTTGCCTCCATGTCACGAAACTGCTTTCTCACCTGAAGGATCATAAAAAACTAAAAACAATTAACACTCCAAATAAAAAGTAGATTTTGTCATGCAGATTTTAATGTAGTAATTCAGAGATAGCCTTTAGCTAAAATGTATAAACGATGTGATTTGAGCTAAGACATATACAGGTAATATCCGACTTACGACCGGCTCGACTGACGACCACCCGTAATTACGACCATGACCTTCAGACCCCATTTTAAAAAATTTCATTCTACGCCTGGCACTGCAACGCGCTAGGAGGCTGGCAACACGTACATAATTTTGGCCATCCAGCCAGCATCTCACTCTCGCACAGCAATCGGCAATGTGATGGCACTGGAGGGAGGAGTTTGCGAGTCATTTAGTCTCCGAGTCTCTATTCAACATTTTGAATGTACAGTAAAGTCTCGTTATATCGATATCGGATATATCGATAGTCCCGGTTATATCGATACTATTTCTATGCACGCACTGAGAAAATTACATGCAAACAGGGTCGGATATATCGATAGTCCCGGTTATATCGATATTTTTTCGGACTCCCTTGAATATCGATATAACGAGACTTTACTGTATTTCAACTTATGAGCATTTTGACTTACGACCGTTTGGCCGGAACGGAACTCGGTCATAAGTCGGATGTTACCTGTATTGCAGTTGATTTATTCTTCAAAGTCAGAGAGCAAAAGGACCTTAGCGAGTGATGCTTCATCCTTGGACTCTTGGGAGTTGAGATCTTGCAGCTCAGCTTCCAGCCGGTCCAATTTAAGATTGACTGCACACACATCCAGGTCCTTGTCCTGAAGAACCAAAGAGAGAAGAAAAGAAGCGCAAGCAGGTCAGCACATATAGTACAATACTAAAGAATTGAAGACCCACAAACAAATAATTGTGGTAACCGGATTCATGGTAGGCTGAGGTAGTACGTTCGCTTTATTGTTTGAATGGCAACGCCATCGCTGATACAGTTTGGTTGCAATGTGAAAGCCCAGGAGCTGCATTAAACCAGCTAAAGAGCCGCATGCGACCCGTGAGCCTCGGGTTGGCCAACTCCTTTGTACTGTATCAGATCAAAGAGATGGAAAAACAACACAAACACACAAAAAAACACTTTTGTCTATTTTCTCGTTTTTAACAAACACAAATGCTTTTTCATTCAGTATCCAAGACAGTTTTGCCACATGTTTCAACACTTTCAAATGTTTTTTTTTTTTTTTTCCTGCATCAACAATTCTGGTCAAGCGCTTGGTGAGGGAAATAGGCCCAATACAAACATGCTTCAAAGAATATGTGCAAATGAAGAAAGTGTATATCCTGGACACACAGTACCTCAACCTGTTGTTTTAGACTGAAAACCTCTCCAGTCAGCATATCTTTCTCTCGGGCCAGTTTTTCTCGTAAGATCTTTTCCCTCTGCACCTCATCTTGGGCTGCACTCAGCTCGCTGTCAAACCTGTATATGAATGCAAACAATACACTTTCATAACATGAACAGACGACGAAACAGACCATGTTGCGAGTTAACGAAATTCATCTTGTCTTGTTTTGCAATTGTTTGTTTGTTTTTCATAAGAGACAGATGAGGTCAGGTTGTGTCTGAGAATACATTTTTTTTTGTGCTTGGGTCATTTACGCACTTCCTCTGCTTCTTCTCCAGATCATGGTTGCGGCTCTGTTGGCTTTCCAGGTGAAGTTTGGTGTCCTGAAGTTCAGCCGTGAGTCTCTGCGCTTTTTTCTTTAACTGCTGAATATTTCGTTGTGATTCTTCATTATCCGCCTGTAGGTCACTGATCTAAAAAAAGCCAGAAGAGAAAAACTAAATCCTTTCGGGACAGTTTAATGATCGTCATTAACTCATTCAATGCCATTCCTGAATTTCTTCAGGAATTGAAAAGTTTGACGTGGGGCGCATTCCCAAATTTGTTCGGGTTTTGTTTTTTACTTGGGGGGTTGGGGGAGACGGGGGACGCCGATAAAGTGCTAGTCAGACCTCCGGCAATTTTTTTCTGTTTCAAAAACGAGGGGGCGGCATTTGCCTTTTGTCCATGTTAGTGCTTTAGCTGTTAAGTATATATATAGGCTGACTTTGACTTTGATATATATAATGACACCTCAGCTTACGAACTTAATTGGTTGCCAGAAAGTGTGTGGAAGGCGAAATGTTCATCTGCCAAACATTTATTTCGCATAAGAAACTTGCGAAAATGAGAATAATCCGTTCCCAGGTCCCCATAAAACATAATTTTCTACTAAATAAGCCTTAAACACAAACTTATTTTATGTATAATAAATGTGCTATTGGATTGTAATTAAAGAAATATACTGTACGGTATAATAAAGTCATTTTATTTACCTTTGTAAAGGTAGTTGTCAATGGATGGAAGCAATGGTCGACTTAGCGTAATGTTATTGGGACAGCTATGTCACACAATTGCACACCTCGTTCGTGTTTTTCGATAATCTCCTTCTTCGACTCGACCGTAATTTTCTTTTCTTCTGTTTTATTGTTTATAGCTGTTGGTGCTTAGGACGTCCCGGCGTGGTGTTCAAATGAAGACGACTGTGTTTTACTAATGAATCACTTAAAGGACAACCGACACCATTTTTTTGTTTCCTAACTGACATCAGAAAAATGTTTTATAGCATCTAAAATACCCAAAACACGCAGTGCTACATTTCTGTCCAGATGTTTCAAAATGACAAGGAATAAATTATTTAATCAATTGCAAACATGTATGCTTTCCTCTTCAGAACTATTTGAATCATATTCATAACTGGATGAGTAAGAAGAAAGCATCTTCTCCGAATCTGAAGCCATTGTTTTGATTCTCGAGCAAGGCAAGACGTCTTGGAGTAACACCACGAACAAGGGGGCGGGACATCCTGAAACTGGCCACTTCCGGGTTGAATTTGAAGTAGTTTTTGGACACTAAGTCATTTTTATTGGAGGCGAAAGGAAAAGAAGAAGATCATCCTGCGTGTTTTGGGTATTTTAGATGCTATAAAACGTTTTCCTGATGTCAGGAAACAAAAAGTGGCGTTTGTTGTCCTCTAAATGACAATCGACACCATTTTTATAGCAACGTTTTATAGCATCTAAAATACCCAAAACATGCAGGCAGATATTTTTAATCAAATGCAAAACACCAATAAAAATGACTTAAAGTGTCCCAAAACTGCCATGAATGAGTGTGAAAACTGGGCAGATTCAGTAAGTACCGCCCCCTTGTTCGTGACATCACTATTGGCAGTGACGTGCAGTCAGGGGAGCCAGGTGAGGCCGTGCCTCAACTGTCATCATGGAAATATCAAATGAAAAAATAAATTAAACAGTTATATTTATTTAGTGATTTGTACTTTAAAGTTCTTTTCCATTTAACTTCACCATTTTTTGATTTTTTTTCAAAATCGCTCATTCTCACATTTACCGTTCAGATACTAAGTAGAGACGAGCAGTGAGGCAGCAGCCGGCTGAGCCTCACCATGGATTGCACAATCACTATGCTAACTGTGCTGGCTTGCTCTGCAGTGAGACCGCATTGCTTTCCTTCTGCATATCGCTATTAAAGTGTTCAAACACTTTTAGTATATGAACTACATTTCTAGTTTAGCTGATGTATATAATGTAGAGTCACTTTACTTTATAAACACTGTACTACAGTGTTTATGTTATTTTATTTTTACCAAAACGGTGTGCATCTGTGAGGCACACAGTTCTCCTGCCTCATGACAGGGGGCGCTGGTGATTACAGATTCTTCGTATGCCTCCTTGGCTGCAGAATAATAGAATTAGTGAGAGCAAGCTACAGTAAACAGTTAGCAAGTTAAGTGCAACCATTCAGTCATTTTTTCGTGTTGCTTGGCCTCATTTTCAGAATGGAGGATTACATACCTAAATTGAAAGAAATAGAGATACTTTTCAAACTGTTGCATCAATAACTGAAAGTACAGTAAAGTCTCTTTATATCGATATTCAAGGGAGTCCGAAAAAATATCGATATAACCGGGACTATCGATATATCCGATATCGATATAACGAGACTTTACTGTAGTAGCATGGACTTCATTTTTAAGTAAAGGTAACATCTTTACTTTTTTCTATGCTACAGTTTATATAAAGAATGCTGACATGACATTTTAAACAAAACACGTTAACTGTTGCCAATCAAATGGGGAATAAGCTACTCTGGAGAGTTCATAAGTTTGTAAATCTGACTGTGATGACGTCAGTGCCTCACCAGTCATAAACCTCATCGCACGTCACTGACTATTGGTCACACACTGCCTTGCTCCAGAATCAAAACAATGGCTACAGAGAGTTCAGATTCGGAGAAGATGCTTTCTTGTCACTCATCCAGTTATGAATATGATTAAAACAGTTCTGAAGAGGAAGGCATAAATGTTTGCAATCGATTGAAGAAGACCTTCCATACCAATTCGAGGCGTCTGGACTCCAATGTAGCACCCAGAAAATGCACAAGATGGCGCACAAGCTCCGTTGGAAATGGGCTGATTTGTCCGCTGCGAATTTGTGTAAACTTATATATTCTTCATGCGCGTGACCGCAATTGGCTGCGACACACAACGATTCACCATTGTGTGTTATTGGCAGAGGGCTGCAGAATTTGGGTGTCTGTCTTGAATGGCTACGTCCCCTGCCGGCAGTAAAAGAATTCTTCCTGTGTTCGAGCCTTTGTCCACAGTGTCCGATCGATTATCCCTGACAGGTTCACAGTCTTTTCCTTGCTATGTCAATTAATTGAAACGACTGCCATGATTAGAATCAATGAATTTCAACCGTGTCTGCCAATGGGTGTGTGACGCAGTGATTATTCTCTTACCCTCCTCTCCAGTTGTCGATTGTTCTGCTGCTCTACTTCCACTTTGTCGTCAAACTCCTGCTGCAGTCGCTTCTTGGTAAACTCAATTTCTCTGATGGCTCTTTCATACTTCAGCCTCCACTCCCCCCCTGTCATATAAGCACACGTTTGGTTCACACACGTGAGAAAGTTGAATTTACCATGATGATTGTAATTTCAAAAAGGAGGGTCCAAACACAGAAGCTCATAGAGCACATCCGCAGACCGGTTGCCGTGATTTTCAAGGGGGTCAGGGAAACCATAACTGGGCCACTCCACCGAATTGGTTCCTTTTGCTTTTCGGCGAACAAAACAGGCACCAGAAGGGAACATTGGTGTTTAAATATACAGTAAAGTCTCGTTATATCGATATTCTTGGAAGTCGGAAAAAATATAGATATAACCGGACTTTCGATATATACGATTCTGCGGCATGTAAATTTTCTCCTTGCGTTCATAGAAATAGTATCGTAATAAGCAGTACTATCGATATAACCCATATTGATATAACGAGACTTTATTGTAATTATTAAAAACATGGGCTACATGTGTGAGTGGGCTTCTTATATTTATTGTCCATGTTTTGATAATTTGCCTTGATTCGACTGACGCACAGCTCAAACACAGTTTCAAAAAATATTTTATCTGTGCTTCTAAATTGGTTTGTTAAAACAGCAGCATTCCAAATCTCTGTACTTTCGCACAACTCCATTACTCACTTGTCCACCAACAACTGCAGTGGCATGGGAGTAAAGAATCCTGAAAGTTTGGATTGATTATAATTTACTAAAAAGCACCATTTGCATTTTCTTTTTTTCCAGTTACAGGTAACATCCGACTTACGACCGGGTTCCGTTCCGACAAAATGGTCATAAGTTAAAATGCATTCAAAATGGCCGCCGCAAGGTTTATACGACAGAATCGTATACGATGTCAATCTGTTGTTTTTAAAGAACGTTTTCTATTGAATACTAGGTATACCAAACTGCTTACAATTCAATTATAAATCTTATAACTTTGAAGTGTCATTTTTAATCATTTTAAATTTTGTCTGTGTAAGCTCTCAGTCGTACAGGAATGGTCCATCGATGAAAAGGTTTCTTCAGCCGTCGTCTGTACTTCTTTGAGGGAGTAGGACGTTTCGCTTCTTATCCAAGAGGCTTCGTCAGCGAACTAAAATTTTCTGGTGGCTCTGACCCTATATATATCCCTACTGTCCAGGGGTGGTGGTGCCAGACTTCTGCTATGATAGGTCTCTGCTCTAAGGTTGGGGGGAGCAGAGGACACAGGAGTGTGTTGTAAGAATGTGGATCGTTCTTACAACACACTCCTGAGATAGTTATAACACAGGCTTAGTTATGCTGATGAGGTGATACCAGGGCAAATGAGGCAATCAGGCCAGCCGTAGACCATAATCAGTCAAGACAATAGAAGTAATCGGTGTAGCCTCAGGAAATGGTCCTCTGCTTCCCCCAACCTCAGTGTAGGGACCTATCATAGCAGATGTCTGGCACCGCCACCTATGGACAGTAAGGATATACAGTGTGTATATATATATATATATATATATATATATATATATATATATATATATATATATATATATATATATATATATATAGGGCCAGAGCTACCAGCAAATTTTAGTTTGCTGTGAAGCCTCTTGTATAAAAAGCGAAACGTCCGACACCTTCAAAGAAGTACAGATGACGGCTGAAGAAATCTTTTTATTGATCATTTTATATTTCGTATTATCGATTTTGACTACTGTGTCGTTCTGCTGAGCCAAATACGCACGGCTTCGCATGCATTCGCGTTGTTGAAAAATCGCACTCCCTGCTAACCGAGAAGCCAGAAGAGGTCACCCAGCACACACGCTCGGACTTAGGCGGACGCCGAAGGAAAAAAGTCTCAAAGAGGCGATGACGGCGTGGGCCTGACGCGGCATTCTCATCGCGGGGAAGCCTCGATCCGAGCGCCGACGCCCACCCGCCTCGGCGTCGGTGGACACTCCCGCCCACCGGTGCCATCACGCGCTGGCTGGCCAAAATTGTCGTACGTGTTTGTAAAGAAACAGTTATTTTGGATCGTCATTTTGAGCGGATCAAGCAACGCAGCCACAACGCTACATATGGTCCTTTGACAGAGATAAAAAAAATAATTCTGATACAGTGCTGAGAGAAGCTGTTGCTTTCTGTGCTCCGACAAATAAACATCCTACTTGTTCAATCTAAACAAGAAGGACCATCTTGAGTCTTTATTCTTTCAAATGAATTGCAAACACGCTGTAGATCTCAACAGCGTTGCCGGGCTGCCACTGTAGCGGTCGCAGCCGTAGAAAAAAAAAACATGGCTGGCGGTCGTGTTCCCAAGTACGGGTGGTCGTAACTCGCACCAGCCGTAAATCGGATGTTGCTTGTATTTTAAGACATTTTATTTATGTTTAGTTTGATTCCATCCATCCCTCCATTTTCCATAGTTTAGTTTGATTCATTTTGGAATATTATTTCAGCCTGGCCATTTTAGTTCATATTCATGTTCAAAATTTTTGTTTTTGCAATTAATATATATCGAGTTTGACATCGACAGAACACTTATTGTATTGGTAACAACTAAACAAACTACAGTAAAGTCTCGTTATATCGATATTCTCGGGAGTTGGAAAAAAATATCGATATAACCGGACTATCGATATATGCGATCCTGCGGGCATGTAATTTTCTCCTTGCGTTCATAGGAATAGTATCGTAATAAGCAGTACTATCGATATAACCAATATCGATATAACGAGACTTTACTGTATTACCAATATTTGTCCACCAAGAAGGACTTGGTGGACAAAGAAGGACAAACTGGACTGCCCTATTATGATTGTCAATAATATCAATAATAAACAATCAACAAGTTCCCTCAAGGCCTGAACGAATTTAATCAGGTGAGTTGAGTCGTGAGGGATCTCTCTCTCGGGGGAACCCTACACCTTGCCAAGATCAAAAACGTAGACAATTGTGTGCAAGAGTCTCCCCAAATTCATTATTCTTGTTGTTCTTCAGTGTTTGTACTTGTCTGACCTGATTCATCATCATCCAACACTCCATTGAGTTCAGAGGCCCTGATTAGACGAGCCTCCATCACTTCCATCTCCATGGATTCCGTCTGTTTCTTCAGGTTGTCAAATTGGTCCTTTGGGTACGTGAAAGAAAATGATTTATTTTGAGCATATGCTAAAAAAGCCCCAGTACTGAGATAGCATTGTTTTTGTGGAAAAAAATCTGACACACTTGGGTCGAATTGAGTCAATTAGTGGCATGATCAATTTCTGGTTATTTTCTGGCCAACAGTTTGTTTGCCTGGTTTGATGACCACAGACTCACGAACATATAAAGTATTGTCATGGTATACAAAGTCAGACATGCGTACTTATTTGGACAACAATGAAACAGAATCTAGTTTCCCAGAACAGCACAGTAAAAGGTCGTGCTAATAAAGTGTGTGTGTGCGTGCGTGCCTACCTTCAGTTCCTTCATGTCCTTCTCAAGACGAAGTCGCTCAGAAGTTTCCGTTTCCAGGAGCTGGGTGGCCGATTCCCCCGTATTGCGTTCATCAGTCAACTCGGATGACAGCTCAGTGAGCTGATAACATACATGCAAACACACGCACACACACACACACAAACACACACACGCACACTTCAGCACGTGGGTGTAACAATTTAAAATAAACGGTACATTTGTTTCTAGATCAGAAAACAAAATGATACACCATTTTTTAAAGCATGTTATCTCGGGAATCATTTATTTTACACACTACTTATCCATTCATCCATCCATCATCCATCCATCCCTTCATCCTACCCTCCATCCTTCCCTCTTTTCATCCCCTACCCCCCTCCATCCATCCGTTTTCGAATCAATTTATCCTCACAAGGATCTCGGACCTGCTGGGGCCTATCCCAGCTGTTTTTGGGCAGTAAGCGGAGGACACCCTGAACTAGTTGACAGCAAGTTGGCGGGGCACACAGACAAAAACAACCATTCGCGCACATAATCATGCCAAGGGTAAATTTAGAGGAGTGGTTGGTTGAGGAACTTGGATTTGATTGAACACTCGGGTTCGGTGAGTCGGGGTTCGACGGAGCCTCAGCCACGGAAGATCAGACACACCCGACTCAACATGTAAATTAGTTATGACACATCGATGAAAAGGTTTCTTCAGCCGTCATCTGTACTTTTTTTAAGACTTTAGTTTGCTGACGAAGTTTCTTGGATAAGAAGCGAAACGTCCGACACCTTCAAAAAACTACAGATGACGGCTGAAGAAACCTTTTCATCGATGGACCACTCCTGTACGACTGAGAGCTTACACAGACATAGTTATGACACACTAACTTAGCCATAACTGTCTGGTTCATTTTGTGGATAATTTAAGAAAGTATAATTATGTATGGTCAGTCGACAAATGTATATTTTCTTCTAATTAATTTAGACTTTTTGGGGTGTCTGTATTTTTGCAAGTTTACCCTGCTCTCAAGACGGTCACTGTTGAGTCTCAGTTCATTCCTTTCTTTCTCAACCTTTTCCAGCTTTTGCTTCAACTGAAGTATCTCTTCCTGGAAAGTACAAGCAGAATAAGATGCATGATCGAAAATGAGTCTGTATAGTCAACTCATTTAAATCTTTCAGTCATTATTATTCAATTATTTCTGCGCTAAATGAAATCCAAATAACTTAGCTGACGGTTCATCTTTTATGCTTACATCCTTGCCACGGATTTGTTCTTCACTGAGCTGCACCTCAATTAGAGGTCTTACTGTCGTGAAAAGCTTCCACCACGGCCAGTCTTTGACCCCACAATTCTTTTTGATGTTTTTCTGGATACAACGGATTGCTAAATCCTGGATCTGTCAGAGAGAAAGCAGAGAGAATTGAAAGTCAATTAAAAGAGTTTTGAAAGGCGCCTATAAATAAAATGTTATGATTATTATTATTATTAAATTAAGTAACATACATGTTTGCTTGCTACAATTTGTAGCGTTTGTATTAGAGCTATCAGAAGATAAAAAGATTTAATTGTGATCATATGTATACTTCATAGTTACTCAAAATTAATCGTGATAAATCACAACATTTTGTGTTCTAAATTTCCGTTGATTTATTTTTGTCCCATTGTTTCCGTTTTAATGCGCCATTAAAAAGGAATCATGGATCACTTTGTGCTAAATATAAATGTTTACTAAAACAACACCATAGTCTATTTTCAAAATTAAAGAACTTTTGTTTCACTTGAAGCAGTTTTTCAAACTGCACAACTGTCCCTCAATCACAGTGAAAACATATTTTTCATGTATCGCCTTTAACTCATTCACTCCCATTCCCGAATTTTTCGAGACTTAAAAATATGACGTAGAGCGCCGATCCCGAATTTGTTCAGGTTTTTCTTGCGAGGGGCTGGGTGTCGATAAAGCGCTGGTAAGACCTCTGGCAATATTTTTTCCCTTCCACGAGCATTTCCCTTCTTTCGTGTTAGGGCTTTGTTCCAGCTTCAGCTAAGCCTAAACCAATATAATATGAATGTATGGTATTGTATTTTGGACCGCCGCCTTCATTTCAAGCTCATATAACTCCAGACGGATGTAATTTAGGAATAAACTCTTTTATTCTGATGAAAGAAGATGGTATCAAGTTTCTTACGCTGGATTGAATGTTTATGTAGTCATAAAACTCAATATTTTGTGGGTCCTGTAATTTGAGTGAAAATGACAAAAACCCTGGCACTGGAGTGGACACATTCTTACACGTCTGGCAGTGAATGAAATAACAGCCCTTTTTAGGGAATCAAAACAGAGCAATATAAATTAGAATGTGCACATCTTGGGTAAATTAGTACTCAGCCTTACGCCTTACGAACGTTAATATTAATAAAATATTAATATATTATATTCACGAGAATATAATCTTGGCATAGAAACTATTTTTCGTGAAACACACGGAGCACCACAATGAGTGATGTGTCGTTCATGAACGAGTCGGTTCTTGGAGCTTGATCTCTGATGTGAACGAAGCTGAAAATGGAAGCCGGCTGTTTTTTTCCTCTATTCCCCGTCCCCAGTCTTTGGTTAAAGCCGCACGTGATTGGTCAACATCCGTGCTAGAGCAGGTAGTGGACACACGCAGCAGTGAGCGGGAGGAGGGGTAACAGAAACAGAAACACACACACACATGAAAGGGAGACGGCAGAGCTTGAGACAAACAACAAAAGTGAAAACGAAAGTGAAAAAAAAAACAGAAGTGAAATGGTGATAAAATGGATAGAAAAACAGTGAAATTTGGACCCGTTTCAACTTTATTGATAGTTCAAAGGTAGAGTGTAGACTGCAAGGTTAAAATATCCAATCAATCAGGCTCCACAAATAACCCGCACAAGCCATCTGTACAATTTGAAGAGTAGACAAGCAAGGGAACCAGCCATTAATGAAGTTTCTAGCCTGCATCTGTAGATGTTGCAATATCACAACTTCTAAGCTGTACAACTCAGAGCTCCTTGAGCCACTTTATGCAAAAAGCTATCATTCCATCGAGCCATCATTGAACATCACAAAGGTAAATAAAACAACTTTATTATACTGTACAGTTTATTCATTTAATTACAACACCATAGCACATTTATTATACATACAATAAGGTGTATTGTGTGTAGTTGTAAGGCTTATTTAGTTGAAAATGATGTTTTATGGGGACCTGGGAACTGATTATTATCATTTTAATGGTTTTCTATAGGAAATTAATATTTGGAATACACACTTTTCGCCTTACACACACACTTTCTGGGAACCAATTAACTTCATAAGCCAAGGTATCACTGTACTTCATTTTTCGACGTACTACGATGATAGCGCAGTTCACAAGTGGAAAATATGCAGATACTGTAACTTTAGTCTTGTCAGTGGAACCATTTGGCAACTTTTTTCAAGAAAAAAGCTCAAAATATCTGTTATCAGTCTTGCTCTGCCATCCGCTCGAACCGTGGTTGGCCATACAGACATGCATGTGGACCTCAGAGGCGATCTCATTGTTTTGTTTCCAGTTTATTTAAGAGTAACGTAATATCCTATGTGATGTGGTGCTGCATTAATGTATGATTTTAAAAAATACCATTAAAAAGGATTTATTTCAGCCGAGACGTAAGTTGTGCAATGAACCTACAATTGTAAGAGTTACTTTTCCCCACATGTGAAAAGACCTTACCTTCCTCTTTTTGAAAGCATGCCTGGCCAAATATCCCCTGCATACACCTTGGAACAGAGACAGATTTCTTCTGGTCTGAATCACTCGCTGCTCCTCAAGCCTTGATAGAGTCCCAGCTCTGAAGAAAACCTGAGCAAACAGAAAGGCATGACATCAGAGGACTTCTTTTTCTTTTCCTTTCGGCTTTTACCTTCAAGGGGTCGCCACAGCAAATCAGTGTCCTCCATTTTTAGAGGTTTGATCCGCATGTTCATGACATCAGAGGACATAGACTATAACAGACATTAACTTAACATTGCCATAGTTAAAAGGCACTCATCATACCTACCGGCTGATATCTATGACTTTTTGTTCCGTGGAGAAAGTTCTGTCATGCAGTAATGCACTGATCTCTTGATCGCGTTATTATTGTTACATTATACAGTTGTTTTCGTCACGCCTCTTTTTCATTTCGGTTTTTCCTTTCAGGGGTCGCCACAGCGAATCAGTGTCCTCCATCTCACGCAGTTTTGTGCATCCTCTTCCCTCACACCAGCTACATTCATGTCCTCTTTGACAACATCCATAAACCTCCTCTTCGGTCTTCCTCTTGGTCTCCTGCCTTGCAGTTCAAGGCTCAGCATCCTTCTCCCGATATAGTCACTCTCTCTGCTCTGGACATGTCCAAACCATCTCAGTCTGGCCTCTCTGCCTTTCTCTCCAAAGCCTCTAATACGAGTTGTCCTTCTGATATACTCATTCCTGATCCTATCTAACCTGGTCAGTCCCAAAGAAAACCTCCTCTTCATCTCTTCTACAACCAGCTCTGTGTTCTGTCTTTTTTTCAGTGACACTGTCTCCAGTCCAAACATCATAGCTGGTCTCACCACTGTTTTATACACCTTTCCTTTCATCCGAGTTGAAACTCTTCAATCGCACATCACACCTGACATTTTTCCCCAGCCGTTCCAGCCTGCCTAGACACGCTTGTCCACATTCTCCATTGCTCTGGACAGTTGACCCCAAGTACGTACAATCCTCCAATGTCATGATGCCAAAAGAAATGCTAAATAATTTCATTTTTTTCTGGATTTTGGATGGGAGAAAGGTGCGCATTTCTCCCCATCCAAAATAGTAGAGTTGGGCGACCACTAATTGTCTCTGAGAAAGTGATTGCAACCACCTGTGAATGGCCAATTGCCGCTGGGACCTGATTGGCCAGAAGCTCAAGTGAACCACCTTTACAACCAGAATGAGGAAGTCACTTCAGGGGGAAAGAAGAGTGAGAAAGGATAGCCTGGAGAGCAGTGTTACCTGTGGTCTGCCGAAAACCGACATCCATTGCGACTTCAAATAAAGATCCTGGATCTGGCTGAGTGAACGTTTATCATTTTTTCCACCTGCTTGCTGTCGCACCCCATAACAATTGGTGGCAGTGGTGGGATCATATCGTCCTGCTTGAAGAAGGTGTGATCGTTACACCTTGCAGAAGTGGAGAAAGATAAGAGGAAGCCGAGATGAAGACGGTGGGACGAGGAAGAAGTCGTGCAACACGGGTCCAACCAAACTGAACAAGGAGAGTTCTGAAGAGGAGCAAAGAAACCAGGAGCTTGAGTTGCACCAAGAAGGTACCATTCTTTTTTTCCATGAGGCGTCTGACAGTTACCAAGCCAAGGCTGGAACTGAGCAGAGTGACATGGAACCAGTGGTGAAGCCTAACGACTCAGACAGTGAGTACAACTTGATGAGGAATTGGTAAAAGAAATCAGAAATTTCATGCAATATTCCAAACATAGAGAGGGGATGTTGATTGAACAGATTTAAGAGATCAGATGCACCACAACAAGCAAGACGGGATATTTGATAGTCAATCGAGTCAACATTATCGTCCTCTAAAACCACAGCCCCAAAACACTGACCCTCGAACATCCAGGCCAACAAACCTTCCTGCGGCACAAGAAAATCCCATGTTGGGTTACCTACCATATGCCCAACCACCAGAGTTTCCTCGTCCAAGTCAAGCTGCAATTCCCATGGTTTCTGAACCCATAATTCCAAAACTGAGAGAGGGTGAGGTTGTGTAAATAGGCAATCACATGTTAAGCCTGGCTTTACAAGCAGACTTGAAAGGGTTAATGCGATCAGCCGGTGAGTGGGTGTGGCTGTGGAGATAAATGCTGTCTGAATCAGGTGGCTCTTGTTAGCCCAGGGAGACACACCGCCGGTGAGTTGCATTTCCAGGTTCTACCTTTCTGTTGATTAAAACCTAAATAATATCAAAGTAGCGATAGAAATGATTGTGAATGAGTTGCATTTACATTCTGTGTTTCCATTTGTAGGTTTATGACACACTTCACTGCTCGTCTACCAAACAAAAAGAACCAATGTATTCAAAACTCAATCAACAACAAATAACGAGAGTGAGTTGAGTTGTATCAGTGTGGTCTCTCTGGGATCTCTTTCGGTGGGAAAACGTGGAAACGTAAATTGACCGAACACTGAGGATGCAGAAGGCTTTCTGTCAGGTTTGAAAGAATAGCTAAAACCTGGAGGCGGATAGGCACTTGATAGGTGGATAGGTGGAAAGGCACTTGAGGCATAAACTGGCATGGATGAAGAGCAGGCAGAGTCCTACGAAGCCATTAAAGCAGCAGTATGAATAAAATACAACGTTACTGGAGAAACTTATCAACAGAGGATTGTTCCGATGGGAGAGAGTGTCACAGAAAATTATAATTGACTGAAAGGACTATACAGGAGGTGGATGCGCCCTGATCACCGCAAGAAGGATCAGATTGGAGAAGTTGTCATTCTGGAGCAGTATTTGAGAGCTCTTCAACCTGAGGTCCGCATTTGGGTAAAGGAGCACAAGCCTGGAGAAGAAGCAGCGGAGTTGGCTGAGCGCTACGTAGCATCACGCCGGGAGTCATCAGTGACGTGCGTGAGGTTCATGGCTGGTGAGGCACTGACGTCATCAGTCAGATTTACAAACATGAACTACACAGAGTAGCTTATTCACCATTTGATTGGCAACAATTAACGTGTTTTGTTTAAAATGTCATGCCAGCATTCTTTATATACTGTATACAAACTGTAGCATAGAAAAAAAACGTTATCGTGTTAGCTTTACTTATAAATGAAGTCCAAGTCTCTGTCTCAATGGAGATCACTGCCAGTGAAGAAAGTAGTCCTCGATCAGTCCTGTTCCGACTGTATGTTTTCAGTCTTTTCAGTGCTGACAAATGACCGCTCCACTGATACTGTAGTAGCTGGAACAGTGAGCACGAGCTGGAGCAACGTTGTCGCTTAAGGAATAGTTTCAATGAGATACGTCTCGACCAAAAAGCTGAGAAGCTGTCCAGGAGATTTAAATTTCATCCCTCACCGTTTGTGAGCTATACAGTCCGGTTTTGGTCTTCCTTTAATTATTATCTCCTGCTTCGATTGAAAGTCCAGTTTAGAAAATTCTTTCAATTTAGATATATAATCCTCCATTCTGAAAATAAGGCCAAGCAACACGAAAAAATGACTGGATGGTTGCACTTTACTTGCTAACTTTTTACTGTAGCTTGCTCTCACTAATTCTATTATTCTGCAGCCGAGTAGTCGCAAGAAGAATCTCTAATCACCAGCGCCCCATGTCATGAGTCAGGAGAACGGTGTGCCTCACCTATGCACACAGTTTTGATAAAAATAAAATAAACAATGTAGTACAGTGTTTATGATAATCAGTGACTGTACATTATATACACCAGCTAAACTGTAGAAATGTAGTTCATATACTAAAAGCTTTTGAACACTTTAATCGCGATATGCAGAGGGACAGCAATGCGGTCTCACTGCAGAGCAAGCCAGTACAGTTAGCATAGTGATTGCGCAATCCATGGTGAGGCTCAGCCGGCTGGTGCCTCACCGCTCGCTCGTCTCTACTTAGTATCTAAACAGTAAATGTGAAAATTCAGCGATTTTGAAAAAAAAAAAAATCAAAAAATGGTGACGTTAAATGGAAAAGAAAGTTAAAGTACAAATCACTAAATAAATATAACCGTTTAATTTATTTTGTCATTTGATATTTCCATGATGACAGGTGAGGCTGTGCCTCACCTGCCTACCATGACTGCACGTCACTGGGAGTCGTACAGGAAAAGGGGACTATCTGTGAAGCTGAAATATGAGAGCCCTCAAACCATTCAGGAGGCAGACTTTGATAAAGCTGACAATGGGGCTCGGAGACAGTCTGGAAAGTTTCAACCAAAAGGTCATGCTGAAGGAGAAGGCTGTAGAGGCGACGTCACAGTGTCATCTCCTATATTCTTCAAATGAGGGACAAGTTGGAGAATTTCAGGGAGATGGCAAAGAAGCACACGGAGGAGAGTCAACAAAACCAAAAGGTGTGGTATGATAAACATGCCAGAGAGAGATTTGCACCCTGGACAGAAGGTGTTAATATTGTTACGAAAAGGTTGGAACTATTACCTAATCTCGATGATACACTTGTCCAAGCAGGAGGCAAGGTGAAGAAAAGGTGACTATTTGTTTCAATTGTCAACAAAAGTCACCTTTTGGTTGAAACCTTCCAGACTGTTTCAGAGCCCCATTGTCAGCTTTATCCAAGTCTGCCTGCTGAATGGTTTGAGGGCTCTCATATTTCAGCTTCGCAGATGATCCCTTTTCTTGCTGTCGCGCCGCATAACATCCACCTTCTTTATCTCTTCTCCCTGTAGCATCACTCATATACTTGGGTCCCTCTCATTCACACACATATTCTGTCTTGCTGAGACGGATCTTCATTCCTCTCTAGTATCTCCCCCACCTGTTCCCTACTCTCGCTACAGATCACAATGTCATCATCGTCCAAGTAGATTCATGTCTAACAGACGATGTCAGCCTGTCCATCGCCATAGCTAATAACAAAGAAACAAACAGCCACGAACAAGGTTATCACTGGTTAAAGTTAAAGTCATTACTTGGACTTGCATGGACGACGCATTAAATTTGATTGGAGTCACAAGAAAGCAGCAATGTAATGAACTCAAAAGTCTCCAAAAGTGCGTCCCTGCAGAAAGGTTCCATGCCAATTGAAAGAATGCAACCGAACAGACATACTTCATCATTGGGCAAGATCAAGAAAAAAAGACACTTCTCAAAAAGACAAATGAGTTCATATAGGGGCGACTATTCCACGGAAGGTGATGAGTCAAACTACGGATTTGGTGATCACTGGATTCGTATTGTGATTCCAATTGAATTTGAAAGATGGTGGCGCGTGAACACGCAGCGGCTCCCCTCTCCCGGCAAATTGGCGTTTTCATGTTCATCATGTTTGTTAAAGTCATTATAAGTGCCTTGCTTGCTGGGTCCGAGAGGACAGTAATTTCATCTGTGCTGTATGTCAAGCATATTAGCATATTTGACAATAAAGCTGACTTTGACTTTTTACACTATCATGTGTGATTGTGAAATCTGAGCAATGAAATTGAGTGGACAAAACTGATGGCTGCAAATGTAAATTGTTGCAATAGCCTAACTAATGTCGACATTAGAACGAAACAGTTCACATTTGTAATGTCAATGAAAAGAGTATGTCCTCCGCTCACCTTGCTCAGTCCCATGTGGTAGTTGCTTTTCTCCAGCTCCAAGGACTCCAGCAATTCCTCCACTGCCTGGAAAACAAAAATACACCAAGCGGACATATTTATGTCAACAAATAAAATGGCATTACTGCCTTTAGAATGTATGGCTAAAATCCCAGATGTGAAATGCAATACAAGTTTTACAAATATTTTGAAAGATTCACATCAGACGGGAAGCTGGTTTGCATGTTGATTATATGCAGTATGTCAATTACATAAACACTGTGTCAATTCAGTGATTGCAGTTTCATATGTTTTCTTTTTTGCACGAGACATTTTTTATCAAAAAAATTATACATTTTCAGGTTTTCCACATTTGATAGAGAAACAATGATAGGACTTTAACATGCACGACTATTTCATATGTCACGGTATGGGACAACTTAAATGACAACAGACACCTCCCAAGACAAGATGGCTCCATAATTTGTAAATTCACTTCAAATGACTTCTAATGACCGCATTTTACAAAAATTCCACCGCATAATTTTTTAAATTTGCGCTGAATATTTGCGAAGTCTTGTTTTCCGGTTGATGACGACGGAAGTGACGTGATTTGAGGAACCCCCTGAGGTATTTGTAGCGGTAGGCCCATGCCGGAGGGGGACGAGGAGCTAACCGGAGTTAGTGATTCGTCGCTTGGATAACCGCTGCCATCCTTTCGTGTCGTTTCTGCTCCTCTCGAGTCTGATCATCCAGCTTGTAAATTATTTTGTTGAACGTGATATAATTAAAATGAAGCTATTCCAAGCCAAAGATGATTACATTTTTCAGAACGGGGAACAAACTATTTGGTGTAGCCCAGCAGTGGGCAAACTTTTTGACTCGCGGGCCGCATTGGGTTCTAAGATTTGAAAGAGGGACCGGGCCAGGAGCATTTGGAGGGAGTGTTTGGGCCGGAAATACTAAACCTAAAGCATTAAAGGACAACCGACGCCTCCGGACAAGTTATGTCCATAATTTGTAAAATCACTTCAAATGACTTCGACTGAGCGTATTTTACAAAGATTCCACAGCATATAGCTATATTTTACGTTTTAAGTCTCGCGCTGAATAGTCATGAAGTCTTGTTTTCGAGTTGATGACGATGCCCTAAGTGACGTCACGTTTGGACCGCCCCTGACCGAGAAAGCGACACACAATGCATTTTGCGGTACTTTGTTTAGTCTGAAAACTTCGTGTTGATCCGTGTTGATGGCGAAATTAGAAGGAAAACATAAATAACGCGTTGGTGATTCGTTGTGTGTTGCACCAAGACAACTATTTGATACTAGTTGACACAAATTCCCAGCTGACAAATCAGCCCATTTCCAATGGAGCTTGGGCGCCATCTTCTGCATTTTCTGGGTGCTACATTGCTGTCATTGACGGCTCGAATTGATATGGGATGACTCCTTTAATCAATTGCAAACATTTATGCTTTCCTCTTCAGAACTATTTGAATCATATTCATAACTGGATGAGTAACAAGAAAGCATCTTCTCCAAATCTGAAGCCAGTGTTTTGATTCTCGAGCAAGGCAAGACGTCTTGGCGTGACGTCACGAACAAGGGGGTGGGACCTTCTGAAACTGGCCATTTCCGGATTCATTTTGAAGTCATTTTTATTGGTGTTTTTCATTTAACTAAAAATATCAGCCTGTCTGTTTTGGGTATTTTAGATGCTATAAAACGTTTTTCTGATGTCAGTGGGAAGCAAAAAAAAAAAAATGGTGCCGGTTGTCCTTTAAATGTAGTGTGTACAAACCTCATAGCACAGTAAGAACACTACAACCCAATTTATTAACTTTCTTTCAAATGTGAAACATATCCCTGAACAGTTAATAAAATTGTCTCAAGGAATATGGCGTACTATTTCGCAGATACTTGGAGGAGGAAATGGAAATACAGTGCATATGTTATTTTAATATGATTTATCAAGATTGGGTCTGGTTTTAATTGATATGCTTGATAAGTTAAGTCATTGAAGGGACAAAGTTAAAGAAATCAACATTTATTGAAAAATGGAATCAATTTCAACATTCAAAACATTATTACACAACGAAATATTCAAGCTCAATAATACCTACCGCGCGCTCAACAAACTCTCCACTGACGCCCTCGCCTTCACGCGCAAACAATACACGTGTATCGTCGCCGAGCACACAAACATAGGCTACCTGCAGTTGAAATTTGCATACTCGGCACGGCAGCCAATCAGAAGCCTGCTTCTTTCTTCCGGACTTTATCAAGCGTTATAAAGTCGTGCAATTGCATGTCATTTTCTAAAATAGATGCACAGAACCTCAGCCCAGAAGAAAGATTCAAAAGAAGCTAACAACATATGTGACGCTACAAAACGTAAATTTACATTAAACCGTGACTGTAAAGTGTACTTGAGAGTTATGAAAGGGGCTTAGTGGCTCGTAGGAAGCAATGCAAACGTTGCATTGTGCACCACAATGACAATCGATTACTCCAGCAAAATCTACAGCCATGCACATTTACCGTAAATTAAGCAAGGTAGCATTTGTAGTAGGTACATTCTTGATTTAAAAAAAACTTTATACTTTGTGACAATGTTTTTTAATGTGATTAGTTGTCTCATTGTGCTTCAAGTTGTGAAAAATGGGGCAGGCAACTTTTCAGTTATCTGCCCTGTTGTCTGCTAATTTTTTGTCATGAGTTTCAGACACTGTTTTTACTATAATTTGGGCAAATTCGGCGGGCCGGATTAAAAAGCCTAACCCGCGGGCCGTACTTTGCCCATGTCTGGCTTAGTGGCTTGTCGCAAGCAATGCAAACGTTGCATTGTGCCCCATGATGACAAATGACTACTGCAGCAAAATCTGCACTGTAGATTTGTCGTATATTATACTCTTTCATAACTGCCACAGTTTCAGTGCAGATCAAACAGACACACTTCCCCTTGAATTCTTTGAAGAAATATTCACTCTCCCACCATGTCTGAAATATGTAAAGTAACGGGTAAATTTCTTCTGTGGCCTTTTTGGTGGAGCAACTGCCTTGATCAACTGTAGCTCCCCTGGTGTTAAAACGTAGAAGTGCGGGCAAAATTTGAAGTGCGGGCCATATTCCATTCTGTTCATAAAATTTCTTGCGGGCCAATTAAAAATGGACTGCGGGCCGCAGTTGGCCCGCGGGCCGTAGTTTGGACACCGCTGGTGTAGTCAAAAGGACGCTTTGAGGACAGTCAAACCTGGTACGTATCATTCCGTCAGTCAGTCTTTTCTTTGAATCGAACACGAATGCTTTTCTTGACCCTGTGATTAAAGTCGTGATTTCATGTGAATTCCGATTCACTACAATTTTCTTACTATGAACTCCATAGTCCTTTGACAGAGATTCACCTGCATATCCTGAAGATGTGTTCACTACGATCAATTATTCGGTGCATGGTATGCAGTGACAAAAAGGGCAAATTGCTATTATTTCATCACTCGGTCCAGATTTATGAACACAGAAAAATATTTTACTTACCCTCTTCTCATCAGTCACAATGTAGTGACGGCCATGCTTCTTGGTCAAATGTGGTGCCAGGATGTCAAAACGCCTTCGGAACTCAGAGAAGACCATGTGGTCTGGGTATCCTGAATAAAAGTTGGACGGATGACAGCAAATTTAGCAAAACAATAAACAATTATGTCAAGATAAAAGAGGCCTCTTCATCCTAAAAACCTGCAACCTGTTTCTTGAGATGACCACAGATCGTTCGGGGAAAATATTTTAATGTGTACACGACTCAATACTAAAACTACCAAAGGATTGGTAAAATATCAGCCCCGCTTTGTTCAGCGGAAGGTCGGTGCTGTTGGACAGTCTGCGGCTGGATGAGTGCATGGCTTGAGGAGCCCGCGATAAGAAGAAAGGAGTGTCAGCGCAGAGCGATGCGTATGTGGAACTGTCGCGGCTTGGAATTGAAGCGGATTTATGTGGGACAGGAGATGTGAGACAATCTCTTTTTGTCAATGGATGCTACAGCTGCGTGTTTGCTTTCAACATTTAGCTTGTAGTCGATGTGCACATTCCACCATGATGTCCCTGATCCACTGGTGAAGAGATGCTTTGATCCTCTCCTCTTTCATCTGGAACTGCTTTATGTAACAAAGAGGGTACAGAAAGTGCTTAAGAATGAATGTCTCTCTGTGTCTTTGTGTTGTCACGTTATTCGTTATGGAGTTTTTTTTGTTCTTTTGACTTCAAGCCGGCGCCGCGAGAGTGGCTGCCTTTCCAGCAGCTCCTGTATTTTGTTTTTCTACTTTCATTCCTTTCATAAACTTTGCTGCTATGAAATTTCTCCACTGTGAGACTAATAAAGGTAAATCCAATCCAATCCAATAGCGATAAGAATAAAATGTTTAAATACTAATAAGAGGACAAATCAATCTAACTTGCAAAAACACTGTCAACCGTTCATTTGCATGTTTATCTTTTATTTTATATTTCACCGTTGTCAAAACAAGCAAAAGTACACATTAATGTTTACATATGTTTACCTTTATATCCCGAATAATAAGGTGAAAATCCCCATTCATGGACTTTAATTTGTTTTAAAAGAAAACCATGTACCTTGTCTGTAGATGCGCAGCGCATCAAGCAGTTTCGATCCTCGGAGCTGAGCTCTGAGAAGACCCACGTCCAATGTCATGAGGCCTGATTCAACACTTTCTGCATGTGTAACACGCAGTTCGTTTCCGCCGACCACTGCCTCAGCTTTGGGCAGCAGGCAATGCACAAAATGGACTTTGGAGCGACGCACCATGTCGATCAAGGCATCCTAAAACAAACAGGTGTTTTGATTTCTTACTGCTTTTTCTCCCATATGACTTGATTCCCCTGGTTTAAAAAAATCAATGGAGATTATTGTGACCAAAGTAACCAGGAGCTTACATTGCGGATATAATCGTATACCTGCAGCGGACATTGATGGACTGCCACATTATGTTGGCTTTGCTTTTAGCCAACACAGATAGGCCCCCGTTGGAGTTGGCTGGGATTAGTAAGCAGCAGTGAGCATGTGAGAGTTCTCGGCAAATGAATGGAAAATTGACTTTGCAAAAACGCCTCGACGACACGAATGATAAAGGTAGAGCATTGTGTGTAATTTCTAAGGAGTTTGCTTACCCCCAAAGCAGCCACACACTAAAGTTAACAACGGAAGCATGAGCAATTTAGCCATAGCAAAGCTCTTTAGCAAACTAAAGTCGAGAACACCCCACAGAAGAGGCATAGTTCATGTGCCCTCTGGAGATGACGAGAAATGATTGTTTATTTCAGAACCTTTAGTTTGTCATGATGAAGTGTTATTTCTGAAGGACTAACTTAAGCACTGTGATTTCAGGGTCTGTTTTATTGATTGTTATTATCTGAAGCAAGTTCGGTGTTGAGTACTTGTTTTATTCAGAAAAAAAAGCCTTACTGTTTTTGATAAGTTAACTTTGTAAGGACCTGATGTTGTATTTTACTTAATAATAATAATAATCATCATCATTATCATCATAATAATCCTAATATTCATAATACATTTTATTTCAAGCGCCTTTCAAAGTTCTCAAGGACACTATAAAGCACAGGTGTCAAAGTCAAGGCCCGCGGGCCAAATCCGGCCCGACACATCATTTTTTTCGTCCCGCGAAAGCAAATCAAACTTGTTAAATTCCATGATGATTGCTAAAATCTGAGCCAAAATTTCATATTTTTGGATGTCAACCTCAATACAAGTCATTATTCTTGACTTCAGATTTGAAAACGAGTTATTCATTAATTTGCTGTGTGCTCTATATGTAATATTTGAAGGGATTTAAACATTCTAATGGCTTCCCCAAATTCATAACGGCCCTCGAGAGGAAACCATAACTACAATGTGGCCCGCGGGAAAAAATGACTTTGACACCCCTGCTTTACAGTCACAGACAAGCATAGATACAATCAGAAATAAAATACAATTATAAATACAATACAATAAATATAATACAATTATAAATAGAAACAAGAGATACACAGAAAATGCAATTTTAAATAGGCGGCTTTTGAAGATGAGATTTGAAGGTGGAAAGAGAATCGATGTTACAAATGTTGGGAGGAAGTGAGTTCCAGAGTTTGGGGGCAGAGCCACTGAAAGCTCTGTCCCCCTCGTGCTGAGATGGGCAGGGGGGTGGGGAGGAATTTTGTAATTCTTTGTAGATTCACTCGTTGACCGGAATGCTTCATTCTCACAAAGCCGGTTTCCAGGCAACCCCAGGGCACTCAAAAACTAACAAAACAGTGATATTCCCCATGTGTTCGAAACTAGAGGTTGCAGGTATGACTTTTACTCATCTCAAATACAACAGAAAGTCAACGGCTAGGAGTGCATCTGTCCAAGTTTACTGAAAAAAAAACAATAAAATGTTATAATGTCACATTTTCTTTTATCGTTTAACCTGCCTCAATAATATGACTTTAAAATGAAAATATGGGTTTTCTTAGTCATTTTTAGATGACATAAAAATATTAATTAGATCAATTAATTACAGACTCCAATTAACTGTTTGTACATTCTTTGTTTTTTTTATAGCTAGACAGCACTAATTCTTGAAATTTAAAGTGTCTCGTTTCTTTGGTCTTTGGCCGAGTCGTGGGTATTATGTGTTTTTCTGCCCCTCGATTACTGCAGCTAAATAAGTTCCTGGCCAGAAACCTCATCTATTATTCATTCATGTGTTAGAGAACTTTAGCATCATTCAGCATGACTAAGCCTACGTGGTAACCACCTAAGGAGATAGGAGCGTCAGCGCAGAGCGCCGATGCGTATGTGGAACTGTCGCGGCTTGGAATTGAAGCGGATTTGTTTGCTTTCAACATTTAGCTTGTAGTAGACGTGCACATTGCACCACGACGTCCCTGATCCACTGCTGAAAAGGATGCTTTGAGCCTCCCCTCTTTAATCTAGAACTGCTTTTTGTCACAAAGAGGGTACAGAAAGTGCTTAAGTATGAATGACTCTGTGTCTTTGCGTTGTCATATTATTTGTTAATTAGTGTTTTTTGTTTCCTTTCTTTCCTTTCCTCACTTTGCTGCTGTGTTAATTCCGGGAAGAGTGAACACTGGCGCGAATGGCTGCCTCTGCTCACCCGCACACACACAAAAAAATGTGATTGTAAAGTGTCTTTGAGAGTTTTGAAAGGCGCTTATAAATTAAATGTATTATTATCATTCATTTTGACTCATTCATTTCCAATGTTTATTCAGGCTGCACTAAGGCAGTGGGATTTCCTGCAAATGTGTCCTGCTGTGTCGCCTGTTCCCCATCCGTGCTAATACTCGCGTGAACTCATACGTGTTTAGCTCATTCAAACCACGGTGGCACACCGCTCCTTGCTCATGAACAAACTTTGACACTTGAGGCATTTCCCCAGTCGCAATCACATAGAGGGGTCATAACTAGCCATCTCGCGAGCTGATTATACGTTTTGTTTGTTTGTTTGTTTTCACTTACCACTTGAAGTTTGACCTGAATACACAAACTCTTCTTCCTGACAGCAGCTACACCTGTTGTGAAGGTCTTCCTCATGCTAGTGGCCCGTCGCAGTGCGAGTTGTGAGCTTCCTTCCAGACCGGCAATGGAGCCTGATAACACCGTCGCCCCACTCGCTCGGCTCATGAACAACGCACTGATGTTTTTCCTTTTGGACGTAGATTGAATAAAGAATTCACTTATTGCTTCATAAATAATAATACGAAACAATTTCTACATTCCTAGTTTAAAGTTAGCGCGTTAGCGTTAGCGTCAGCAATATGACTGATCCGTCGGAAGCAGTGACATCATTCCAATATGAGAGCATCTTACTTTTGGGAGTCTTGCAGCAGGGTGGCTGCATTCTGGGCAGCAGGGTTATGCTTGGCATGGCTCAGCCAGCCTTGGGTATTGTACTCCACCCAGTCCGTTCCATGACTGTGGCCCAGTAGAAAAAGATGGGGTTTCTGTCCTTGCAGCAATAAACTGGTTCCTGAAATACAAAGCCTACTCATTCTTTATCATGTTTTTGTCTAATCCTGCCTTGCATATTAGTTCCCCCGGAAATCTCCGGAAAAATACTGGCCATTCTGTGGAGAACAATGCTGCAGAGAGCAAATCTTGTCAGTTGATTTTCTGTCCGCCTGAACTAAAATGGCCACTTATAAACAGGGATGAGAGTGACAAATGAGAAAAAAGTGCTTGGTCTGAGCCGAGAAAAAGTGAAACAAAATGGGATACCGATTTTTAATTAGAAATTAGGGGTGCGCGTTATACTCGAATAAATCTTCTTCTTTTCCTTTCGGCTTTTCCCTTGACGGGGTCGCCACAGCCAATCAGTGTCCTCCATCTTGAGAGGTTTGATCCGCATGTTTGTTTTGGCCAAGCTTTTACGTCGGATGCCCTTCCTGACACAACCCTCTGTATTTATCCGGGATTGGGACCGGCACAAGAAGACTTACCGTAATTCCTGGACGATACACCGTGACTTTTGTCAGAAGCTTTCAACCCTTCGGTTTATGCAACAATGTGGCCAATTTAGGCTTTTTTTTTTCTAACGGCCATCATGGGGCGCTCGAGCACTACAGAGTGAGACAGTGAACATGTGTCGAGGAAGACACAAATTCATGTAACTACGGTAACCATTCAATCCTTTTAATTGGCAAGCGCTTTATGTTCTAGTTCCGTTTTTTCTGGCTTCTTGTTTAGCTAGCTCCTTTCGTGGATCACTTTGCCAGAACCTCGCTTTTCCCTAAATAAACCTTTTGGCACCGCTATTTATTTGAGTCTGCGTTTGTGGGATCTACATTCCAAACAGTCTGCGACCCATGTCAAAGCTAGCTACCTGGATGTCGTAAACATAATGCATACAGCATGAAAATAGATGTAATTGCACCACACAGACATTTTGATTATTATGCGCAACTGCGTGACGTTATATCATAGTTATTTGATGTCATCTTTAATTATAATTTCCATGGAATAATAAGAAAGAAAAGCTTTTCCTCATTGCCCCATTATAAAAAAAAAAAAAAAACAATAGACCACCTTTTGCTTCACTCCTTTGTGGATGTGAGCTGATGAAAGATGGGCATATCCACAATGTATAATCACATTGACTTCTGTTAATACAGCCACGTGTCGTTTTTCGAGTGTGGTCACTCACGGTCGTGCTTTAAGGGCACGCATGTCACACGTTCAGTTGTGATGAAAACACTAAAAAGAGTGGATTTAACAACAACAACAAATCTGAATTGGGCATCATGATTTGCAGTGTGTTTGTAGCCTATCTGACTGTGACATCTGCTGCTAGGATGAAAACTACATGTAAATGTAATATTTTGCAACCATTTCAGGTTGTATCACCTGAATGAATATAAATTTCTCCACTGTGAGACTAATAAAGGCATATCCAATCCAATCCAATCACGCCTGCGGTCCAAAGACAGCTGGGATAGGCTCCAGCACAACCCCCGTGGCGATCAGCAGATCAGATAATGGATAGATGGATTGTATGCTGTGTTTGTATAGAACCTAAAGTTCCCGACAAGTTTTGTGACACGCGTGATTTGTGTTTATTCAGTCGTATGGGTGTGTAGCTGTGATTTTCTGGAGCTTCTACTGGGTGCGTCAATTGACAGATGCAGTTCACCTTTCCGTTCTCCCTCTGTTGAGCCATAGTAATCAAAGAGCCTCTCCAGCATAGTCTCCTCTGAACCGTGAGGATTAATTGCCTCTTCTTCCATCAACCATAGAAGGCCACGGGCCTCATCTGTCCTGGCCAGAGTACGGACCTGAAATTGATACAAAAAATATATATAGGTATACAATCGTGGTAAACGGTTTACATACATTTGTGAAGATCATCATGTCATGGCTCTCTTGAGTTTCTAGTTATTTCTACAACTCAGATTTTTCTCCGATTCAGTGATTGGATTAGATACTTCTTTGTCGCAAAAACATTCATGAAGTTTGGTTATTTTATGACTTTACGATGGGTTAACAGAAAAAGTGATTACATCTGCTGGGTCAAAAATATAAATCCTGCAATATGAATTAGCAATTTTGGTGACTTAGAAAGTGGTGTCAGCAAAATGAGCTTCATAGCATCGCCTCTTATTTTCTTGTGAGTTACTATGACTGACGACAGTGCAAGACCCAAGAGCAACAGTGCAAAAAGTGTTTCTAAGTATAAAGTGCATGGCCCTGCTTTGTCACTGCCACGACCAGGAAGAAAACGCAAACTCAATCACCTGCTGCTGAGAGAAAATTGGTCTGGATGGTGAAGATTCAACTGAGAATCACCAAAAAGCAGATCTACCAAGAATTAGAAGCTGCTAGAACACAGGTGTCAGTGTCCACAGTCAAGTGTGTTTTGCATCTCCATGGACTGAGAGGCTGTTGGAAAGAAGGAAGCCCTTGCTACAAAAGCGGCACCTTAACGCTCAACTGAAGTTTGCTGCTGACCACATGGATACAGACAAGACCTGCTGGAGGAAAATTATGTGGTCAGACGAAACAAAAATCGAGCTGTTTGGGAACAATGCCCAGCAATATGTTTGGAGGAGAAAAGGTGAGGCCTTTAACCCCAAGTACACCTTGCCTACCGTCAAGCACAGTTGTGGTGGTAGTATCCTGTGGGGCTGTTTTGCTCCCAATGGAACTGGTGCTTTACAGAGAGTAAATAGGATCATGAAGAAGGAGGATTACCTTCAAATTCTTCAAGATAACCGAAAGTCATCAGCCCGAAAATTGGGTCTTAGGCGCAGTTGCGTGTTCCAACTGGACAATGACCCCACACACACATCAAAAGTGGTAATGGAATAGCTAAATCAGGCTAGAATTGAGGTTTTCCAATGACCTTCTCAAAGCCTTGACTTAAACTTGTGGACAATGCTGAAGAAACAAGTCCTTGTCAGAAAGCCATTGAATTTAATTGAACTGCACCAATTCTGTCAAGAGTAGTGGTCAAAGATACAACCAGAAGCTTGCCAGAAACTTGTGGATTGCTACCAAAGGCGCCTAATTGAAGTGAAAATGGTCATGGGACATGTTACCAAATATTAGCGCTGCTATATATATATATATATATATATATATATATATATATATATATATATATATATATATATATATATATATATATATATATATATATATTTTTTTTTTTTTTCAACCAGCAGATTTGATCACTTTTTTCTGTTCACCCATAGTAAAGTCATAAAAGAACCAAACTTCATGAATGTTTTTTTGTGACAAAATCACTTTTGTTCCAATTTTTGTTCCAATCACTCTATCAGAGAAAAATCTGAGTTGTAGAAATAACTGGAAACTCAAGAGAGCCATAACATTATGGTCTTCACAGGTGTATGTAAACTTTTGACCACAACTGTATAGTATAAATAATCTGTTTTGACCAAAAGTATACACAATTTTCACACAAACATTTAGAAGACCAAACAACCTAAAGTAATGGCTTCTGGGTTTTCTTTTAAACACCGAGTACAGTAAAATAATGAAATTCCCAACTCTAAAGCCTTAATTTTTGATACAAAACAAATTTCCTGAGTATGCGTAATGTCTGTGAAAGGAAGGTTGAGGCATACTTCAAATAAGATCGTCACAAGACATGTTTAAGATACAGTGAGACCTCAACTTACAAACACCTTATCTTACAAACTTTTCGTCTTACAAACGTCAAATTTATGAAAATTAAACCTTATAATAAGCACTATTTTCATAATACACACCCACCACGGCTGGCGGAGTGATCTTCGGCGGAAGCACACGACCTAACAGCACCAGAGGTTAAGTTACCAACAGTCCTTGTGGAAGGTGACTCTCCTTCCATAAGCCATCAACAACCATCAAAAAGGTAAATAAAACTTTATTTTACAGCACAGTTTATTTCTTTAATTACAGTCCTCATGTAATGCGCCTCTCTTTCCAAACAGCAATTCCCTTTGACCTTCGACCTCCAACGCCATTCCATCAAGCCATCAATGACCATCACAAATGTAAATAAAGTGACTTTATGATACAATGCAGTGTATTTCTTTCATTACAATACAATAGCACATTTATTATACATAGAATAAGGTATGTTGTGTGTAGTTTTAAGGCTTATTGAGTTGAAAAGTATATTTTATGGAAACCCGGGAACAGATTACAGTGGTACCTCGGTGCTCGACCATAATTCGTTCCAGGACCTTGTTCAAAAAGCGATTTTTTTTCGAACACCAAAACCACTTCTTTGCTCCTGTCTCTTGTGAGTTGACAAGGGGGGGGGGGGGGGCTATCCCAGCCGTTCTCCACCCGCTGTCATTCTCTAATCACGGACACAGGGCATTTATACGGTTCGCGATCACCTCGCCAATGCCGGATAATTGACTCAACTCGCCACGTGCCTGGACTCTTCCTTCGATGCGCGAGTGTATCCGGTCCGAGGTATTTTCCCTGCGTCCCGTAAATTTATGTCATCTTCCGGGATTTCGTCATTTTGCACACTCGTGTGCCATTTGCTTTTTGGCGGAGTAAGCGGGTCGGATCACCCCCTGCCTTCTTACTCGCTGTGTTTTCTTTTATTTGTGAATAAACATCCTGCTTGGTTAGTACGTGTCTGCTTTGGGATCCCAAACATTCCACTACGTTCCGACGAGTCAGCTGCCGTCACTCTCGCTCGGAACGTGACAGCTTTGGATGACTCGGCTACAGGATGTTCTTTTCTTTTAAAATATCTATCCAATGACACTTGCTCTCATTCCCACAGCCACATCACTAGATTTCACAGCCTCCTTATTCTTTAATATCGTACTGATCGTCAATTTCGCCATGCTGTATTCCCTCGCCAGATCAGACACTCGCACACCTCCTTCATATTTTGCGATTATTTCTTTCTTAAATGCAATAGTTGTACGCACTACTTTTCTTTTGTCACTTTAAGCAGCACTTAACTTACTTTCTTTGGAGGCATGATTAGGGGCTAAAACTCTTCGTACACCTATATTAAACACTAGAGCAAAACGCAGCACGTCCGCTAGCGACAACAGTTGGCCCGTGCGCCGCTCAGCCCCCCACCCTCGCGATACACACTTTTCGCCTTACACACTCTGTCTGGGAACCAATTAAGTTCGGAAGTTGAGGTCTCACTGTACATGTTGTCTTGGTGACAAGATAAATAGGTAATGGATTCGATATATCTTTAAATCACGTTGATTAAAGTAGAAAGGTGTAATATAACTTGCTTTAATAAAAGTAGAAGTAAAAGTCAAGGTCTTTCAGAAATAACAGAGAAAATTTGGTTTTCTGTTGAAAGCTAAACATGAAAAAATGGATGGATGGTTAGCCGATTGAATTTTTATTTTTATTGTTTTCATGTCACACAAAAACAGTTCATAGCAAACTCAGTATTGTGAGTGACTAGTATATATGTACTAGAGCTTGGCGATAGGACAAAAAGAGAACATAAATATTAGCAGGAAAAAAAACTCATGTCAACTCCGCTATTTTATATGTTATCGTAGTTTCATAATAATTTGGGGCAGATTGGTTGAAACCAAAAGATGGAAAAAAGTACATTATCGCGATAATGTACGCACAGCAGAGGGCACTGTGTACTATCGAGTGTTGAGGCGCGCTTCGCTCGAGCTGTGGCGCTACAAGCAAAACGCGCATTCGTTCAATGTTGTCAACTAATACCTCCTTTTCCTGGTGAACTTTCATGAAAATGTGAAAAATCTGGGAAAATCCAGAGGACATTCTCCTTTGCAGCACAACTTGGTGTGACTGATGGGACAATGAATTCTGCTCTCTCCCAGAAAATACTGAAGGAGAATGTCCAACAATCAGTTTGTGCCATCAAACTCAAGCGCCATTGCATCAAGAAAATTAAATGAAAGTCTTAGCCAAGTCAAAGTTCAGATTTGAATGTATGTGAGATGCTGTGGGGTTCCTCCAATGCAGCAGAGTTGAAGCAATTCTGCAAAATACGAATGGGCCAAAATTCTTCCACCACACTGCGAAAGACTCATCGCTAGTTTTCACAACTGACTGATATTTTAAAATATTTTTTGTGAATATTTTTTCACAGCATTGTATATATGGAGATTCCTGAAACAGCCCCCATTTGATGATCCCGCTTACCATAGCTTGAGCTGATGCTTGGTCGATAGCTGCTACAGACACTGAAGGACTGGATTCTATGTCATCTAAAGCAAGTTCTATGTTTTCCTAAATGCAGGGGGGGATAAAGTGATGGGTTAGTCATCTACGTCATAAGCAATAGTTGATAAAATTATTAAAATTTTGACTAATTGATTGGGTTGAAAGAATCTGACCATTAAAAGTGAGAGAAGAAATATACAATTAAAAGTATTAAAGTTAGCAGAAAGAAAAAAAACTAAACTATTGTGATCATTTTGTGTACATATCCATGGTTCCTTTGCATGAAAGTTCATTTTGTCTGTGATGGCCACTGTTCAGTTTTGTCTCTAATGACCCAACAGCACCTCTTTGTATCGCTCCATTTCTTGGACAAACGTTTGTTCATGGAACAAAGTCTGAAGCCGCTCTTGGGTGTAGTTATGACAAAGCTCCTCAAACGTAGCTCCTCGCTGCTGCTGAGCAAGAAGAGGGTTCTGGAAACCGGGAGTATCCATGATCAGAAGGGAGCATAAAGAGTGTTGACTGGACTTCAGGGCCCTGAAAGCAGATCAAACATGGCACCTTCAGGATCTGAAATGAATCTCAATGGGGTCCCCTCCTTTCTCTCTTCGGAATGTGTGGATCTTTAAAATTACCACATCTTGCGCACTATAAGGCGCACCGGAGTATAAAGCGAACCTTCAACGAATTACGCATGTTAAAACATTTTCCATATATAAGGCACACGACATTATAAGGTGCCACAGGAGCTAACCGGAGCTAGCGATGGATAACCGCTGTACAACCATTAGACAATCTACATTGATGTTGACATTTTTGTTATTCATGTCCTTATTTGCCACATATCACTGAAGTTGATGCTCATATTGCCAATTAACGGAGCTTCATATGTCGTGTCCTTCACCGTTTTTTTCGGTTGCATACGGCTCGAATTGATACGGAAGGACTTCTTTAATTGACCACAAACCACTTATGCGTTCCTCTTCACAACTATTTGAATCCTATTCACAACTGGATGAGTAACAAGAAATTATCTTTTTCAGAATCTGAACTTTCTGAAGCCATTGTTTTGATTCTATAGCAAGGCAGTTTGTGAAGGTGTATCCTGACGAGGGCACGAACTGGGGGCGGGACTTTCTGAATCTCTCCAGTTTTGAGCTCATTGGTGATTGGTCGTTGGCAGTTTTGGGCAGCTTTAAGGCATTTTCATTGGTGTTTCGCGTTTGACAAAAAAATATCAGCCTGCGTGTTTTTGGGTATTTTAGATGCTATGAAACGTTTTTCTGATGTCAGTTCGGAAGTAAAAAAATGGTGTCGGTTGTCCTTTAAGATTTAAAAGTTGTCCAACATTTTTACACAGCAAATGAGAACTTGAAATTCAAAAACACGACCTGTTTATAAGGGATATCACCAGAGTAAAGAGCTCTGAGTAGAGTCCTGATGCCATTGCCTCCAAGCACTCCAGGGCCGTGACCTTCAAGACTGATACAACATACAGACAAGCGAAAAAATTGAAATACATTCTAACTCTCTTCAATAACAAAATGGCAGCAACGTATATGTTCACAAACAATCCTAAAATGTATTATGTTTTAGGTTATTTGTTGTTACATCTGAATACGCAAACTCATATACTGTTCAGTCATGCTTACATGACATCGGCTGACTTTTTTCTTATGCTTTGTTTTAACAACATCAATGGAAGATTCAGCATACGCAATTTAACCAAATATGTATAACACAAACAGGTTTTAAGATTTCCACTCTAGTCTGCCCACCCAAACCAAGTGTGATAGGACAGACTCAATATTTTTGAGAGCTGCAAAAATGTGTTGATACTGAGGCTTTTTCTGGGGGTGTAGTCATGTCAATTGATTTGTGTTGTATGTTTATGAGCATCCACAATATGAAATTGTAACTGAGAGTTTAGCGATGAAGTGTCACCTCCAAAAGTAAAAATACAATTGACGTTGAAGAAGACATTGATGAGTGTGTTATAATCCTTGACCTTTTGGGTATTTACCTCATTCAGTGGCAGACAATGTGTAAAAATGTGTCCACTCCAGTGCCAGGGTTTTTGTCATTTACACTCAAATTCCAGGACCCACCGAATAATGACTTTTAGAACTACATCAACATTGATTGCAGCGTAAGAAAAAAAAAGTTCATTCCGAAGTTATATAGGTCTGGAGTTCTCTGAGCTTGAAATGGATGCAGCTGTACAAAAGGCAACTACCGCCCCCTCATCGGAGGGAAAAACATTGCCAGAGGTCTGACCAGAACTTTACCAGCACCCAACCCCCGCAAGATAAAAAAATGAACAAATTCAGGAATGGAGCTCTACGTCATGTTTTTCAATTCCCGAATAAATTTGGGAATGGCAGTGAATGAGTTAACAATGCGATGTCACGTCATGTGTTAACAAGTACACCTGGAAACTGAAATGTGTGTCCTGCATTGAAGATTCTACAATACCCATGATCTGATCTGAGAAATATTCATGATCAGTCATTTGATAATGCACACATTCAAGTGCACTTAAAAGAAATGTCCACATTTTCTCCACAGGCCTAAAAGTATGAAAAACTGACATGACATGAATGCTGGTACTTGGAATATATACCTGAGTCACCCTGGCCATTTTCATCCGGACCGCCTCTGAATGAGGTGGAGTGCTTCATGCCTTTGGGCTGGTTCTTGAAGATCGAAGACGATAACTCCTCTAAGGTGCACCCGAGAAGGTATGCTGCCTTCTGGGCCCATTCATGACGGGCAAACTGCCTGCGTCCAGCTAAAATGAATTTAGAAAAATAAACAAACATCTAAATAAAGAAAGAAATATCATATTTCCCATATATAAGGTGCACAGGACTATAAGGCGCACCCTTCAATGAATGACATGTTTAAAAACGTTTCCATATACAGGTAACATCGGATTTACGACCAGCTTGACGTACGACCATACAGACTTACGACCATGACATTCAGACCCTATTTTTTTTAACATTTTAATTCGACGCCTGGCACCGCAACGCGCAAGCTACGTGTACGACATTTTTGGCCAGCCAGACAGCATCTCACTCTCGCACAGCAATCGACCGTGTGATGGCACCAGAGGGGGGGGGAGTTTCCCAGTCATTTAGTCTCCAAGTCTCTATTCAACATTTCTAATGGATTTCGACTTACGACCATTTTGACTTATGACCGTTTGGTCGGAACGGAACTCATAAGTCGGATGTTACCCTTATCAGGCACACCACATTATAAGGTGCAACAGTAGAGGCTGTAATTACATTTTATATATCCCAGCGTGGACCACAAACTACTCCGACAGATGGAAATGGAGTCGGTGGCTGTTGACAGTAGTTGTGAGACATGTTGTGCCTCAATATTAGTTCACATATAACGCATCTCGGCGTATAAGGCAAGGGTCATCTTTTGAAGGAAATGAATGCTTTTGCGTGTGCCTTATACACCGGAAAATACGGTAAATCAAATATTGCTCAATGGACATTCATTTTACAATTTGTTTAATACTCAAAAAGGTTGTGGAGGGGCGCTGGAGCCTATCCCAGCTGTCTTCGGGCAGTACGACGGTGACACCCTGAACCAGTTGCCATCCAATCGCATGGCACAAAGAGAGGCACAATCATTTGCGCTCACACTCACACCACGTATTTTTTTCTGAAGAACCTATACTGTATAGTCTTAAAATCAAATACCTATGTTACAGAGTTATCAGGTTTTTAGAGTCAGTCTGCGGAATGAGCCAGGAGGAAATATTTCAATCCAAGCTGCTCAACTGAAATATTGAAAAATGGAAAATTATACCAAAGGCAATATTATTGGACACACACGAGGAGAAAAACAACAATTAAAAAACAAAAACATCATTGTGCCAGGTCAGAGTTGCTGTTTCACCCAAGAAAAAAAAAGGATAATAAAGGGGCGAGCATGAAGAAGCAAACAAGGTGCAAAAAAAGGCCAATTGATCAAAAGAAACAGGGACAACAATACATATACAAATGTTAAATATCTAAAAGTCAGGTTGAAGACAATAAGAACAGAAATGTGATAGAGAACGGTTGAACGAGTGAAAAAGACCAAAGCGTGGGCATGGTTGTCCCGAATTACCTTCATCGCCATCTGCATTTGGTACGGTGCAGCATGCAAACATACGGGTAAAAAAAGAGGGTTAGAAGGACAACGTCATTGATGTATTCATCAATTCAGTCACAAGAAAAATATGCATCAGTGTGCTAGAATCTCAAGAGCCCCTCATCTTGCTTTTAGAGTAGACAAACACCACTTGGTACCATCTTGAGTAAGTATTCTAATTTGAGGGGGAAAAAAGTATTGCTTTATTCAGTATGTTTAAAAATATAGAAGTCACATCAGTTCAAACTCCCCTTTGCTGAGGTGTCAACCCCGTTTTTTTTTGGGCCACGTTTTAATGACAATTTTCCTTGGCAGGTCATCATGTCGGAAATCCTATCGAAGTCAAGGTTAACAGTTTATCCAGCTGTTGTTTACATTACTTTAACTCATTCACTACAAGATGTGCAAACATTTGTCCACTCCAGTGCCAAGGGGTTTTCATCATTTTCACTATAAATGCAGTGTTGTCAGCCCTTTTACAACAACAATGAGAGACAGACAGACAGAGAGACAGACATACAGGCAGGCAGAAAGACAGATAGAATTTAACAGTAATAAACAAAATAAAAGTCGTAGTTCAAAGCTTCTTTGATCTATGACGTTGGTTGTGTCGCCGCTGATTAGTTGAAACCAAAAGGCGTCCATGCGTACTTGTTTGCGCTGACGCATGCACAGCAGAGAGCAGCGGACTATCGAGTGTAGAGGCCCACTTCACTCTAATAGTGTCGCAACAACCAAAACAATGAATTCAAATGTGTTCTCGGTCAATACTGTCAACTAATACCAGGTGCGTTAGCATCTTACCCAAGTAAGATTGGGTTAATAACGGCACATCTACAGTATGTCACTAGGGTCTATATTTACCTAGTTTGATCTCGATGCCAAGTGTCACGTATCAATAAAACAAATCAAGACAAGGGATCAGACTTAGAGACACAAAAAGATGTTCCTACCTTTAGTTGCTCCGGCAGCTCCGAGGTGATAAATTGCTCCCAAGATAAGCCAGAGAGCCTTCTGCTCTTCAGTAGAAATGCCCAACACCTTCATAGCTGCCTGCAGCTTAGTAAACTGCTGGGATGCTCGCTGTTTATCCTCTGGCTGAATAGGAGAAAATCAGATCAAAATGTGCTTCGTTCTATTTGAATTTGAAGGTGTTTCTTGACCTTTCAACTGGTATTGTTATGGATCCTTAAAATTGGATACTTGTTGTCTGCAGAACCTTTATAGAATTACCTTTGACTGTGGAATGATGCCAAACGTGCTGTTCTCAGCCAGATGGCTAAAGTGTAGTTCAGTTCTGTAAAAATAAAACAAAAGTAAGACTTGCAAACGTGAACAAAACAATATTGCTGTGTGTTAATTGTCTCGGTAGTAGGTATCCAAAATGATATTGTGTATTGCAGTAATCACAACACACAGCTTCGGGGAAACGCTAGTATAAATAATAATATTATCTTCGACAAGAAATAAAAAATGCAGGTGCGGCTAAGCGGATGACTAATATTACCTAAAAGTTTGTGACACATATACAGTAAATGTCCGAAGGTCGTATCGGATCTATTTTGGCTTCAGAGATATGGATATATTCACCTCAGGGTGCTGTCAGCTCCAGAGATCATGTAGTAGAAAACGTTGAAGGTTGACTCATTCTCTGGTCGTCTGCTAACCCTCATTTTCTCCAGCAGCATTGTCTAAGCAGAATTTAAAAAGAACAGCAGAAGCCACAGTTCTTCAATTAAATGTGTTCAATGACACCAGTCCATTTTTTTATTTCATTTACAGTACGTCAGGGATTGATTGATTGATTTTGATTTGTTACCTGAATGGATGCAGATGCCACTTGTCCAGCTTGATCAAAATCAAGCGACACCACATGCGAGAAGCGACTGGCATTGGCGTTCAAAGAGGTGGGAGTGTTACCGAAAGCCTCAAGGATTGTGTAGACTGCTTGCCACTTCTCCGCTAAGTGACAAGAAACGATAATTACATGTGTATCATATACATGTGATCACTTCATAAACACAATATAAATCAATGCAAATACAGTAAAGTCTCGTTATATCGATATTCAAGGGAGTCCGAAAAATATCGATATAACCGGGACTATCGATATATCCGATATCAATATAACGAGACTTTACTGTATTGTCGAAATCTTAGGTTGGCATGGTTCTTGGCCTACAAGCTGTTACTTTTTTTTCTTGTGGCTTTAATTCTGAGGTGTTTAATTGATATTTTTGGATTATTAGCATTATGCTACCAAGACATTTATAAATAATCTCTCCCAGTCTTTGAGTTTTACATTTAACACTATAAAGCACAGGTGTCAAAGTCAAGGCCCGCGGGCCAAATCCGGCCCGCCACATCATTTTTTTCGGCCCGCGAAAGCAAATCAAACTTATTAAATTCTATGATGATTGCTAAAATCTGAGCCAAAATTTCATCTTTTTGGATGTCAACCACAATGAAAGTCATTATTCTTGACTTCAGATTTGAAAACGAGTTATTCATTAATTTGCTGTGTGCTCTATATGTAATATTTGAAGGGATTTAAACATTCTAATGGGTTCCCCAAATGCATAACGACCCTCGAGAGGAAACCAGAACTACAATGTGGCCCGCGGCAAAAAATGACTTTGACACCCCTGCTATAAAGCCTCGATTTATAGTCATTTTAAGATGGCGCCCCCCGTGCGACTGCCTCTGCAGCAGCTTCTTCCCCTTTTAAAGTCCCTTTCCATCCTGTTATTTTATTTATTTATTTATCCGTACGTGCTTTGTTTATTTTCGTTCTTGAAACCGACGGTGAGGAGATGGGCATCCTCACTTCCGCTCATCGCCGTGATTTTTTCACCGCTCCTGTGAACAGGGAAACCGCTCGCACACTGGATGCCGTTGTTCACAGTCGAGACCAGCTGCTAGCATGGAGAGCTAATAGCGGGCTAGCGGCCTGACTGCACTGGGTAGCTCCTTCAGCCAGAGACTGTTACACCCGCGCTGCAAGAAGGAGCGGGACCGCCTTCCTACTGACTGCTGTCATGCTTCTTAATAATCAGACGTAAATTAAAATAAATTAATTAATAGACAAACTGGACTCTTGGACTGTAAATAGCACAGCCACCTTCTGTTGACTCAATACAGTTACATATATCAAATATGCTTTTTTTCTACTTGCACTATGTACAGTTCTTTATAAAAGAAAAATCACAGTTACAGTATATCTCGGTCCTCCGACATTTCTATCATGCTTAAAATACTTTTTTTATCTTTTCACCACCCCCTCCCCGTCCGCCCCCTTTCAAATTGCTGCTGTGGACCGCAAATTTCCACATTGTGGGACTACTAAAGGCTTTCTGATTCCGATTTAAATTAACTTTAACTTACACTTTTCTGATAATTTAGAAAAAATGTGATCTTCAAATGCAAGGACGTGAAATGCATTACAATTTGGAAGTACCGTAACTCACCCTGAACAATGAAATAACCAAACATGTCACAGGGAACCAATTAAACTGCCCCCCCCCCCCCCCGAGTTGCATTCATGTAGAATCACCGTTTCATTATTTTGTGTAGTTCAGTGGGAACCTTGGATGATGACGAATGGTCAGAAATCTTTGCCAAAACACTGCCTGCTTATGACCTAAGAGTAGCTATTGCTGAAGTTTGCTCCTGGATCCGGACAATAGGAAGCAGGATAATAAATAAATACATAAATGAATAAATACAGTAAAGTCTCGTTATATCGATATTCAAGGGAGTCCGAAAAAATATCGATATAACCGGGACTATCGATATATCCGACCCTGTTTGCATGTAATTTTCTCCACGCGTGCATAGAAATAGTATCGATATAACCGGGACTATCGATATATCCGATATCGATATAACGAGACTTTACTGTAGTTAAATAAATAGATCAACCATTTCCACGTGTGCATGTATAATGTTAATTTAATCCTTGGCTACACCTTACAAATGATAAATAGTGTGTATGGTGAGTATTCACCAGTCCTTGATTCCATCAGCCGTGTTCGGTCTGTCTCAGTGTCTTATCCAGACGCTCCCCCACTTACGAACATTCGAGTTACAAATAACAGTGCGTACATACAAACATTCTTGTGGGTACAGTATGTCGAAAAATGTTCGGACAGAGGTGCTGTCAGTTAGATTTTGTATTGCCGGCCTATTTCCGGTCGAGCTCGCTTGCCATTGGCTGCGTACTGTGCTTCAATTCATGCACATGCACTCACACAAACACAGAGGTTTCAAAGGCTGGATGTTTACACGACGGACACCAAGGCTGACCAATCAGCGTCCGGCTGTGCTGAAGTGTTGCCAATGAGTTCAGGCCCTGATCCACTGAGCTCGCTTACGATTGGCTGCGCAGAGTATGTTGGCGGGGAGAAATCGAGGTCGCTGTGTCGAGTATGTGGGCAGGAAGGAAATCCCTCTTCCTCGTTGACGCTACAGGAGGAAGCGATGCATCACAAAAGTAATGGCTGCTGCCACTTAATTCAGTAATTACATGCCAGCAGCTTCAGTAATGGCTTACTGAAGACCCAAGGATATATGTTGTCGTACTACAGTAGGTGTGAATTTATTGTACCTTTGTTAAAGCGTCTGTGTTTTATATTTCCCCATTCAGTGTTTGACTTCAACATACATTCCATACAAAATATAGCACTGAAGCAGTTTACAAACTGACCAACAACCGCTCGTAACATATCTCGTTCGTAAGGTGGGGAGCGTTTGTACTTGGATAAAAAGTGGGTGTCCCTTCGTGCAGTGTTTTCAACCTTTGTTGAGTCAGGGCACGTTTTTTTTTTATATTGGAAATATTTTGTGGCACACCACGAACCAAAAATGTTATAAAATGACATTATGGACAGTATATACAGTAAAGTCTCGTTATATCAATATCGTTTATATTGATAACACTGCTTATTACGACACTATTTTCATTTCCCGTGCACATTTCTAGTCTTTTTATGTCTAATTAGTTCCGTTTAGTACAATTCGTGGTTTTTACAATAATCCGGTTACTACGGTGCTCTTTTTCATCTCCCGCCAGCCATTTTGCTATGTTTATATCGATACACGCCATCGGTCGCGCCATCGGCCTCACCATTGGTCGACTTGGTCACGTGACTTGGTCACGTGAGTTTGTTACGTGACCAGCTCCCGTGTAGCAGAGCCATTTCCATTTTCAGACGCTAGCTCGTGTGTAGCAGACAAGATTGAAGTGTTTGTGTTAAAAGGTAAAAATGTGAAGCAGAAGAAGATTGATGACTTTTTTAAATTGTATACATAATACAGTAAGATGTAAGCGTTGCAGTTTCCCTGTTGTGTTATGTACATGCCCACTGTACTGTATATGAATGCAATCGTTTTTTGCAACAATGTTTCTTGTTTTGTCTGCTGAAGCGCAATGATTTTGAAAATTATTAACATTCCATACTGTGTATTAAAGGACAGCCGATGTCACTTTTTATTCAAATGCAAATAAAAATGACTTCACGCCAAGACGTCTTGCATTGCTTGTGAATCCAAACAATGGCTTCAGATTCGGATAATATGCTTTCTTGTTACACATCCAGTTATGAATATGATTCAAATACACTGTAGTTCTGAAGAGGAAAGCATACATGTTTGCAATCGATTAAAGAATTATATGTGCCATTTTGAGGCAACATTGGGGGAACATCTATCACCCCAAAAAAAAAAGGCACAAAATGGCGAGCTCATGGCCAGCTCCGTTTCTTATATGGCGCTTGGATGCCCTCTTTTGGCGGCTTTTGTTAATGCAGTTCGGCGCAGGACGGATATATCGACAGTACGGTTATATCGACATTTTTTCTAACTCCCGAGAATATCGATATAACGAGACTTTACTGTATAATGTTTAGAAGGGCCGCCTTAATCCAGGTCAGAATCTTGTACAGAGCCAAATTCGTAGTTTGCAGTTGCCCTTTTTAAAAACTTCTCCATAACTGTCACCGCGACGTCTCATGTGCATCATTAGGTCATTTAGAGGAACGAGGCAATCAGCTACGTACCCTCCCAGTCTTTACTGCACGGACACCGGACGATGACATAATATTTGCAGAAAATGTTTCGGAAATGTTTTATAAAATTTTAAATGTTAAAAAAGTGACATTGGATAGTTTGTCACGGCACACCTGACGACCTCGCATGGTACACAAGTGTGCCGCGGCACAGTGGTTGAAAATCACTGCCCGAGTGGATACGCCACAAATTGCACATTATTAAAAATATTCATTCCGTGGCATACATACCTGCCAACTTTTGAAACCAGAAAAGCCTAGTAATATGCTGGGGTCCAGGGGCCGCGGCTATGTACTTAAAATGAGGCTAAATACACCATCTAAATGTTGATCGATGTCAAAGATATACTTGTGAAAAAAATACCTATATTTCAACGTGTCAATCATGAAAATATCATGTTTGCTACTATTTTAAGAAATCAAAACAAATATTTTACAATCAACCAAACATTTAATAATTAATCTACAAGTGCAATGAATTGTAAGACATTGTTAGTAACTTCAAATATGCACATCTAACCTTCATTCTTATTGGTTGACAAAAATAGCTCACAACAAACTCTTGATCAGTCAATTTATACGTTTTTCCCATATTGCATACGTTTTTTTTTATCATTTCAAATAATGTACGGCGTACTACAACTTTTATATGGGAATTGTAATCATTTATACGGGCAGCTATTAGCTAAGTTTGACAGGCATGAAACTCAAATTACAAACTCAGCTCATTTTCACCTTTTCTTGACCGTATATTACGTATCTATAACCCCTGGAAATGCTTAGGAGTATTCCTCACAAAATCACAGTAGTTTTCACACTTTTTGTTGCTTTTTCTCCGGCAGATACCACGACATGACAATGATAAAAACGATGCTAACTCTTGACACTCGATTCCAGGAATGACCCGACGCGTGCGCAATTCATGGAAAAGGAAGCTAACCGCTGGCACTGAGCTGATCACCTGTTCTAAATTTAGATACGATACTTGGTGATTTTGAATGTTTTCATTGGAAATCGTAATTTTCATTAATAAACCGTAACCCGGAATGGGACGTTTAAAACCCATACTTATTACGGCGAAACCGGAGTTTTACACAAACCATAAGTTGGCAGATTTTTTTCACTTTTATCCTGAGTGCTTGATCGAACGAAACTCTTTGGGTGCCGGTTTGACACCACTGTTCTTTTCCATGTTCTATGTTTCTCACAGTTGCTCATTTTGTTCCTTAATTCATGTTCAAAAAAAGCAATATGAAGCAGTATATCATGTTTGGGCACACAGTACATATTGTTTAAAAAGAAACAATACAATTGGGTTGATATCCCACACCTTCTCCTTGAAGGAAAAAGGATAACGCATGCTTACCTGAGTAGATTTTGCCCGTGCTGCCAGCAATAGAGACCAAATATTGGACAAGGTGCTGGCAGTTGGTGGTTTTGCCACTGCCGGACTTTCCTAATAGTACAATCGACTGGTCCTGCCTTGTGGTTAGAAGATTACGGTAGGCCGACTGTGCCACAGAGTAGATATGGGGAGCAGAGTCTTCACGCCGACACCCTTTAAACATATGCATCACCTAATAGATACGTGAAAAAGGACATGGTATCAGTGTGTGATATTTTACATTAAAATATTTCTAAATTTTAAATTGTATCCATTCTAAATTTCCTTTCATTTCTTTTTTTCCTATTGTTTCCATTGTAATGCTCTCAGGATCAGTTTTCTTTGAGCTAAATATAAAAATGTACTGAAATACAGTAAAGTCTCGTTATATCGATATCTGATATATCGATAGTCCCGGTTATATCGATACTATTTCTATGCACACACGGAGAAAATTACATGCAAACAGGGTCGGATATATCGATAGTCCCGGTTATATCGATATTTTTTCGGACTCCCTTGAATATCGATATAACGAGACTTTACTGTACCAATTTTGATTTTCAATTTTAAATAACATTTTTTTCACTTGGAGCTATTATTGACACTGCACAACTGTCCATCAATCAAAGTGAAAAAATAACTTTCACACACGGCTCCTTTAATATAGCAAGCACTTTTTCGAGAATCAAAACAGAGCAATTTAAACTACCAAGTGTGATGCGGCCCTGCATTAATCTCACGAAAAAAAATGCAATCCTGTTAAAACTTGGTGAAATGAATGTAGACGCTCCTGCTATTTCGCCTCGATACTATTACTATTAACAATGCTTGTTGTTTTCACAACTGAGTCCCGATTGGTTCATGATGGCCAATCTCTGTTGTTGCTTCAACAACAAATCGAAGATTCGACCACTTTTTGACTAGGCGGTGGTGAGAATGCGTTGCCGCCGCTCTTGGCAAACATTCCGGCGAATCTCCTTCGCGTTCACGTGCCCTTTTCACGGAAGCGCCGCCGCGACAAACGTCGAGGTCAAACGTGATCTGGGAAACATTGACCTCTGCTCATTACCAAATTACTCAATCGCGGCGTGCCCTGGACCCCGTTGCCTCGTACTTGACGACAGTCGTTGGCACACCTGCCGCGCCAAGGCATTTCTACCTTACGTGCCTCTTTAGAATTTCCCCGATCAGACGACGCACCCCCCGTCGTTGCTCCCACAACGATTGCTTTGTTAAACGCCCAGTCATTGTCGAATAAGTGACATATCTTGAGGATTTGTTTCCCTTTAAAACGACTTGTGTCGAACGGAGACTTGGGCTACTACTAGTGAGAATGCTTTAGTTGAATTGCTGCCACCTGACTGGTCATTCCTGGACACCCCAAGGACCTCAGGCCATGATGGAGGAATGGTGAGCATTTTAAAGAATTTTAAATGCAAACGTTCTTTTGTCTTTTAGGTAGAAAAATGTTCGCGTTATACTCGAATAAATACGGTATATATTTTATTTGTTTATTTTTTTCCTCGAGACACGCCTCAGCACTGTCGAGCACATCACTACCTACAGCAGTCCATGATTGCCATCAAAGACAGACTCGCTAACAGTTACCTTTTCTGAATACATAGACGCTGAGCTGACAGGGTTTATGACCACCATGTTGGGTCCGGCATAGGAGTGGATCAGGTTTCCTCCATAACGCTGCCGCAAGCAATGCATCACGCTGGATTCATTAATATAGAGCAACGAAGCCAGATCCTCTGACCGATCGTATGATGGAGGGTTGGCCTGAAAGAAGCATGTTGAAAAATAAATAAATACATATTTCAATCCATCCAAAAATGTGCAGCAGCACGCTACAAAACATTATAAATTAAGAAGTGTACATGTTATAGAAGTGAAGAGAAGTAAGATTTTTTGTTTCACACGACTTTTGAAGTTATGACAAGTAACATGCTCCAGTGTTTTTAAAATTGAAATTTGGAAACTTTATGTGCGCAGCAGAAGTTCAAAAATTATTTCAGCATTATTTTGTGTCCTAATTAACATAATTACTTGACAAATTATGAGTTTGGAAAACACAATATGGAGATTTGAATCAAGGTTAAAATGGATTTATGATATAGTCTGGTAAGTAACAGAACAATAGATAGACAACACCATATGTGATCCATCTTACTGTGATGTGATATTTAAAATTATAAAGTAGACATGATATATGTAGTACAGTGATCCCTGCGACTTTGCGGTTCACTTATCGCAGTTTCAGTCCATGGCAGATTTTTTTTCCAGTTATAAAAATGTTCAGAAAAAAATGCTAAATGACTCCGAGGTTTTGTACATAGCTGTAGCTTGATTGGTTCCCAGCGGTGATGTCGACCAATGACACCATGATTTACAGCCATGTGGATTGGCTGTGCATCTACTCAGCATCGCCCAGCAGCCCCCCCCCCCCTCCTGTCGAATCACGTGGGTTACTGTTGGATCAGTCTATTCAAATTCAAATGCTTGCCTTGATCATTGCTTTCTATTTAGCGAGTATGTGTGCGTGCGTGTCAGTGACGTGCCGTCAGGAGAGGCAGGTGAAGGCGTGCCTCACCGGTCATCACGGAAATATCAAATGAAAAAATAAATTAAACAGTTATATTTATTGAGTGATTTGTACTTTAAAGTTCTTGTCCATTTAACTTCACAATTTTTTTTTTTTTTTTCAAAATCGATGAATTTTCACATTTACCGTTCGAATACTAAGTAGAGATGAGCAATGAGGCAGCAGCCGGCTGAGCCTCACCATGGATTGCGCAATGACTATGCGAACTGTGCTGGCTTGCTCTGCAGTGAGACCGCATTGCTGTCCCTCTGCATATCGCGATTAAAGGACAACCGACGTCACTTTTTTGTTTCCTAACTGACATCAATAAGAAAAACGTTTTATAGCATCTAAAATACCCAAAACACGCAGTATGATATTTTCATTCAAATGCAAAACACCAATAAAAATGACTTAAAGTGTCCAAAATCTGCAAAAAAATTGAGCATTTTCAGAAAGTCCCGCCCCCAGTTCGGGACATCACGCCAAGACGTCTTGCATTGCTGGAGAATCAAAACAATGGCTTCAGACTCGGAGAATATGCTTTCTTGTATGCATCCAGTTATGAATATGATTCAAATAGTTCTGAAGAGGAAAGCATACATGTTTGCAATCAATTAAAGAATTTATTCCGTGCCATTTTGAGGCAACATTGGAGGGAAATGTATAAGCTTGGCCAAAACAAACATGCGAATCAAACCTCTGAAGATCGAGGACACTGATTCGCTGTGGCGACCCCTTGAAGAGAAAAGCCGAACGGAAAAGATGATTGGAGGGAAATGTATCACCAAAAAAGAGGCAGAAAATGGCGACCAAGCTCCGTGTTAGGAATTAATCATACCGTTTCCACAGGCTGATGAATTCCTTACATGGAGCTTTGTCGCCCTCTTCTGCCTCTTTTTGGTGCAACACGACGTTTTCAGACCAAACAAGTACAGCAAAATGCCGTGATGGAAGGACTGCTACAATGTGTCCTTTTTTCGGTCAGGGGCGTTCCTTCAGTGACGTAGGGCGAGGACTCGTCACCAACTCAAAAACAAGACTTCCGGAATATTCAGCGCGAGTCTTAAAATGTATAGCTATATGCGGTGGAATCTTTGTAAAATACGCTCAGTAGAAGTCATTTGAAGCCATTTTACAAATTATGGACACAACTTTTCCGGAGACGTCTGTTGTCCTTTAAGTGCAACCATCTAGTCATTTTTTTTCGTGTTGCTTGGCCTTATTTTCAGAATGGAGGATTACATATCTAAATTGAAAGCATTTTCTAAACTGGACTTTCAATCGAAGCAGGAGATAGTAATTAAAGGAAGGAAGCCCCGAGAGTGGCTGCCTTTCCAGCAGCTCATGTATTTTGTTTTTCTACTTTCATTCCTTTCATCACTTTGCTGCTGTGAAATGTAAATTTCTCCACTGTGAGACTAATAAAGGCAAATCCAATCCAATCCAATCCAACACCAGTCCGGTGTTGGTATAGCTCACCAACGGTGAGGGATGAATGTAAATCTCCTGGACAGCTTCTCAGCTTTTTGGCCGAGAAGGATCTCATTGAAACTATTCTTGAAGCGACAAAGTTGCTCCAGCTCGTGCTCACTGTTCCAGCTACTACAGCATCAGTGGAGCGGTCATTCTCAGCACAAAAGACTGAAAACATACAGTCGGAACAGGACTGATCAAGGACGACTTTCTTCACTGGCAGTGATCTCCATTGAGACAGAGGGACTTTTAAAACTGAAGAAAGATAAGGAAGGTTTCTACAAAGAAGTTATCCATGCCTTTCTTCAGAAGGAGCGGCGCATGGACTTCATTTACAAGTAAAGGTAACACGATAATAATGTTTTTTTTTAATTTTTTTTTTCTATGCTACAGTTTGTAAGAATGCTGGCATGACATTTTCAACAAAACACGTTAACTGTTGCCAATCAAATGGGGAATAAGCTACTCTGTAGAGTTCATGTTTGTAAATATGACTGTGATTACGTCAGTGCCTCACCAGCCATGAACCTCACCGCATGTCACGAGTGTGTGTGCATACGTGTGTGTGTGTGTGCGTGTGTGCATATGTATGTGTGCGTGTGCATGAATTTATTAGGGAATTGAAAAGCATGACGTGGCGCGCCATTTCCGAATTTGTTCGTTTGCACACAAAAAAAAAAGAATGTTTAAAAAAAAAAAACAAAGAATTGTGATTTAGCAGGGAAATACTGTTGAAAGATGAGGCTGGGATGGGCGTTCAACCCCACCAATTGAGGTCTCCAAAATTCCTTCACTCACCTTTTCAATGTCATCCTCATCCACATCCAGTATTGTCCCGTCATGCTCTAGTTTGATTTTCACCTTGCCTTCTAGCATGGAACCTGGATCTGTCTTGACCAACGTTGCTGGGAAAATTGCAAAAAGCGTGGCAATAGCACATATTAGCGAGCATACAGTGCATTTGTGTGGGGCATGTGCAAAATTAACAACACGTGTGTGTGTGTGTGTGTGTATATATATATATATATATATATATATATATATATATATATATATAGTTCGAACAAATCGGAGTTCGAACAAAATATTCGAGATATTCTTATTATATTGCTTCGTAACGCCAATACGACACGTGAGTTCGTACGTGGGGTGCTGAGCGCCGTACGGGTGTATCGCTCTCTCCGTGACCAACTGACGTGCTGCGTTTCGCTCTAGCGTTTAATATAAGTGTACGAAGAGTTTTAGCCCCTAATCATGCCTCCAAAGAAAGTAAGTTAAGTGCTGCTTAAAGTGACAAAAGAAAAGTAGTGCGTACAACTATTGCATTTAAGAAAAAAATAATCGCAAAATATGAAGGAGGTGTGCGACTGTCTGATCTGGCGAGGGAATACAGCATGGCGAAATCTACGATCAGTACGATATTAAAGAATAAGGAGGCTGTGAAATCTAGTGATGTGGCTGTGGGAGTGAGAGCAAGTGTCATTGGATAGATATTTTAAAAGAAAAGAACATCCTGTAGCCGAGTCATCCAAAGCTGTCACGTTCCGAGCGAGAGTGACGGCAGCTGACTCGTCGGAACGTAGTGGAATGTTTGGGATCCCAAAGCAGACACGTACTAACCAAGCAGGATGTAAATAAAAGAAACCACAGCGAGTAAGAAGGCAGGGGGTGATCCGACCCACTTACTACGCCAAAAAGCAAATGGCACACGGGGTGCAAAATGACACAATCCCGGAAGATGACATAAATTTACGGGACGCAGGGAAAATACCTCGGACCGGATACACTCGCGCATCGAAGGAAGAGTCCAGGTACGGTGGCGAGTTGAGTCAATCATCCGGCATTGGCGAGGTGATCGCGAACCGTATAAATGCCCCGTGTCCGTGATTAGAGAAGCGGTGCTATTTATTGAGTGATTTGTCCTTTAAAGTTCTTTTCCATTTAACTTCACCATTTTTTGATTTTTTTTCAAAATCACTGATTTTCACATTTACCGTTCAGATACCAAGTAGAGACGAGCGGTGAGGCAGCAGCCGGCTGAGCCTCACAATGGATTGCGCAATCACTATGCTAACTGTGCTGGCTTGCTCTGCAGTGAGACCGCATATCGCTATGAACTCAATTTCTACAGTTTAGCTGGTGTATATAATGTAGAGTCATTTTACATTATAAACACTGTACTACAGTGTTTATTCTATTTTATTTTTTTATCAAAACTGTATGATTAGGTGAGGCACACAGTTCTCCTGCCTCATGACAGGGGGTGCTGGTGATTACAGATTCTTCTTGCGCCTCCTTGGCTGCAGAATAATATAATTAGTGAGAGCAAGCTACAGTAAACAGTTAGCAAGTTACGTGCAACCTTCCAGTCATTTTTTTCGTGTTGCTTAGCCTTATTTTTAGAATGGAGGATTACATATCTAAATTGAAAGAAATAGAGACACTTTTGAAACACGTTAACTGTTGCCAATCAAATGGTGAATAAACTACTCTGTAGAGTTCATATGTTTGTAAATCTGACTGTGATGACGTCAGTGCCTCACCAGCCATGAACCTCACCGCACGTCACTGGCAATCACTATCCTAACTGTGCTGGCTTGCTCTGCAGTGAGACTGCATTGCTGTCCCTCTGCATATCGCGATTAAAGTGTTCAAAAGCTTTTAATAAGGCAAATTAACGTCGTGCAAAATGACTATAATCCACGGGACCACGTGCAGTGTCTACCCTGCATCACTGTAACCCGCCAGAAGGTGAATGTCATGAGAATCAGGATCATCTTGGAATGATTGAAACACAGAGCACTGTGCGCCTGACTGTACATGCATGTGTATTACCTGTAGATGCAGAGACAAGTTAACTCACCCAGGGAGAAGCCCTCTTTATGGACCAGCCAGACTTTTTCAGAGCCATACCAAGCCCGCTCTGCTGCTATCTGCTCCTCTGTCTTAACCTAGGTTACAAAGAGACAAAACATTAGTAAGGCATCGTAAAGGGGCCGAGATAATTTAAAATCAGCCTGGTGCCTTGTTGCAACAGCTGTTGCTTTGAGTTCAACACCTGTCCTAACTAAAGGTGGATCATGCAGTGGATAAAAGTGGACTGAAACTCCTTAGAGCAATATATTCCTTCAGAATCACACCAGACGCAAGTCACTATGCCAAATAAAAAAAAAAACACAATTTTAAAAAGTACCTTAAAGGAGACATTATTATTATGAAGCTTTATTTTTACTGTTAACACAATGTCTGACAGTCTTCTGTCAAATATTATGTAACAGGACTGCCACATCAGAATCTTCTTGCAACAAAACATTTCTATGGTTGTTCATTTCACATTTGATGGTTAAGTTGGCACACCAACTTTATTTTCCATATGTCCCCTTTAAATTACTATAAGGTGTGATTATTGATAACAAAAAGGTGATTCGTAGAAATATTACACTCAGCAAGCAAAACGGGCAAATAGAACACAGCAATGAACAGTGATTTGTGATTATGGCACGGGTGTGGCGATATAGTACACACTCAAGCATCATGCAGGTCAGACCTCTGACTGCTTAGAAGTAGCATGAGACGCCTGAAGGAGGGCTATAGGGTCCTCTTCCACGGATCCCTTTTGGCCAGCAAGAAGAGGTCAACGTTTATGTATGAGCACAGAATATAGAAAACATTAGAATATGTGTACACCACTAAATACATACTTTGTAAAATACAGAGCAGTGTGTGTGTGTGTGTGTGTGTGTGTGTGTGTGTATATATATATATATATATATATATATATATATATATATATATATATATATATATATATATATATATATATATATATATATACAGTAAAGTCTGGTTATATCGATATTCTCGGGAGTCGGAAAAAATATCGATATAACCGGACTATCGATATATCCGACCCTGTTTGCATGTAATTTTCTCCGTGCGTGCATAGAAATAGTATCGTAATAAGCAGTACTATCGATATAACCGATATCGATATAACAAGACTTTACAGTATATATAAAAAAAAAAAAAAAAAAATCCATATATATATATATATATATATATATATATATATATATATATATATATATATATATATATATACACACATATACACACACACACACACATATATAGAAACACATGGAAAAGAACCTAGCCTTTATTAAAACCTTTGTTTGCATTCAAACCTGTCGCCCATTGCGCTCTTTGTCCTGTCCCGCTGAGAGCTAGCCTCTCATGACATTACAATATAGAGAGAGACAGAGAGAGACGGAGAGTGAGAGAACATTGGAATGTGTGTCATATACGAGTATGTACATGTGTGTGTTTGCGATAGATTGCGGATTAAAAAGACGATAGTTAGAGATATGGATGGATGGATGGATGGATGGATGGATTGAGAGATAGAAAGAGGAGAGAATGCAAAATTAAGGTCAACTTGGAAGAGATTGCAATTTAAAAAAAAAAGTGAAAATCACGTCTTAAACCCAGTCTGGATATTATTTACAGACACAAAATAAAAGGATGTTATCATCTTTAGACATGGCAACTAAAGGCTATGGCAACCAGCAGAGTTTAACATGCTTTTTTAGTTAGTTTTGCAATACTGTGTTTCACAGGTGAAACAATAGAGTACAGTGTATACAATAAATACACACTAGAAATATTACAGCCAACAGTTTTTGCAATATACTGTACTTCAAACACTGAAATGGGACATTTACGGAGTCACTGAAGTCGCCGTTTTTGAACCTCCCGGGTCAATTAGTTCAATTAGTTATGTGCATCTTTCACACGGATGCACGCATAAAATAATAATATAATGCTGATAACTAACAATGTGTCCTGCCAATTTGCAGGCATCCATGGAACAACTATCCACAAGTATACAACACGGATTTGTCAGGTATGTTATTGAAAATGAAAATGGTTTTTTTTCGTACATTTTTAGAGGTGATTAAAATATAGATTAATTGGATCAATTAATTACAAATCACTTTTTACACTTGACAGCACAGATCAAGCAGCGACTGACTCCGATCGTCATATACTTTTTAGGCTTAAAATAAATTACTGACGGTTTGTGTTTTTTATGAAGCTATGATTTGAAATGCACAATTGTTTCTTTTCGTTATATGAGACACAGTAGAAGCATTTGCAAATACTGTCTGGATTGGATCTGTATCGCTGAAACCAAATGGAAAGGTACTCACAATTGAATCTGAAAGTAAATTGGTGATAATGACCATCACAAATTTGCCATACAATACAGTACAGTATCCTGATTTATATAATGGTTTTTGAACTCTACCTCAAACAGTCAGACCAAGAAAAGGTCATTCATTGTCATATTTCATCCAGGTTGGACACTGCAATGAAATGCACTGTACTGTACACTGAAATCAATAACCACAATACATTGGAAATGCTGCTGCTGAATTTAAAAAGAAGCATGCTTATCACACCAGTCCCAATTGCCCTTCAAAAGGTACTGGTGATATTTGCATTTCGAAATACTTCAAACAAGTCACAACTGACTGACTGACTGACTGACTGCTGTTAAGGCCTGGTAAAGTATCTTCACGTAGGAGGTGGTATCCATGACGCCTGGAGCACAGATCATTGACTGCAAAGGATGTCCATCCAAGTGTAAAGAATGGTGCAAAATGTTCAGTTGTCTGAGCCCAAATGTCATGAAATTGTTCTACTTCTATTTTATTTCCTATTTTGGAGATAACCATAAACAAAGAATACCTCTTGCTTTCTGAGAGCTGGGTGATGAGCAGGACTGATCTCTGGTGCAGGAGGCAGTGGACTACAGCTGGCAATTTGATGAGGAAGATTCACTCCAGGGGGCAGACCGTTTGAGATAGAATGACACCGGGGCTGTAGCGAGGTCATTTTGAGGACTTCTGCAATTGCTGCAGTGGTCGGGATGGATTTTATAGATGGTGTTGTGCTGGTTACAGGTATAAAGCCTGGAGGCGGACATAAAGATGCTGGCTTGGGCGCTGGGATAAAGCCAACAACCCGTGGCAAGGATGTCGGTCTGGAATGGGAGGATTTGGTAAAATGTGACGATTTAACAGATTTAGCGGATTGCATGCCTGTTTCAGTCACAGGAACTAATGGAGTTTGGACTAGAGGATTTAGATTGCCCTCTCGTGGGCAGTTTGTATCCTCTTTTGCCTCATCCTCGGTCGCAGGTTGTTTGCATTCCTTGTTTTCATTCTCCAATTCTTTTGGTACCTGATGGTTATCCTTATGTATCTTTGATCGAGGCTCCCTCGTCCTACCTCTCACCATCAAGTTGGTCAAGTCCCGAGAAATTGCATCTTTGTCTTCCATTTTGATCGTTTCATGTTTAAAAGAGAACACAGACATCAAAGGGCCCTTGGATACTGAAGGTGGAACACTACAATTTCGAGCTACTCCCGGAATTTCCAACGCAGGTGCTGGTGCAGTTGTTTCCTCCACCCCAGAGGGCAGGACTTTCCTGACAACACGGCGTACTACCTTCACTACTTTCTTGTTAATCAGAGCTTGATCATCTTCGGAGTCTGGCAAGCTCATGCAAGGTGGTGGGATATTACAGTGGGCAATGCCATTGAGTGTGCTATCATCCACACCACCGTTTTGTTCTGGTTCATCATTCCTAACTTGGTGTGGACACAGAGAATTATGTCTTGCTTCGGGACGCATGAGTCGCTCCGCCATCTTTAATGATGATGATGCTGTTGATAGCTCGGGGCTTTTGAAGCGTTCTGGAACTGTAACAGGTGTTCGGACTTTTGGTGGCGAAGAACTCCTGACTCGATCGACCATTTCAGAAGAAGCAAGGGCTGGGGGGCTCAAGGCCCGGAATAATCCCCTTCTAGAGTCGAGAGCAGAGACAGACCTGGCCCGGTTGGACATCCCATCACTATCTGACTACTCACAGAGCAGAAAAAGGGGAGATTAAAGAAGGAAGCTCAAGTATCACCCTTTTAGCATGCAGAATTTAAGATTCAATTTACAATGCATATGTACACATTTTTAATATCAAGTTTTCATTTTATTTTGCTTAAGAATGTGATATTATTTTTTTTCTTGTTATTTTCTAGTGATCAATCGAAAATGTAAGAATACCCCATACAGCTGGATTGTTATGTTGTTCCTATCATATTAAGTCACTCACATTTTTGCTTTCTGGGTTGTTCTCCTCTTTGACCTAAATAAATGAGTACAAATGAGAGCATTTCAATCTTTTCTCACTGGTGTAGTCGACCAATCCATGCAAAGCACAAAACACGCATCACACAATCGGATGGCTGTTTTCATTGTGTTTCTCAGTAAAACTAAGACAACCGGAATCACCCTTAGTTATTAGTCCATGACTTAAACACAGTCAACTACAAATACAGTAATAAATTCTGCATATATTATACAAACCTCAAATTATCTGACACATAAAAGGCCACAGGAGGTGTGTTAATACAAAACATCATGCGAGGTTAGGTTGCCAAGTGAGACTTCCCTTTTGCTCCCAGAAGGAAAAACGAGATGAGAATGCCATGTTGGCTGATCCGCTGTCATGGGCTGTGGGGTCAGGAAAATGAAAGAATTAAAAGAAGCAGGTAACCCTGCATAATGTGTAGAGATTTTATTCTTGGCAAAAAAAAGTCCTGTACGACTTACACAGATGCCTTTCTAATGTTGCGTATTTTGCAGTGTATAAGGCGCACCCAAAAGTCTATTTTCTTCAAAGGATGATTCTGCACCTTATATGCCAATGCACCTTATATGAGTTAAAGGACAACCGACGCCTCCGGACAAGTTGTGTCCATAATTTGTAAAATCGCTTCAAATGACTTCTACTGAGCGTATTTTACAAAGATTTCACCGCAAAGAGCTATATTTTACGGTTTAAGACTTGCGCTGAATATTCCGGAAGTCTTGTTTTTGAGTTGGTGACGATTCCTGACGTCACGTCACGGAAGGAACGCCCCTGACCGAGAAAGGACACACTGTAGCAGTCATTTCATCACGTCAATGCATTTTGCGGTACTTTGTTTGGTCTGAAAACTTCGTGTTGATCGGTGTTGATGGCGAAATTAGAAGGAAAACACATAAATAACGCGATGGTGAATCGTTGTGTGTTGCACCGAACAACTATTTGATATTCGCTGAAAAAAAATTCCCAGGAGACAAATGAGCCCATTTCCACTGAGCTTTGTCGCCATCTTCTGACTTTTTTGGGTGCTACATTTCTCTCCAGATGCCTCAAAATTACACTGAATAAATTATGTAATCGATTGCAAACATGTATGCTTTCCTCTTCGGAACTACAGTAAAGTCTCGTTATATCGATAGTCTCGGGAGTCGGAAAAATATCGATATAACCGGACTATCGATATATCCGATCCTGCGGCATGTAAATTTTCTCCTTGCGTTCATAGAAATAGTATCGTAATAAGCAGTACTATCGATGTAACCGATATCGATATAACGAAACTTTACTGTATTTGAATCATATTCATACCTGAATGAGTAACAAGAAAGCATCTTCTCCGAATCTGAAGCCATTGTTTTGATTCACTAGCAAGGCAAGACGTCTTGGCGTGACACCACGAACAAGGGGACGCGACCTTCTGAAACTGGCCACTTCCGGGTTAAATTTGAAGTACTTTGTAGACACTTTAAGTCATTTGTATTGCTGTTTTGCATTTGACTAAAAATATCATCCTGCGTGTTTTGGGTATTTTAGAGGCTATAAAACGTTTTCTGATGTCAGTTAGGAAACAAAAAAGTGGCGTCGGTTGTCCTTTAAATCAGCCCGCCATGCATGTTTTTGGAATGTGGGAGGAAACCGAAGGTCCCAGAGAAACACACGCTGGTCGGGAAGAACATGCAAACTGCACAAAGCGTGGCCAGAGCGGGGATTGAACCCATGACCTCAGTACTGAGAAGTCAATGTGCTAATCACTTGACTACCTCACCTCTCTGTCATCTGCTTTTTACTTTTAAATTCATTCACAGGCCGAAAACAAATTCACAGTGGTCTAGAAGAAAGATGGATGGAGATTCAAATCCCACCTGACCAAATTCGACAACTGTGGTCCACTTGCTACGAATGGGCAGGGGGCTGATACGTCACACAATAAGGTACAAGCAGCTGCTTCATGTTGACTCAATGTTGACAAGCTAAATGTCTATTGGTAGTGAACCAGAAATATCGGCTTCTAATGATTGACCGTACCCAGATGAAGCTTGAATCAGTGCGAAGAAATAAAATGACATAATAAAAGCAAGAGCATGTGTAAGATGGAATCTATCGAGAAAAATGTATTTAGTAGAAAATCAATATTATTCTCAAAAATCCTGATTCGATATAAATCATAATTAAATCTATGAATAATCAGATTCCAAATGATTATCGTTGGCCAAGAACCGTATGTAAAACACAAGGAATTTGTCTCTGGTATTATGAGCTAAACTTGTATCGTAGTAACAAGCATCTATGACAAATAAAAATGTGACTCATAACTACAGAGAGCAATAAAGTAGAGAAAAAATAGAGAGTCGTGATTAACATTAAATATACCATAAATAAATTGGTCATGTTATAGCACACTCCAACATTAAGACGAAAATGTTTCTGACAGAAAAAATAAAATAGCACATTGAACAGATCGGTCCCCAACATAGAGAGAAAACACTGAGAGAAAAGAAAATATGTAATTGAGCCAGCATGTTAGACAAGAGCATTAAATGAATTTCTTTAGGTCCAGTAATTTCCTGAAGAATCAAAAAAATGCAGTATATCATCTAATAAAATCCTAATTGAAACATCTGGACAAATTTCTCTCATTGACACAAGCCATGACAGTATTTCCCAATCTAATCTCCATTAACTACAAAACCTTAAGAGTCTCTGAGTAACAGAGAGACCAACGTCAATGTATATGGTCTTGTACTTTAACATACAAGAGGGAAGCGGGTGCTGGTGTTAAATGCTTCTTTCAGAATGAAATGCCATAGAAGCTGACCAGTGTTCTAAAAATAGAATTTTCACCATTCACCATTTTTTTTTTCTGGAGAACTGTTTTAAAAGAATAGGTTACCTGTTAGTGAAGTTATTCCACAAATCCGTTTTTCCTCCGGAGGTCCGATTCAAAACGAGTTAAAGTTGGGAGCGAACGATGAGACGGAGCGCAGAGAGAGCGGGCAGGACTGGAAAGAGTAAGAGCGTGGATAGGCTATTCCCTACCCCGGACAGACAGGAGATGTGGGGACAGCTGTTGTGATATGAGGGTGTTGCATAAGGGTAAAAATAGGAACCACCTCCTCTCTTCAGTCAGACCAGGTCTGCTTTAAGCGACCCAACACCAACACAGTCCACTTGGCAGTGAGACACTACACATGCTGCTACAGCTGGCGTCAGCTCACTTGCTTTCTGAGCATGCATGTGATTTTAAAGGACAACCGACATCACTTTTTTGTTTCCTAACTGACATCAGAAAAACGTTTTATAGCATCTAAAATACCCAAAACACGCAGTATGAAAAAATAGTATGATATCTTTAGTCAAATGCAAAACACCAATAAAAATGACTTCAAGTGTCCAAAATCTGCAAAAAAATGATCCCGGAAGTGGCCAGTTTCAGAAGGTCCCGTCCCCTTGTTCATGGCGTCACCCCAAGACGTCTTGCCTTGCTGGAGAATAAAAACAATGGCTTCAGATTCGGAGAATTGAGCATTTTCAGAAAGTCCCGCCCCCAGTTCGTGACATCACCCCAAGACGTCTTGCCTTGCTGGAGAATAAAAACAATGGCTTCAGATTGGGAGAAGATGCTTTCTTGTTACTCATCCACTTATGAATGTGATTCAAATAGTTTTGAAGAGGAAAACATACATGTTTGCAATCGATTAAAGAAGTCCTTCCGTGCCATTTTGAGGCAATAGGGGGGGGGGGGAATGTAGCACTAAAAAAGAGGCAGAAAATGGCGACAAAGCTCCGTGTAAGGAATTAATCAGCCCGTTTCCACAGGCTGATTAATTCGCAGGGATAATACCAGTGGGCCTCAATCGGCAGTACATATGCACCTAAAAGCTAGCAACCACTCATTTGACGACAATGAGGTTAAAATCTTAGCGAAAGAACATAGATGCTTTGAAAGGGGAGTAAAAGAAGCGATTTTCATAAAACAACTAAATCCTTCATTAAACCGGTTTGGTGGGGTGAGGTTCAATTTGGATCGTTCATACAATAGCCTGCTTAGGCAACATAGGTTAGGAAACATTAGTAATGCTGATGAGGCGATAACGGAGGGAGTGGGGGAAATGGGCCAGTCGTTAGTCAGGAATGTAGGAACAATCAGTGGGGCCACAGGGAGTGGTCCTCTGCTCCCCCCAACCTGAGAGTAGGGACCGTAGCAGTGTCTGGCGCAGTGTCTGGCGCCGCCATGTCTGGACATTAGGGATATATATATAGGGCCGATACTACCAGTAAGACTTTAGTTCGCTGAAGAAGCATCTTGGATAAGAAGCAAAACGTCCGACACCTTCAAAAAAGTACAGATGACGGCTGAAGAAACCTTTTCATCGAGACACGGAGCTTTGTCGCCCTCTTCTGCCTCGTTTTGGTGCAACACAAAGTTTTCAGACCAAACAAGTACAGCAAAATTCATTGACGTGATGGAAGGACTGCTACAATGTGTCCTTTTTTCGGTCAGGGGCGTTCCTTCAGTGACGTAGGGTGAGGACTCGTCACCAACTCAAAAACAAGACTTCCGGGATATTCAGCGCGAGTCTTAAAACGTAAAATATAGCTATATGCGGTGGAATCTTTGTCAAATACGCTCAGTAGAAGTCATTTGAAGCCATTTTACAAATTATGGACACAACTTGTCCGGAGACGTCGGTTGTCCTTTAAAGGAGTGCTTGAGTGTAAGCGAATGAAGATAGTAACAATCTTTTTCAAATTAAATGACTGCTTGGGTGCAAGTAACTGAAGAATATCCTAAACTTCACTAAGCTGCTGTGAAATGTAAATTTCTCCACTGTGAGACAAATAAAGGCAAATCCAAACTTACTCAAAATAGAAGTTGAGCTCATGTCACACCTTCCTTTTGTACTTCTAACTCAACCAAACTCTTCTTCTTCTTTTCCTTTCGGCTTTTCCCCACAGGGGTCGCCACAGCGAATCAATGTCCTCCATCTATCCCGGTTTTGTGCATCCTCTTCTCGCACACCAGCTACCTTCATGTCCTCTTTGACCACATCCATAAACCTCCTCTTCTCTGCTTCTAGCCGTGCTCCCTTTCCACCTGGTCTCCTGGACACACAGTATGTCTACCTTCCTTCTCTGCATCATGTCAACCAGCTCTCTACCTTTACCTGTCATTGTTCCTACAGTCAAAGTTCCTACTCTTAGTCCTATACTCCTGGCGTTTCATTTCTCTCTTTCCCTCCGGGCACACCTCCCTCTCCCTCCTCTCCTTCTTCGACCAACAGTAGTCCATTTTCAACAGTACCAATGGCGGCCGTTGTTAACCCGGGCCTCGACCGATCCGGTATGGGATTCAGAGGTTTGATTCGCATATTTATTTTGGCAATTTTTTTTACGTTGGGTGCCCTTTCTGACACAACCCTCTGTATTTATCCGGGCTTGGGACCGGCACAATAAGACACTGGCTTGTGCCCCCTTGTGGCTACATTAAGAAATAAACTGTACTGTGTAATAAAAAAAAAGTTTTTTATTTGTGATGGTCGATGTAGTCACCTCTTGATAATATCCAAGCTTTCTCGGCAATAATACCCTCACTCACACTGTCCTCTGCTAGCTGCTTTTCACGAATCAATGAATTACTAGTGCAGCGTGTTCCACAAATTCCTTGTGTGTGCTACATACTTGGCAATAAAGATTATTCTGATTCTGATCCAAATCAACAGAAGTTTTTCAATCTCTTCTATTGCCTGAGACCGTTGCTTAGACAACACAGAAACACCCTTAGCCACACACGCACGCTTAATAGCTTCCTTGTTCTTAAGGATGGTAGCAATGGTAGACTTAGCATACTGTTACTGGGACACAAACCTCCTTCATGTTTTTCAATGATCTCCTTCTTCTGCTCGATCATAATTTTCTTTCATGTCTTCTTAGGCTTAACACTAGCCTGCGTTGGGGTCTTTTTCTTCCTTTACAGAAGAATATATATATATTGGATATGCCTTTATTAGTCTCACAGTGGAGAAATTTACATTTCACAGCAGCAAAGTGATGAAAGGAATGAAAGTAGAAAAACAAAAATACATGAGCTGCTGGAAAGGCAGCCACTCTCGCGGCGCCGTCTTGAAGTCAAAAGAACAAAAAAAAACTAAATAACAAATAATATGACAGCATAGAGACAATATGACAAAACAAAGACACAGAGAGACATTCATTCTTCAGGACTTGCTGTACCCTCTTTGTGATGACATGAAACAGTTCTAGATGAAAGAGGAGAGGATCAAAGCGTCTTTCCACCAGTGGATCAGGGACATCATGGTGGAATGTGCATGTCAACTACAAGCTAAATGTTGAATAGCAAAAGTACACTCGATAACAAACCACATCCGCAATCAAAGAAAGGGGGTGCCGAGAACTAGTCGGCCAGCCAACGAGGCGCTGTTCGACCATGTGGTTTGGTTCATTCGCCGAAAACTAGTTTGTCAACCGAGACTATATGCTCGCGAATTTAATGTTCGTGAGGCGAAAAGTTCGTGAGGTGAAGCGTTCGTCACCGGACTGTAGTGGATTGTGTACAGTACAATGCTCCAAGTTTTATTTATAATTTTTAATACGCTGTACATTGCGGGTTTTTTTTCAGTAAAGTGTACCATATGTTCCCACGTACAAGGCGCACCCAAACCCTCTGCGCCTTATACGCAGGTGCGCCTTATGTGTGAAGTAATATTGAGCCGCAACAGATCTCGCAACTCCTGTCAGCAGCTATGACTGAGTTTCCCCCAGTAGAAGTAGTGCCTAACCCCAGCCTCTATTGAAGCGCCTCATGGTGTAGCGTGCCTTATATTTGGTAAAGTTTGATATATTTCCATCCATCCATTTTCCATACCGCTTATTCCTCATTCGGGCCGCAGAGGGTGCTGGAGCCTATCCCAGCCGTCTTCGGGCACAAAGCGGGGGACACCCTGAATTGGTTGCCAGCCAATCGCAGGGCACAGAGAGACAAACAACCATCCGTGCTCACACTCACACCGGGGGCAATTTGTAGAGTTCAATCGGAGGAACCGGAGAAAACCCACGCGGGCCCAGGGAGAACATGCAAACTCAACACAGGGAGGCCTGTCTTGAACTCACGACCCCTGCACTGTGAAGCCAGTGTGCTGACACCTCGACCACCGGGCCGCCCTGTTTTATATATTTATATATTAAACATTTTTCATTCATTAAAGGTGCACCTTATATATGGAAAAAGCTTGAAAATACATCGTTCATTGAGGGTACACCTTATACTCCGGTGCATCTTATACACCAGAAAATACGTTATGTAAATGTAATTTGTCATTCAGTTGAACTTTACTCTTCTTTCCTTCTGACCTAATTCCCAAAATAGGGACAACACAAATGTCTGGCAAAAATAGTTCTAAATCGATTGTATTGTTTTAGTAGGTAGTCTCTATCACATTGATATATTTTTTGTTCATACCTTCTGTAAACACTAAAACTGTACCTGGATAAATAAAGTCTTGATTCATCATGCTGAAGTATCGGGCACAATATTTTCACTAACAACAGGGTGACATTGTCTGTGTAAATATTACTGTAATGTCAGCAGCAGATTCAAATAAAAGGGAGCCCTTTCCTAAAACACAGAAATCTCTCCAAGGTGCAGACAACTGTTATTCACGTAATACATCGAAGTGTAGCAGACTATAATTTCCACGAGTAGGCATCTGTACTTTTATTCACTCTGCTTGTGCTTTGTTATTTTCAGTGCACTAAAAATGTAAAGAATATCCCGCTATTTATAAATACATCTCCAGGGGTTTTGAGTGCAGTAAACTAAACCATGTCTGTTTCCTGCAAACCACAAGATGGAGCTAAAGAACCAGAAAACAAGTATGCAGTGGGAATCCCTTCAACCACACAAACCCTCCATTATTTCCGGGCAGCTGCCATAATATTTAGTATCGAACTAAAACGGTGTTAAAAGTAGACTGCAAATCTACTGTACACTTCAGTAGGTTTAGAAATGCAGAAAACGAAACGGAATTGACAGAATAATCTTTATTAGTCTCGCAGTGGAGAAATGTGCATTTCACAGCAGCAATGTTTTGAAAAGTAGATGAAAGGATTGAAAGAAGTTTCCAAAACAAAATACAGGAGCATCTGGAAAGGCAGACACTCTTGTGGCGCCACCTATAAGCCGAAAGAACAAAAAAACTAAATCACAAATAATATGACAAAACAAAGACACAGACAGTAATTCATTCTGAAGCATAATAGCAATAATAATATATTATTATTATTATTATTATTTTAGCCTTCTTGGCCAGATACAGGAACATTTCCTAATCTGATGCATTGCTGGAGCCTTATTGTGTATTTTACCGTCCAGACAATTACCTGTACTAGATTTAAAGGACAACTTGACAAATTGCGTCCATAATTTGTAAAATCACTTCAAATTACTTCTACTGACCGCATTTGACAAAGATTCAACCGCATATAGCTATATTTTACTTTTTAAAATTCACGCTGAATATTCACGAAGTCTTGTTTTCGAGTTGATGACGATGACGGAAGTAACATGAATTGAGGAACCCCCTGAGGCATTTGTCCAGGTAGGCACCAGCCGGAGGGGGATGAGGAGCTAACCGGAGTTAGCGATTCGCCGTTTGGATAACCACTGTCATCCTCTCAGCCTAACAATGCATTCTTCAGAACGGGGACCGAGCTATTTGGTATAGCTGCTAAGACCCTTCGATGACAGTCAAAAAAACCTGGCTGTACATTTCTTTCAGTAAAGTGTACCATATGTTCCCATGTACAAGGCGCACCCAAACGCCCTGCGCCTTATACGCAGGTGCGCGTTATGTGTGAAGTAATATTGAGCCGCAACAGATCTCGCAACTCCTGTCAGCAGCTATACAGATTTCGCTAATGGTGGTACTGTATTGAAATCCTTAAGCAAATATCGATTCAGCTTAAGCTGCTTTTGTATCGATATAAGCAGACCAAATTGGCTGGTGGGAGATGAAAAGGGCATCGTAGTAACCGGATTATCGTAATGACCACGAATCGTGCTAAACGGAACTAATTATACATAAAAGACTAGAAATTTGCCCGGAAATGAAAATAGTATCGTAATAAGCAGTATTATCAATATAACCGATATCGATATCACAATACTTTACTGTATCATTCCGACACTCAGTCTTTTCTTTGAATCAAACACAAATGCTTTTCGTGATTAAATTCTCGATTTTATGTGAATTGCGATTCACTACAATTTTCTTATTATGAATTCCATTGTAGAGAAGGTCATTCATACGTAACGTAAATTCGTAATTTTTAATCTTGAAAGTTGAAACAACTTTCATAACCATCAAAGAATCTACATTGATGTTGACATCTTGTAGCTTTTTATTTGCTATTCATGTCCTTATATGCCACATATTACCGAAGTTGATGCTACATTGCCAATTCACAGAGCTTTATATAAACTTCATATCCGTGTCCTTCACCGGTTTCGTCGCTTGCATATGGCTCGAATTGATATGGAAGGACTTATTTAATCTCATATATCTCAAAATGGCGCCCCCCTGTGTGGCTGCCTCCACAGCAGCTCTTTCCCTTTCTTGTCTACTTTTTCACTTCTTTACTTTTCCGTTTTTGTTTTGCCTGATCTCGCTCCATAAACCTCCGGAGAGGAGATGGGCATCTTTTCTTTTGCTCATCGCCGTTATTTTTTACTTTTTCATCGCTCCTGTGAACGGGGAATCCACGCGCACGCGGAATCCCATTGTTTACAGTCGAGACCAGCTACTAGCGTGGCGGGCTAATAGCGGACTAGCGGCCGCCGCACCAGACATCCCCGATGAATTGAAGAGGAGGAAACGAGGATGTCGGGCCGGGAAAGATCGCCGCAAAAGAACGAGGAAATACCGACACGTTCTCCCGTCCGTCATCATGGGGAACGTGAGATCGCTCCCAAATAAAATGGACGAGCTGGCGGCGCTAACGCGACATCAGAGGGAGTACCGGGAAGCCAGCTTGCTACTCGTCACGGAGACATGGCTTTCGGCAATCACTCCGGACGCCCACGCAGAGTTGGAGGGCTTCCAACTCGTACGAGCGGACAGAAATGAAGGCAGCGGTAAGCAGAAAGGAGGGGGGATTGCTGTATTTGTGAATGACAAATGGTGCAATCCTGGGCACATCACGGTGAAGGAAAAACTTTGCACTCGGGACATCGAGCTGCTAGCCGTTAGCCTTCGGCCGCATTACCTGCCACGGGAATTCTCACACGTCATAGCCGTGACGACGTACATTCCCCCTACGGCAAATGGCGGCGCTGCCTCCGATGCCCTCATATCTGTTGTAAACAAGCTGCAAACCCAGTCCCCCAACGCCTTGTTTATCATCTCAGGGGACTTCAATCACATTTCCCTGAAATTCTCCCTCCCAACATTCACACAGTATGTAACTTGTGCCACCAGAGACAATAACATATTGGACCTATTTTATTCAAACGCCAAGGATGCATACAAACCCTCCCCCCTCCCCCCTCTCGGAAGAGCAGACCACAATATGGTTTATCTCCAGCCTGTGTACAAACCCCTTGTCCAGAGGCAACCAGCTGTGACCCGCACGATCAAAAGATGGTCCACAGAAGCTGAAGAAGCTCTGCGGGACTGTTTTGATTCAACCAGGTGGGAGCTCTTTACTGAGATTCATGGGGAAGACATTGACTCACTCACCAACACCATCACAGACTACATTAACTTTTGTGAACAAAACACCGTACCCACCAGGACTGTGCGGTGTTTTGCCAACAACAAACCATGGATTAATCCCGACATAAAAGTCCTCCTGAAGGAGAAGAAAAGGGCTTTTGTGTCGGGCAACAGAGAGGAACTGAAGGCCGTGCAGATCCAACTGAGGAGGAAGATCAGAGAGGGGAAGAAGGCCTACAGGATGAAAATGGAGGAGCAGCTGCAAGCCAGCAATGTCGCTGGTGTCTGGAAGGGCCTGAAAAACATCTCAGGCCACAAAAGCCCAGTGACATTGAACGAAAAAGACAAGGACTGGGCAGATGAAATCAACCGCTTTTTCAATCGGTTTGACAAGACGCCAGCCGCCCCCGGCCCACCGTCAACTTCACCTGTAGCTGCACCTGCACCAACTCTCACTGTGGCCTTACCCTCCCTGCCCCCTCTCACGACCAGCTTTCCGCAACCAACAACTGCCCTCCCAACCGTTGCCACACCCTCAGCCGCCACTCTGCCTCCTGGTTCCTGCCTGTCTGTCACAACTGCGCAGGTGAGGAACCAACTGAGGAGGATGAAGGTGAGGAAGGCAGCAGGTCCGGATGACATCAGTTCCCGACTCCTCAAGACCTGCTCCGACCAGCTGTGTGACATTGTCCAGCACTTGTTCAACCTGAGCCTGAAGCTGGGCAGAGTTCCACAGCTGTGGAAAACGTCATGCCTGGTCCCAGTGCCCAAGATTGCCAACCCCAAAGAGCTCAACAGCTACAGACCGGTGGCGCTGACGTCTCACCTGATGAAGACGCTGGAGAGACTCGTCCTCACCCACCTGCGACCGCTGGCAAGTTCATCGCTGGACCCGCTGCAGTTTGCCTACCAGCCCAGCATCGGTGTGGAGGATGCCATCATCTACCTCCTCCATACGGCGTTGCTGCACCTGGAGAATGCTGGGAGCACGGTGAGGATCACATTCTTCGATTTCTCCAGTGCCTTCAACACCATCCAGCCCAGTCTACTGGGGGACAAGCTGCAGCATGCCGGAGTCGACCATCACCTCACATCCTGGATTACAGACTACCTCACAAACAGGCCACAGTACGTGAGGGTAAAGAACTGTGAGTCGGACAGGCTTCTCTGCAGCACCGGAGCGCCGCAGGGAACAGTCCTGGCTCCATTCCTCTTCACCCTCTACACCTCGGACTTCAACTACAACACCCCAACCTGCCACCTTCAGAAGTTCTCTGACGACTCAGCTATTGTCGGCCTCATTACAGAGGGAGACGATAGGGAGTACAGGGGACTGACAAAGGACTTTGTGGACTGGTGCCAGCAGAATCACCTCCAGATCAACACTGGCAAAACCAAGGAGCTGGTGGTGGATTTCTGCAGGAAACAATCGTCACCTGCACCATTGAACATCCAGGGTTCGGACATTGAGAGGGTGACCTCCTACAAGTACCTGGGTGTTACTCTCAACAATAAACTGGACTGGACAACAAACACGGATGCCCTAATCAAAAAGGGACAGAGTCGCCTCTTCCTCCTCAGGAAACTGAGGTCTTTTGGAGTTCAGGGGTCACTCCTAAAGACTTTCTATGACTCTGTGGTGGCATCAGCCATCCACTATGGCATTGTCTGCTGGTCAGGCAGCATCACCACCCGGGACAGAAAAAGACTGGAGCGCTTTGTCAAGCGGGCCAGTTCTGTCGTGGGCTGCTCGCTGGACTCTCTTGAGGAGGTGGGCAACAGACGGACGCTAGCTAAACTAAAAGCTATGACGGACAGCCCCTCCCACCCCTTAATAGATTGCAAACCTCATGTTCATTACTGGATGAGTAACAAGAAAGCATGTTCTCCAAATCTGAACTCTCTGAAGCCATTGTTTTGATTCTGGAGCAGTGGTTCTTAATCTTGTTTGGGGCACCGAATCCCACCAGTTTCATCTGCTCATTCACCGAACCCTTCTTCCAATGACTGTGCCTACGAACTGCAGACTAGACTGAGGGGTGGACCTCTGTGGTGGAGGATCCACCGAACCTCTGAGACAGACTCACCGAACCCCTAGGGTTCGATCGAACCCAGGTTAAGAACCACTGTTCTGGAGCAACGCAGTTTGTGGGTGGGCCAGGATCACCGGATTCACCCAGGTTCCCAATGTGACGTCACGAACAAGGGGGGAGGACTTTCTGGATCTCTCCAGTTTCGAGCTCATCAGTGGCAGTTTTGGGCAACTTTAAGTCATTTTTATTGGTGTTTTGCGTTTGAATAAAAATATTAGCCTCTGTGTTTTATTTTATTTTTTGTTTTCGGCATTTAAATGCTATAAAACGTTTCTCTGATGTCAGTTAGGAAACAAAAAAATGGTGTCTGTTGTCCTTTAAAGCAGTGGTCCCCAACCTTTTTCGCGCCACGGACCGGTTTAATGTCAGACAATATTTACACGGACCGGCGGATAAATACACCAAAATAAAATGATACGACAGGCATGGACACTATTATTATATTTAAAAGAAAGAAAAAAACAAACGTGAATCCGTTGTGTATTTTCATCATTTTTCAAAATAAAACATAGTTCGGACTCAGATAATAAATAAAATGGAAATGATGTAAATTATTTATTCTTTCTGCGCGGCCCGGTACCAAATGACCCACGGACCGGTGCCGGTTCGCGGCCCGGGGTTGGGGACCTCTGCTTTAAAGGATAACCGACTCCTTCGGACAAATTGTGTCCATAATTTGTAAAATCACTTCAAATGACGTCTACTGAGCGTATTTTACAAAGAGTCCACCGCATATAGCTATTTTTACGTTTTAAGACTCGCGCTGAATAGTCAGGAAGTCTTGTTTTCAAGTTGGTGACGATCCCTACTGTGACATCAAGGTAGGTATTGTCACTGACAGAGAAATCGACACACAATGCAGTACAGTACTCTACTTTGTTTGGTCTGAAAACTTCGTGTTGATGGTGAAATTAGAAGAAAACACATAAATAACGCGATGGAGAATCATTTTGTGTTTCACCAAGACTACTATTTGATACGACCTGACACAAATTCCCAGGAGACAAATCAGCCCATTTCCAACGGAGCTTTGGCGCCATCTTGAGCATTTTCTGGGACGCTATATTTCAGTCCAGATGTCTCAAAATGACACGGAATGACTTCTTTAATTGATTGCAAACATTTATGATTTTCTCTTCAGAACTATTTGAATCATTTTCATAACTGGATGAGTAACAAGAAAGCATCTTCTCCGAATCTGAAGCCATTGTTTTGATTTTCAAGCAAAGCAAGTCTTGGCGTGACGTCACGAACAAGGGGGCGGGACCTTCTGAAACTGGCCATTTCCGGGTTCATTTTGAAAAATGGTGTCTGCTGTCCTTTAAATTGCCTGCTATTTTTGCTGCTTCAAACAGTTCCCGTTAAACATCGGTCTCAAACCCCAGGCCTTGAGGTCTGCTTTCCTGATTGTTTTTCCTCTCTCCCTGCTGCAAAATACCCGATTCAAATGATCAGCTCGTTAGCAAGCCCTGCAGAGGCCTGGTAACGGCCATGGTCATTTCAGTCAGGTGTGTTGCAGCAGGGAGAGATTGAAAACATACAGGAAAGCGGCCCTCAAGGACTGGTCTTTGAGACCCATGCTGTTAGACCTCTCTGAGGTTCGCTCAAACAGAGAGGCACTGTTGCTTTCAATCTGTCAGGATGAGATGACATTAGCTTTGCAGTTAGCAAGGGTTCTCAAGCTCTGTCAATTACCCTCCAAATGTGTTATCGAGAACAATACTTGGAAAACCGTTGTACTAAGTTCATCCTGTCTACTTGATATTTAATTTAAAGCAGATTCTTTACTTACAGACAGTGTCGGTGTTCAAATACCTGACATGTTTCGGCGTCTACTTCCGTCTTCGTCAGAGTGTGAGGTATTTGAACACCTACACTGTCTGTAAGTAAAGAATCTGCTTTAAAATAAATACTTGGAAAAGGTGGAGCTTAACCGCCAACATGGAAGGTGTGATCACTAAGTTCGGAGAAAAACTGCAACATGTTTAGCAGGCAGTAATAGCCAGCTGAAGCTCATTACTGTCTTTGTGGCAAAAGTAATTAAAGACTGTGTTCTGAAATGTTAGTTCTATGGGTTTTTCAGTACTTTAAAATACTTTACTTTCTAATAAACTTTTAAAACTATTGTGCATTACAGTACAATATGGTACCTGTCAAAGATATGACAGTCAGACACTGTGGACAGAGACTCAGAACCAGAAAGCTTGTGCCTACTTCAACAGCATGAAACTTTTAAATATGATAACTTCTCCATCAGTACCATACTTCCGAGCAGTCAACAATGGATCAACAATATTAAATCTTCAATCTTACGTCCTTGTTTTGCATTAGTGGCATTCAAAGACTGGAAACAGTCCTGCACTGTCATTGCCAAAATAAAGAACAACTCCCAATTGTGTCCCAGTAGAATTCTATAAACAGAAGACAAATAGAATCATTCATCTCTCCCCACCCCGATTGTGATTGTTTGTTTTCACAATTACAGCGCACAGTATCTTAACTGAGACAGCAGATATGGACAGTGACATGGTCCACTAATAGGAGTGTGAGTTTGCGGTCCTGCTGTGTCATTGACAGTAGTGCAGAGAGAAAGAGAACTGCTGAGAGTGTGACTTTTACGTCAATAGTAGTCCGCACTCACAGTGACCAAATAAGCTCTGGCATAAGACCATAAAAGCGACACAGAACCTATTCCATGGGGCTTTTGGCCACTCGCCTCCATGCACACCCTTTGAAGCTGGGCATAAAAAGAAACAAACAAAAACACAAGCACACAAATGAATCAATAACTGACATGTGTTACGGGCTAATGTAAAAAGGTTGCATTTTTGGGCCAGAGATACAAATGGTATATTTGGGGAATACTGTACACCGAGCATGTTATTTAAAAAATGAGATTCCACACCTGAGCTCATCTCCAAGAGGACTTGTTTCTTTCTTTCTTATTAATTGGAACAACAGCATCTCCGTACATAATTCAGCAGAGACGCACTGCAACATTGGCCCCATCTTTTTAATAAAGAGCGAGAGAGCACACTTTTTCACCTAGAATTAATACCCTTTCTCAGGTTTGAATTGTATTTGCATATGATGCCCATCTGTGACTTACTCCCTTTTCACACAGTCAAACAAAAAATATAAAACCACACAACAAACAAGGTGGATAATCTCTCCTTTTATTGTTCATAACGCCGTACAGGTAAATAAGAATACAGCATGGACTAAACAAATGAAGTTGCGTTGTTGTGTATACCATAGCTGCCTTTGACTTTATTATCCCGACAACTTACAAGGCTGTACTACGCCACACAATATCAGATGATAGAAATTAACATGAGTAAATGATTGTAGTTTGACAGGAGTAGAATTATAGCACTTAGCATGGGGAGCTAAAATGATGAAGCTATAACTAATACCTCAAAAAACAGATAGACGTCAGGCGCAAGGACATTCAGGATAAAATCAAACTATGTAAATAAAATAACTGAGGTTTTCACATCACCAAGTTTTTTTTGGGCTGTGCAGAAGATTAAGACTGATTTGAGTGAAGTAAAGTAAATAACAGAAGCAGGAATGCAGATTTTGTTTACAAATATTTCCCCCCCACAATTTAGTCATTACAGGTAACATCCGACTTACGACCGGCTCAACTTACGACCACCCGTAGTTACGACCACAACCTAAAGACCCTATTGTTAAAATTTTAATTCTACGCCTGGCACCGCAACGCGCTAGCAGGCCGGCAACGCGTACGACAATTTTGTCCAGCCAGCCAGCATCTCACTCTCGCACCGCAATCAGCCGTGTGATGGCACCAGAGGGTGGAGTTTGCGAGTCATTTATTCTCGGAGTCTCTATTCAACATTTTGAATGTATTTCGACTTACGACCATTTTGACTTGCGACCGTTTGGTCGGAACGGAACTCGGTCGTAAGTCGGATGTTACCTGTATAGGTTGCTCCATGTCATGGTGTTTACTATTTACAAAAGTTCTGCAGTAGTTTGCTAAAATCATGAAATAATACATGTTTTTAGGACCAGTAATTTAAGAGTAACATACTGTAGAGTAACACATAATCAGGCACCGGCCTGCATGCACAGCACTTTCCAAATCATTAAAATCAAAAGTGGCTGGGTGCTGCCTTTGTTACTTAGTGTGTGGTCAAGACGGGAAAAAATTAAACCAAAACGAAATGGGTACACAAGACTTTGTCCTACTTCTGGTGGCCTGTATCTTATCTGTCCATTATGGACAATCCACAGCATCCACTACACGGGACCACCTCCAAGCAGAAGAGCAGCTTACTGTGACAGCAATCTGTCATTGACCTGCTCCACAGAATTTACTGCATTCCATGAATCAATCATGCATGTTTTGGAATGTGGGAGAAAACTAGAGTACCGTAATTTCCGAACTATAACCCACGACATTTGTCACAAGCTTTCAACCCTGCGGTTTATGCAACGATGCGGCCAATTTATGCATTTTACAGCAAGGGTACAGCAAGTCCTGAAGAATGAATGACTCTCTGTGTCTTTGTTTTGTCATGTTGTCTTTGTGTGTTATTTAGTTTTTTTTTGTTCTTTTGACTTCAAGACGGCGCCATGATAGTGGCTGCCTTTCCAGCAGCTCATGTATTTATTTTTTCTACTTTCATTCCTTTCATCACTTTGCTGCTGTGAAATGTAAATTTCTCCACTGTGAGACTAATAAAGGCAAATCCAATCCAATCTTCACGAACGGTCGCCATGGGGCGCTCGAGCACTCAAGTAAGAGTGAGACATGGTGAATGTATGTGCCGAGGAAGACGCAAGTTAATGTAACTACGGTAACTACGCGTGTGATTGCGCATTTAAAGTGGCCCTCCGAGTTGAATAGGAAGCTTGGATAACCAGCGGCGACAAATCGTTTACCAAAACTGGTACTGACTTGGTATGTTTTTTTACCCAGACCTGTTAGCGAGTGCTAACGTGTTGCTGCCTTGTCTCACTTGTACCGGCATGTTTTTTTACCAGCCTCATTCTCTCTTTTGTTGTCTCTGCAAGTCTCACTTTCATCCTGAGGTAAAGTCACTCCCAAGCTTGTGCTGTCCTCTCCGTCACGCAGCAGAACGTCTTTTCGAAACCCGTTGATGACGGTTGATTGTTTGTACTGCTACACACTGTCCAGCTCAACTGGCAGAAATAAGTTGCTCTTTGCATACGGC